>NC_136806.1:22375260-22510260 GCF_951216825.1 Electrona antarctica | reverse complement strand
AATTCTCATAAGCAGTAATGCAAATAAGTAAAATATATGCGTGCACGGCACGCACGCACACACTCGCACGCACGCACGCACGCACGCACGCACGCACACACACACACACACACACACACACACACACACACACACACACACACACACACACACACACACACACACACACACACACACACACACACACACACACACACACACACACACACACACACACACACACACACACACACACACACACACACTTAATCCTATTGCCTGATCTGTGTGTTCTTGAATTCTCCCCACCCTCCATCTCTGTAAGGAAGTCCAACTGGATTGCAGACAGGATGAAGAAACTAATCAAGCCCAGAGGAGGTGCTGGGGCTCTGAGAGAGGGACGTGCTCTGTTCGCCGCTCTAGGCAGCGTGGAAAACCTGGCTGATGGCAACGAGTACACAGCAGACACACACACACCACTGCCTGGTGAGACACACACACGCAAATACACGTGCACGCACACACACACACACGCAAATACACGCGCACGCACACACACGCACGCACACATACACACCACTCGCTCTCTATCTCTCTCGGTCACACACGCGCATGCACACGCTCACACACACACACACACACACACACACACACACACACACACACACACAATCAAGGAAGGAGCTACAGGCATGCATATAAATCATCTCATGACTACCAAGTATGGACCATATTGATAGTGCTCTCTCATCTCTAGATCTATCCCTGAGACTTCTGAGATCTTTTGAGGCTGGCCTTCTGCCTTCAGTGCTAACCACCATGTTTAAAAGAAAAGACTCTTCTCTATCCCTCCCTTTATGCACAGACTGTGGAAATGCATTCATGGGTTTCTGGAAACAGTCTCCGCTGATTGGAATTCTCAAAGCATTCACTTTTTGGCAATTGCTTTTCACATGTTTTTTTTGTCTCCTAAAGTTTTCTCTTTTTGACATCACATTTTAGTTAATATGTATTAAAACTGTAGAGTTTTAATACATCAACAAATCAAGATGTCAAATAAGACATGTCAAATTAAATTTGATTTACATAAAAGCACATTTAAAAACAACTCTCTCTCGACCACAGAATAATCATAGATATAGATATTGTTTGATAGAAGTATTTATTAACAGTATGCAGACGATTTCACTCATTTCAAACGAAAGCACAACTCAATACAAAAACTGTTACTATGGACGACACCATGATAAAGCATTACACTTGTTTACAACAGGGTCCACCATAAACATAGACAAGGAGACATACAACTCGGAGGCATAAATAAACAATCAGCAATAAAATGCCAATAAACAACCATCATTAAAAAGAATAGAAATATAGTAAACAACACTTTTCCTTGAACAGTGTTCTAGCATATTTTAATGAGCCTTCAAGTTTAAAATTATACATACTGTATAAGAGCATAGGTTATGTTTAATGGGCGCTGAACTATGAGCTGTGTACAGTATGTCACCTTTCCTTTCTTCCTCTGACCTCCAGACTCCCACAGTACTCCGGCCTCTCCTTCCATGAGAAGAGTCCAATCCCAGGAAGAGACGGTCATATCGGGGCCTAGCATGCTGGCCTCGCGTCCGGGCTCCGGTGGCCGCCGCAAGCTGGCTTCCCGTCATGGCTGGAAACTGGGCATGGCCAGAGATGGCGTCCCCGGGGTCTCCCAGTCCTTCAGTCCCGGGGACCACAGGACCCAGCCGCGCCTGCATCTCCGCTCCAGCCAGCAGGACATCCCGTGGGAGGGAGTAACCGCCCACAAGGAGGCTGAAGCAGAGGTGTCCAGTCAGGAGAGCATTGCCGAGGATGGAGCGAGAGGTGAGTGGAGAATAGTGCATGGTTTACACAGAAAGGTCTGCAGTACGTGTGTGAGTTCAGTATTACCCTTGACCCATACAAGTCTTTTTACATATATTGGGTAAAAAAAAAAGAGAAAAATAAAGGGAAGCTCCACACACTCAGATATGCGTACAATCAATGTATTTATTTAGCAAGCTTTCGGTCTACTGACCTTCTTCAGGCATATATTGGGTGAAATATCTATTAGCAAATAACTTCAAGCTAAATACATTTTTTATCATATACTAATCTTCTCCAAGATAGCTGTCAAAACATATCTCATCATTCAAAATACAGCTGCTATTTATTTATTTTTGATTGATCCACAGTACACATGAGCAGCTGTATTATCGAATGTAACATCTACCATTGCCTTTCAGACAACCGACATTCCAGCAGCAGCAATCTGACAGACTAGAGCAACGGTCAACGTTTGAAAAAACATGTTTTACATATCCATAGTAATTTACCCATTTATTTTTAGTAACACTTTGTATTTATTCAGTGGATGGACCATATTGGAGATTTGCTTTGTATTAAGACATTGTTAAATGAATAAATTCTTAAGCTGATGAATGTTTCTAGTGTGGCTTGCCATTTTAACTGAGATACCTTTTTGAAACCCTGCACCTGTCTGCCCCCTACCAGAGATGACCGAAGCAGGGTGTGCACTGCACGCCTGCATGGTTCACTGCTGCAGATAATATTGAAGTAGATCTATCACAGGTCCCTGCATCCCTAACGGTGGAAGTGCTTTCACAAATGTTTTCACAAAAGTGATGATGCTGGCAGAAAGTAAAATCATGCTCAAAATTAAATACTGAACAAAATTTGTTCGCTTCCAGTTGCGCTAATGATATTTAAAACATACATTTTTTAAATGTGTGGTTCTGTAAAAACCTAAAATACATTTCGGCAAGGTTTTAGCCCGAGCCGAAACCCATTGACTTCCATCATAAAATGATAATGAGTTGACACACACACACACACACTTATAGATGGCCAGCCTCCTATTGAGCCACGGGCGCCGTTGAATTTTAACTAGTGATGGGTGTTAAGAGTACTAGAATGAAAGGTCTTGTGGATTGTATCAGAGAATACGTTTCTAAGTTCTATGCACTGAAAATATTAAATGAATCTCATAACTCACACTAAAGCCTTATTCAGGGTTGGTCTGTGGGCTTTATTTGCAGAGAACTTAAGATAAATATACTTCAATCAAACTCTTAACCCAATGTCAAACATATCTGCTCTGGATAAACATTGAAAACTCCCATCTGTCTCACATACATTGGAACTTCAATTTTAATATACTTAGAGGCTACAGCGTAAATCCTGAAATTGATCCGATGGCAAATACACTGCAAGCTTCAATAATCCTCCCTTGGTTGTGTCTTCTCTCTGGTAAGCCAAATGGTGTCAGTGTAGAGCTGGGCAGACAAACAGACAAATGGGAGTGTGGGAGGGGGGAGGAGGAGGGTACAGTGTGCCAAATGAGCAGACCTGAGAGTTCATCACGAACCTAAAAGGGCCCACTTAGGGACAGCTCTTCCGAGATCAGGACAAAGGATACGTCAGCATTTCCGGTGGGACACAGGGGGTGTGTGTGTGTGTCTGTGTGTGTGTGTGGGATAATAGCAGCACCAAGCTCTTTCTCTCCAATCCCCGTCCCTTCGCACACCCTGAATTATGATTCGCAGATGACAAATGGAACGCTAATACAATTCATGAATTATGTAGTTGTCATGGCGACATTAATCAAAAAAGCAGGTCCCTTCCCTCGGCTCCGAACATTGTGTTTGTGGAATTGAGATGCACGGCGGAGGCAGTGAGCCGAGACGCTTGAGTGAGCGCAGGACAAAAAGGATAGCGAGATATTGGGTCTGCCAGTCATTCAGTGGCCTATTATGAGGGCAATGCAACAATCATACGCCCTTAGGCACGTTGACAGACAGCAACCCATGCACAGACAGAAAAAACTGAAGGCTTGAAATATGAACATTTACAATGCAGCACATGAGTGTTTGTGTGAGGTAGTTAATTTAGAAATGCCAGCACATTATCGATTAATTCCAAAAAGAGCTGAATTAGAAAAGGGCGAATTAAACACTTTGGTTTGTTTGAGTCTCGTGTGTTCAGCGGAATCTTGCTCAGCATAAACTTTTTTGTTGAAGAGTTTCTCCCTGCAAGCATATGCTGTGGCCACATACATACAGAACCCAGGAAAAAATAATAATACAAAAATATAGTGATTAAAATATATGTTCTCTGCTGATTTCTAAGCCTATGAAAGATAGCTGGTATAGCCTTGGTTGACATCACAGACAAATCTCTGGGGTCTACTAGGTTGCTTAATTATTGAGTAGTGGAATGGTGTTACTAAATGTGTGAACACCATCTTTAAATATTCCTCCAGGCTGAATCTTCCCTCGTACTGGTCCTGCCTTTTTATCCCTCTTTCTGAAGAATTCTCACTTCATGTTTTTCCCCCTTTTTGGAGGAGCTAGCTCTCTTTATTGTCTGCTGCTCTTTGCCTCTATTTTCACCTCCGGAGTAAATCGTTCCCCACATATCCAGCCTATGACTAGGCTATCAGACTTTAATGTTGTGTTTCACTAAAGTGCCTCCAGTGACCAAAAACCTCACTTAAACCATTTGGTCCACTTACTGAATAGGCTTGGAATCCTAGATACTTGGAGGCATATTGGATTTTCTGTCCATGGTCTCTCCCACAGTAGCCATGGCTGTCCACCTTAAATATAATCCTGCTTTTCTATTACATCAACTTCATCCAAGTCTAACATACCTGAACCCTTTGAAAGTCTTACTGTACCTGGAGCCTTTTTCTCTCTTTCTCTAATTCAGAATCACCACCACATTGAAATGTCACTATAAAGGTGTAATGTGCAGATTTGTTTTGGGTGTTTTCTCTCGGCGGACGGCCGGACGCCCACGGTTGGGAGTGCAGTGCGACCGAAGCGTGCAGAGGTGATCTTTGATCGAGAAGTGGCGCTGTAATTCAATTAATTAAGTATTGCCCCGGGTAGAAGAGCTAGGAGGAGATCACCAAGGGGGGAAAACAATACAACTAGAGAATAACAAGTGGTGTCTGCATGTGCCTGGAGACCGACCCTGCAACCTTGTCTCCTCGCAAAACTGTCAAAATCTCAGTGCTTTCAAGGGGCTTTTACTCGATGAGGTTAGCCCAAAGGTGAGCCTGTCCATCCATAACTCCCCCTTCTCCCCATCTATGCAACCCTTCCTTTTCACTCTCCACGCGCTCCCATCTCTAAAGCTGCCCCACTTCTCCCCCCTCGGCTGTTCCATTATCTCCCTTTCGCTCCCTCATCCAGTATCTTTCTGCCTCTCCTAACATCATTTGTCCCCTTCTTTCCTCCAACCCTCTATGCCTCACCTCCTCCCTCCCTCCTTCACTCGCTTTCTCTCCCCTAGTGTATTAAGGGGCTTTGACGCTCTCAGTAAAAGCTGATTTATTCTCTGGTGGTATCGATCGGTCGCTGCATTAAAGATTATAATTCATTACCCCGGCCCCTTTTAATACATTAAACACTCAAAATAAAAATAAAATAAACCTCCCCGGACGGCCTCCTGCATGCGGGAAAACACTCTGCTGAGATGTCCAGTGTGACGTCTCTGGCTTCACATCTACCTGTGTGTATGTGTGTGTGTGCGCGTGTCACGCAGACTCAAACACTCACATAAACTCACTCCGCTTCCGCCATGCACACTCTCATGTAGTCTGGTACAGAGGCACAGCCAAACCCCACGCGACACTGTAAAACTCTGTGAGTGTTAATTTAACTCTGAGGCGCACACACAGCTCTGGTCTGTTCACGTTGACTCACGTTGAATTTATTACGGGAGCCATGAACAACGCTTCAGGCTTTACAGATTTCATCGGCCTTGTTCCAGCGCTTTCCCCCCACATTTTAATGTTCATTTATCTTTTTACAATTACGAATACACACTTCATCATGGTCCAACCACACAGTACACAAGAAAAAGGCATCAGGCTTAAAACATCTCTGCAGGTCTTTTCTGCTCACCATGAATGTTCATCATCTTTTTTTTCCTTTACACATACACTGTAGGCTACGCTCTGTCAACAAATCAACTAGACAGGACTCAGGAGTGAAAGTAACTACAGTAGTACTCTCATTGAGTAAGAAATTGATTTAAAAAACTTTCCATGTTTTATATTTTAACCTTTTGGAGTACAGTACATTATGAAATAAATAATTCTATGTTAACTTAAGTGTGAAAGTCCGCCCTGAAACTGGGAGGTTGGGGTCCGATCCCCGGCCGACACACACACACACACACACACACACACACACACACACACACACACACACACACACACGCACAACAAAGACTCTGAAAATGGGACTCAGTGGCTCTCTGCTTGGAACTCAGCATCAAGGGTTGGATTGGCCCTGCGACATACTAGCGTAATGTCCAGGGAGTGTACTTGTACATCAAGCTGCCTCACACTACAGAAACAGGAGGCTCCTGCCCTATGGGCCTCATGGCTCGGCAAGGCTTACTTATTACTGTGGGAGAAGCAAGGCGTACAGAGAGCCGGTAGGGGTTAAGGTAGACTTAAACAGACTTATAGCTTGTTACGTAGACAGCTCTAGAATTGCATTTTATGTAGTCATAGCACTTTATAGTACACATGTATAATATATTATATAGTATAGTATGTATAGTTTACATAGATACTGCACTGTTACGTTCTTAGTTTACGCATGATTCATGATAACTACTTTTTTATATATGTGATGTATGCCATGCTTTTGTTATTGCTTAATGTAAGTCGCTCTGGATTAAGAGCGTCTGCTAAATGCCTAAATTGTAAATTGTAAGGTACTGCCCAATATACCATAGAGACTGGTGTGCGATTCCTCTAGGGTCCCTCTGGCTTAGCTGGGCACTCCAACAAACACAACTGGTCATGTTGGCGGTTGGGAAGTCAACAGGGGAGTAGAGGACGAGGTCATACAGCAGTAGGCTGTTTGTCCTCAGGCCAATATCTCCATTTAAATGAACAGAACCCCATGGCAGCTGCTGCACTGTCACTCTCAACATGGATATTGTTGAGAGTATATTATAACAAGCATTATAACAAGCATAATAAACCTTCTTTATGTGGGGATAGTTTCTCTATTTAAAAACAAAACAAAACAAAAACATATTCTCCAAATTATGCCGCAGGCCAGATTTTATTTCTGGGGGCCCAGTTTTGGCCTGTGGGACACCTGTTGCGTGTCATGATACAGGTTGGTCAGCACAGCAGGGAGTGGAACTCGGAAGGTTAGCATGTTTCTCTGCACGGCACACGCCTTACGTTCTCCCGGTGAAAAGAAGTATGGGTTGGCTGTGACAGGGACTACATACTGTACATGGGGGAATTATCAATGGATATATTGGGGGAGAAAGCTGATCACCTACTTCTGAGAGCATCTCTGATTTTTTTCATATTAGAATGGCTCTTTCATGGTTGGGCATTCTGAAATCTTACTTCTATTGAGTTATAGACATAGTCAAGGTTAAACCATTGAGACATGAGGCCAATTCTGCAAAGTTATGTCAGTTTTCTGAAAAACCTATGTTTCTGTATCTGTGGTGAACGATTATGTCAAGGACCCCCAAAGTTATATGATTTTAAAATGTATTTGGCCGCAGACCCCATCTCAAAATAGTTTGTTCCAGGGACCTCCAGAATCAAAGATTTGATTTAAAAATGTTCGCTTTAAAATATATTAAAAGATTTGCACAAATTCGATTTTTCTAAAATAACAGATCTACAAGATCATAGCGCGGCACAAAGTGACGCACTATAAGCTTGTACAGTATATCTGCTATTTTTGAAAAGCCAAAGTATACAATATGGTTAACCCATTCTGGGCGGGAACCCCTTTTGGTGTTTTAACTAAGCATTATGTTATACTTTAGCTATTTTTGAAAAATCGTAAAAATGCGGCACAAATCTTATAATATATATTCTTTCAGAGCGAACGTTTTTTTTTATTTCAACGTCAGGCCTAAATGGGGTGGATTCTTTCCCGGTTTTCAAGTCAAGTAACAGGATATTGTTATACTGGTTACAGCACATCATCATTCATGCATCACCACCATAGAGGAAACATCCATTCTACAGCTGGAAGCACTTTGAGATTCATTGTTATGTAAGAAGCTCTACTTTGAAGCTTATCAAAGAAACATGTCTAGTGGTGTATATAGTACACTACACAGGTCACACATATACATGATACAATATTAATTTTAAATTACCATTTAATGTTTAATGTTGCCCATATGATAAGCAAAGACTTTGAAGCCAGTTGTCCAACTGGCTTCAAATTATGCAAATAATTCACAAGGACAGAGATGGCAATATCTTAAAAATAATAATAATAAAAATAAAATAGAACGAAAACCTCATATTTAGCATTTTCCCCCAATAAATATGTACGTCTAAAACTGCATGGGGTATTTTTCAACAACAACTGATTTCGCTTGACTGTAGATTATTATGTGAAGTTCATCAGCAGAATGACCTCTTCCATCTGGCTGCCTAATGCTTTCGCCACAATAATAACACAACGGTAGGATATTATAGATTCTCTTCACAGGCTGAGTTAACGTCTTGTGTGCCTCCGCTCTCTGTTTGTCAATACGCCCGTGGCCTCTGTGGAACAGCACGGCTTTAAGAAGCGCCATGTGTCCCCCTATCGATTTTAGCCCAAATGACCGTGCCAATTGCTGCCCGCGCAAGACAAGATTGCCCTTCCACATTGCCTTGACACATTGACTTTGTATCTCTGCCGCAAAGACTCAAAGCCCGATCCCTCTGGCTGCGGCTCCTAGTTCTGTCACTCTCATGGACAATTTCCTTCTACACCCCAACGTCGTCCCGTCTCCCCCGTTCCCCTTCCATTAAGGGACTCGTCTCCCTCACAGCTCACCAGTTTGCACACCGTCCACGCTCTCAGCAGCACCTCTCCTGCCCCCCCCCCCTTCTCTCTCTCTCCCACTGACAGGCTTTCAGACAGTAAATCAGGGACATTGATCCAGCACAGCGCCCAAGTGTCCTGGATTCTGCTAAAGAGCCATTTTCATTTCACAAGCAGTTTACCGGCCTGCTCCGCTCCGCCCCCCTATCGCCCCCCCACCTCCATCCATAAACATCACCCTCCTTCTCCTCCTTCTCTCGCTCTTCATCACAACCTCATCCATACACATCACCCACCTCACCTACGTACTGTACACCAGACCCTCATCCTTCCTGACTGCACTGCACAGCATGCCCCCCTCCCCTACACACTTTTCCACGGATCTGCATTTGTCTTTGGCCGCGGATCTGCATTTGTCTTTTTACAGAATGGAAAACGGACACGCACGCACGTCGCACGCACGCACGCACACACAGATTCACGCACCTGCTTGCTCGCACTTTTCACACACACACAGTCACACACACACACACACACACACACACACACACACACACACACACACACACACACACACACACACACACACACACACACACACACACACACACACACACACACACACACACACACACACACACACACACACACACACACACACTTTCAAAGTGTGCATTCTGGCCATTTCTCATCCATGTCTGGGAATGAAGCCCCTAGTATTGAGTGTAACTGTACTCCCTCCTTCAAACCACACACATGCACACGCACGCACTCACTCACGCACGCACGCACGCACGCACGCACGCACGCACGCACGCACGCACGCACGCACGCACGCACGCACGCCCGCCCGCCCGCCCGCACGCACGCACGCACGCACGCACGCACACTCACAGGTCCGTTGGCAGGCTGTGAGAGGCGAGGTAGGGCCAACAGGACTATCAGTGTTCAGGAGGATGGCAGGGATTCGGCCTCCCAGTTAACGCTACAGTTAGCGTAATTGGTCTTCATCTGTCATCTCAAACAGTGTTGTGGCCTATTCGGGTTGGAAGAGCAAGGAAAAGAAAAAGGAAAACGAGAGAGAGGAGGAGGAGGAAGAGGAGGAGGAGAGGGGGGGATTACTGACGGGACAGTGATGAAAATTGGTCGGAGGATAATGAGTCTCACTGTCTTTTCATCCTCCTTCCCTGTAGCCCCCTCTCTCCCTCTCTCTCATTATTCAGAGTGACTGGTTGGAGTGTGGCTTCACAGTCTGTAGCTACTTAAAAAAAGAGAAGAGAAAATACCAGTGCACCTTCCTTCATCAAGCTTCTTTTCCACTTCTCCATCTCTCTCTCTCCCCCTCCAGGTCTCTCTCTCTCTCTCTCTCTCTCATCCGCTCGTTCCCACCTGTCCTCCTGCCAACCATCTCCCTCCCTCCACGCCTTTTTCTCGCAGTTTGATTTTCCATTCCCTTTCTCTCTGTCTCATCTCTGCATCCAAGCGACCCCCTCCCATCTGTTTATTTTTTCAATCCTCCCGCGGTCAGGACAGAGAGAGAAGACACAGGAGGGAAGGAAAAAGTAGACAGACAGACAGACAGACAGACAGACAGACAGACAGACAGACAGACAGACAATCAAAGAACCATACCCCCCCCCCCCCCCCCCCCCCCTCACGTGACAGATGGGGCTTTTATAGCAGTAAGTCTTTCTCCCAATTTCCTGTTCATATTCTTTGTGTTTTTTTCCTCCTTCACCCCTCACATCACCCCTTCCTGTTTGTCTGGCGCAGCAGATTGTTTGGAATCAATAAAAACGGCTGTCGGCAGATGAAAGTCGCTGGGCGGGGCGGGCGCTCGCTTAGCAGTCATTTTGCTTCACACAGATCACCGCGCACGTCCCTCTGACACGCGAGGAACGCCGCCCGGTGACAAACAATTAAAAACTCGTACGGATGCACAGTATAGCTAGAAGCACAGCTAGGCCCGCATTGCATGAACAGGCATATGGTGGATCATGGCAGGCTGACAGACAGCATAGATCGTATGCAGGATGAGATGCGAGGAAACAATGCAAATAATGTCAGGGAAAGGCAAGGGAACAGGAAACATAAGACATTAGCAAACACGCGCGCACGCACGCACGCACGCACGCACGCACGCACGCACACGCACACACACACACACACACACACACACACACACACACACACACACACACACACACACACATCTACAATAAAGGTTGAGAAGCAATCCAGACTGTTGCTTCCCACAATTTTCAAATGCTTCCGTCATTCGGAACATTCAGAGATTGTGGAATAGTCGTCTGGCAGCGCGAGACTAAGAATCACTGATCTAGCCAGTGGATCTAGCTAGAAGATCACCAGAGCACACAAGTCAACAAAAGGCTGTTGTCACTCCGTAACAAAGTCGCAGACGGAACACGAAGGAATAGTTTTATTAAAAGCAGCTGTGTCAGTAGGGATAATAGTGCATCACTTTTAGCCAAGTATATAGCATTTTATTTTGGAAGCGGCTTAGTTTGGACCTTTGAAATTAAAAATGCAGAACAGAAAGTACTTTTTCCAGGTGAATTGCCAACTTTATCCAATCAGGAAAAAGGAGCAGATTTATCAGCTTTAAATGTTTGGCGTCTCATTCATTTTTGTCAGCTCATTTTTCTTGTTTAATCACTTCCTAGTACACTTCCTACAATTGTTTATCTTGTTGTATGAGTTCTCTCTCCTGATTAGATACAATTGGTATTATGTTTACGAAAGAGCTAGAGAGATGGGGAGTGGTGACACCCCGTTACTGAACAAACACTTAGTCTATAGCAATGATTACTATAACAAATACGAAGCTGTTTAACACTTTATTTTATCGACAAAATATAACAATGCATCTTAAATTAATTTAGAGTGCAGCTATCGTACACATAATTGTTTTAACAGTAATGATTAAATCATCAACAAATCAAATCAAAATTGCACTAATGTGCCATCATGGTAAGATATTATGCCATTGCGGATCCAAACTATACGGGAATCATGTGTAAGAAATATCGCCAAACTGACCTTAAATCAAAGTCCAGGGGCAACTTCCCCTTTTACAGTTTACCAAAGGTAAATGCTCATTTCATGTAATGTGAGTGGTGTCCATCTGTGGACATAACAGGATGAAGAGACGAAGACGGGGGTGAAATAGCAGGATGCTGATGTATTCATGTAGCTGTATGTCAGGCAGGGGGGGGTGCATGCCACTCCTCTCCTTACAGTTTGCTCTTGACTGTGGGCCCTGTGGAAGCTGGGAGAGAAAACACAAACTTAAACAAAAAGTAATTAAAAAAGAAATGCGAGTTTGAACATGCTGTAGTTAATCGCACTTGGCTTTTGCTATATCTCTGGTGCTTCAGAGGGATCTGTTAGTGAGGATTAGTAACATCCAAATGTGGCACCCGATTCATTATGCACGCACGCACGCACGCACGCACGCACGCACGCACGCACGCACGCACGCACGCACGCACGCACGCACGCACGCACGCACGCACGCACGCACGCACGCACGCACGCACGCACGCACGCACGCACGCACGCACGCACGCACGCACGCACGCACGCACGCACGCACGCACGCACGCACGCACGCACGCACGCACGCACGCACGCACGCACGCACGCACGCACGCACGCACGCACGCACGCACGCACGCACGCACGCACGCACGCACGCACACACACACACACACACACACACACACACACACACACACACACACACACACACACACACACACACACACACACACACACACACACACACACACACACACACACACACACACACACACACACACACACACACACACACACACACACACACACACACACACACACACACACACACACACACACACACACACACACACACACACACACACACACACACACACACACACACACACACACACACACACACACACACACACACACACACACACACACACACACACACACACACACACACACACACACACAGGCCAGGTGTTGTAGAGTGGATAGTTGGAGGCTTGCCTGTAGCGGCTCTATCATACAGTCAGACAGTTCCGGCCCATCTAACAGCCCTGCTACTGTTCACTCACTGTTGATGCAAAATCTGGTGCACATCCATTATAGGGGAGAGAGACATCCATTATAGGGGAGAGAGACATCCATTATAGGGGAGAGAGACATCCATTATAGGGGAGAGAGACATCCATTATAGGGGAGAGAGACATCCATTATCGGGGAGAGAGACACGACAAGATAACACCAATCTCTTAAAGGGATACACCTATAGGGGTGCCCCAGCGGCTCACCTGGCACAAAAGCGCATACTACATCATTAAGGCTATAGTCCTTGCAGCTGGCCAGGGTTCGAATCCGACTCGAGGCTCTTTGCTGCATGCCATTCCTTATCTCTCACTCCCGCTTAAGCGGTCTCACTGTCACTGTCAGAAATAAAGCCGAAACGCTGAAGAAAACAAAAGGGATCCAGGTTTAGCTGGAAAAGCCACCTGGCAAGAAAAGTTGTGGTGAGTAGAATATTTACATGATGATTTATACTAATTGAACAGAAGGGATACATTTTCGTATCTGTCAAACAAAAGAGATTAATTGTCCAAATGCTTATATCGCTTCAATTGTTCAAATTCTGTCTGCACTTCATTTAACTTTAAGTTGATCCTTAATCCTTTAATCTCCCATTTTCCTATTTAGTTAATATGAGCTACAGAAAGCACATTGAAATATGGGCGGTGGGGGGCTTGAGAGGCCCTTTTGTCTTAATTAAAATAATTGAATGTATTTAGCGTAAAATTACATACAGTATATTTCCCTGCTGGCTAGCATTGCATATTTAATGTAACTGGAAAGCATTGAATCGATCATTGTATTAAAATTTGAATGCAACAGGAATTAGTAAAATATGAATTGCTTTACAACTCGAGATTATCTTTGCGTATACGTGTGGATGTCACTGCCAACTAATTTCACTATGACAAAAACATGACAAAAGTTATGTGAACAAAGACCCAGTGTTCTACTATTGATGATTACTTTGGTAACATATCCTAATTCTAAAAGAAATCCTCAATCCAGTATTAGAATGTATTCTCAACCGCTGTGTAATGATTTGTTATAAGAGCCAGATCACCACATCTCAGTCATTTACTCTGTTAATCAGGGCATTTTAACAGACACACAATCTTCAAAATGCGTTTGAGGTACATATTGTAAGAGGTTAGTTTCCTGTGCAATGTTAAGGCAAGGCATTTGAGCTCCAATGCTCCAGTTTTAATACTAATGCTTGAATTGAATAATTGAATGAATTGGATTATCCTCAGACGTCCAGACTGAATGGGATTATAACATTATCAATCACATTTGTAGGCTAAACAAATTGGCTTGGTAGCACTATACTTAAATACTGTAAGTTGCATTGCATGCTTTCACTGACGGTCAGGAAAAAGTATTATTAATTAGCCTTGAAATGTCACACTTGGAGTTAAATGGAAATCTTGACATTTTCAATCATAGTGGTTTTTATCCTTTTTTAACTACTATATGCACTTACATAACACAATACATAAATAACTACATTTCCGGTAAATGTCGGGGGTCTACGTCATTTTGGCACGAGTGCTGCGTGCACGAAACATAGTATATAATAGTGTTTAGATGCTGTGCACGAAACATAGTATATAATAGTGTTTAGATGCTGTGCATGAAACATAGTATATAATAGTGTTTAGATGCTGTGCACGAAACATAGTATATAATAGTGTTTAGATGCTGTGCACGAAACATAGTATATAATAGTGTTTAGATGCTGTGCACGAAACATAGTATATAATAGTGTTTAGATGCTGTGCACGAAACATAGTATATAATAGTGTTTAGATGCTGTGCACGAAACATAGTATATAATAGTGTTTAGATGCTGTGCACGAAACATAGTATATAATAGTGTTTAGATGCTGTGCATGAAACATAGTATATAATAGTGTTTAGATGCTGTGCACGAAACATAGTATATAATAGTGTTTAGATGCTGTGCACGAAACATAGTATATAATAGTGTTTAGATGCTGTGCACGAAACATAGTATTTAATAGTGTTTAGATGCTGTGCACGAAACATAGTATATAATAGTGTTTAGATGCTGTGCACGAAACATAGTATATAATAGTGTTTAGCCCATTCAGGGCGGGAACCCATTTTGGGGTTCTTGTAGCTATCTACAGTATAGCAAAAATCGGCCTCAGTCCTGAATGGGTTAAAGGTGTTGTCAAAAAACACATGTACATTTATGTGGAATGGAAAATTATACCAGTCAAACTTTATTCACACCTGTGTGAAGTGAGGGGCGCTCTTATCATCATACATAATCTCATCCCGGCCAATTTGCGTCCTCACCTTCGTCTTCAATGTTTATGCTTACACAATGTGTGTGTTTACACAAACACTCAAAACTGGCCATTCATTATCAATGGCATTTAATGTTTGTGTTAGGACAATGTCTGTGTTTACACGCACCCTCAAAGCTGGACATAGGAGTGGCTAGCGCCCCTCAAAGATTGAAGAGGTTACACAGTAGACTTTAAAAGTGTCACATGTTGGCAGCACAGGCTCCACAATGTGACAAATACCTGCTGAAAATGTCAAGCATTCCCTTTTTAAGGACGGATCGTTTAGAGAGGATCATTCCTCAACATCACAGCAGGCGGTGAACACTTGAAAGCTGCATTCAGATAACTTTGAGCTGTTAATGTTGCCACGGCAACCCTGGTACACACTTCATACTAATTACCTGCATTATGTGTTCTGTCACTGGTCTGCTGGTGGAAAGGAAGGGGCACATCACAAATGAATGGTAAACACAGATGACTAGCTGTAGTAGATTGTAGCCTATACTTCCTCGAGGCACTGCATGGGCACATGCCTATAACTGCCAATATTGACTTGAAAATAGACTGAATATAAATAACACATCTTCAGGCACAATAAGCTCCATATAGCTCAACACACCTGTGTGTGTGCGTGCACGCACACACACACACAGGCCTACAGTTCAGTGTTTAGTCCTACAATTCTGGAATAATATTTTTGAGACATTCTCTTATATTTTGAGTACTCTCATCGATACCGATGCTGTTCTAATATTATTCTGGAAATGTCAGATTCCATGTCTATTTGTGACGGGAGCACAGTGACAACTTCTCTATGTAATGTCACTGAACAGTATGGGTTCTGTTGTATAGAAAAAAGAAATAAGAATGTATATTGTGCAACTTGAACTGCTGTTCTTAAAAATATATATTTGACAAAAAAGTCCTACATCATATATAGCCACCTTCTGGGCTCCACTGGGATAGAATTGGTAACGTGTGCTTACAGTAGTTCTCTAGTCCATGATTTTTATGTCAATGTTTTGCATCTTAACCCATTTTGACCTGAGATCAGATTCTAAAAATGTCTTCTACATCCTGACAGTTTTCTGAAAAAGCTATGTTTCTATGTCAGTGGTTCTTCGATTTTTCAAAAATAGCAGACCTACAAGCTCGTAGCGCGCCACTCGGTGGCGCGCTATGAGCTTGTAGATCTGCTATTTTTCAATAGCTAAAGCATAACATAATGCTAACACCAAAAGGGGTTCCCGCCCAAAATGGGTTCAAAAGGAATACAGTAGCTTGATGCCTGTTCCAATAAAATGAACAGAAATGTATACAGAAAGCTAATTGAGAAGGCAAATCGTCTCATTTTCAAGACTGGTGTTGCAATACGTCTAATAACCAATTTTGTCTGGTAGATGACATCTTGATGGTTATTTTGCCTTGTAGCGTGTGTTCCTACACTAAATTATGATGGAGCAAGCCATTTATTTAAATTACCAGGCTATAATTCCTACAACATTTGTCAGCCTGAAACACTATTATGTTTGCATGTTATTATGTTTATGCATTATGGAATGCGTAACAAAACAGTTAAAGCAGTCATATGGGCTTGTTGGTGTATTTAATTTAATATGTAAAGAATAAAAGTGTTTGCATAGAAGACTGAAACGTGTGTAAATCAGAGTATGTATGTATGTATTGTTGCGACGGTAGGTCGCAGATTACTATGAAAACCTGCAAAATCTGTCAGTCATTCATCCGTCTGTCACAAGCCATGACACGCTCCATATATGGCCGTCAGTCCGCCACGACTCATAACCAGGCTCCATATATGGCCGTCAGTCCGTCACGCCTTGTGACACGCTCCATATATGGCCGTCTGCATATAGATTGACACTGACCTCATCAAACCCTGGATAGCCATACATGGAGAAGACGCCTAGATCATCACCTAGATCTGCATATATGGAGCCAGCCAGCAACTCTACATCTGACCTCAAACCTCAAACCCTTAGATCTCCATATATGGAGCTGACCTGTTCTGACATTCCATATGTTGATTCTTCCCCACCCGTCTTCGATGTCTCCCTTTTGACTGATACCTGTCCATTCAAACTCTAGAACTCAAAGTTATTAGCGCAGCCATGAAGACTAAAACAGGCCCAAAAATTAAGGCCCGGCCCTACCTGGGCCCTAACTGCGCTGGCCCGATCGAGGCCCTGCCTGGCCTTACTAATTTGAACACATTTTACGCCCTACCCGGCCCGAAAACGTAAATTAAAAAAGAAAGAAAAACCTGTTGTATCGTGATATGTAAAGTGTTGCTGTCGACTTTAGTCCCTCAATGAGCCAATATGTGAGATAGTGTACAATAGTACAGCAGTAGACAATGCATCAGTATATGGCATGTGTGTGTGTGTGTGTGTGTGTGTGTGTGTGTGTGTGTGTGTGTGTGCGTGGTATGACGTGGTATGACTGCTCACCACCAGGGAAGTACAGAGGAATATTCTTCAGATATAGCTCCTTATCAGCTGGCAGGAACACACAGAAGATGACCCTGTCCACCTAACAAGCACACGCACACGCACACGCACACGCACACACACACACACACACACACACACACACACACACACACAAGCAATGAAAGAACATGCACAAAAGCAATGATGTCAGTAACAGCAGCGGTGAAACAGTCAGTGTTTAACAGTATTGTACTGTATGTCGCAGCAAGCCATCTAGAGAAACTGCCTCAATCACCTTAGAACACATTCTTAAGCACTAGCTAGTGGTGGGGAAGCATTGTGTTCCTGTATATTTGCAACTGATATTACAGTCAGTGTGTCTGAGAGAGAGAGGAGAATATCCATGTGTGTGTGTGTGTGTGTGTGTGTGTGTGTGTGTGCACTATCTGTGAGAATGTACAAACATTCCTGTGTCAAACCTTCCATGTTTCAACTCTGTACTGAAAATACTGACATTTTTGCACATCTCTCTGCTAACACACCAGATATTGTTGTAGTCAATGAAGAGAACAGATCAGTTTTCATTCTTGAAATGGCCTGCACCTTTGATTCTAGCTTAGAGGAAGCCTTTATGACCAAAGTCATTAAGTACCAGCCGCTCCTCCAGACCATCATTGAACTAGGCTATAGGTGCAATCTACATGTGTTTATCTTCGGCAGCCTAGGACACGTACACAGTTTGGTTGTAAGAGGCATCCAACAACTTGGGATGCCAAAAAAAGCAGCCAAACGGCTCGCGAAATTCTGTGCAATCTCTTCCACTATCGGTGGCCGCCAAATATGGCGAAGACGCTGTTACTTGTACCCCTGAAGGGTGTGTGGGTATTTGTCCGGGATTTGCTGAATGCACTCTGTACAGCACCTTGTAAATATTTGTGTCCTTGTATTGTCTCTCTTATGTGGACATAAATAAATGATTAAAACACAAGTGTGTGTGTGTGTGTGTGTGTGTGTGTGTGTGTGTGTGTGTGTGTGTGTGTGTGTGTGTGTGTGTGTGTGTGTGTGTGTGTGTGTGTGTGTGTGTGTGTGTGTGTGCGCGCGCGCACACGCGCGTGTGTGCATCCTTGAGTGAACATGAACTGTCGACCCCGTTATATTTGTTTCCTTGTAAAATGGATTTTAATTTGTGGATTCAAATAAAGAACTAAAATGTGTGTGTGTGTGTGTGTGTGTGTGTGTGTGTGTGTGTGTGTGTGTGTGTGTGTGTGTGTGTACACTCCATCACGACCGCACCAGTGTTGATTTTGATTTTGTCTCTTGAATAGTTTTCATTTAGTTTTAGTCAAAGTCACCTGGAATGTTTTATTGTTAGCCTAGTTTTAGTCGACTAAATATAAAATGTTAGTCGACTAAATCTACAGTTGATTTAGTCGACTAAAATGTATTTTGGCGGGCCTTGATGCTGTCGTAATGACGTTGCTGTTGGGCGTCCTGCAACAGTGCTTCATAGGTACCCAGAACGTTTGGGCATTTTCTTTTTATTCCCTTTTCCTGTGGGCGCGATTTTACACTTGCTGAAAATAGCCGATCTACAAACTCACAACGCGCCACAGAGCTTGTAGATCTGCTATTTTCAGCATGCAACCAAGTGTAAAATGACTTATACTGGATCTCTTGTCCACTAGTCCCTTCCTAACATTTTAGTAAAATTTGTATTTGTTGACGAAATTGTCAATATATTTTGTCTTAATTTTAGTCATCATAGCTTAGATTTAATTTAGTTTCCATTTAGTTTTCGTAGTGAAAAAGTTTAGTCGAAGAACATTTTTCGTCTTAGCTTTACACGTCAAAATCAACACGTACGTACAGTATGTACTGTATACAGAGAGAGCTGTATTCTTTCTAGTGACATTTGGACACTGACCCAGTAATGAATCTGACTGACTGTAAACAACTTTTATATGATATACATTATACTTTATCTTCTGTCTCATTTACATAAAAATGTGTGTAGGCCTATGTAATGATGAGAAGCGGCCACATTAAACTTGATTTCAGGAATATGTGGGCGATATCATCTTATTTGTCAGACTTTGATGAAAGATCAGAAAGATAAATGATAGATGTAGAAAGATAGATGAAAGATCATAAACCACTCCAGACCCAAGGTTTCTCCGGTTGCCTCGGGCAAATCTTTGACATTTGGAACAAAGAATCAAACAAATAACAGTTCTATCTGCATCTCTTCGGTCTGGGGATAAAAGTTATTTTTGGGGTCTTTTCTTGCCTGTATTCATTGCCACAGTGTAGAGAGACAGGACACAGGGAGAGGCAGCCAGGGATCAAACCGGTGACTGATCGACAGGCATGAGAGCCCATGCGGTACACCCCTCAACCACTCAGCATCGGTGCCCCAGTCTTATTTTAGTCTCATTCCTTTTAATGAAAGAGATTCATTTCACTATAGCTTAGCCTGTGGATCACACCTGTCAGTATTGGTTCATTCGCAATTATACCAATTAGTCTTAATTTCAAATGGGGGATAATAGAGAAGAATTGATGTAACGAACTACACCCTGCAGGCTAAGACTCAGACTCAGAACTACACCCTGCAGGCTAAGACTCAGAATCATTAGTGTGCTCCCCTGGTTGATGTCACTTTTTGCCATGTTGTGTCTCCCTGGCCAAATTAAACTGAATGCTCATTAGAATCAATGCAAAATGGTCATTGCAAACTAGAGCGGTGGGGATCTCATTCTGCAGCAATTACTGGGGACTTCTGAGATATGCTTACATTAATCCATTTTGGGCGGGAACCCCTTTTGGTGTTAGCATTATGTTATGCTTTAGCTATTGAAAAATAGCAGACCTACAAGCTCGTAGTGCGCCACTCGGTGGTGCGCTATGAGCTTGTAGATCTGCTATTTTTCAAAAATCTGCTATTATCTGCTATATCTGCTATTTTTGAAAAATCGACTGACATAGAAACATAGCTTTTTCAGAAAACTGTGAGGATGTAGAAGACATTTTTAGAATCTGATCTCAGGTCAAAATGGATTAATATTGGGTAAACATGGAGACTGGCGATGTGTGCAGATACACCATCTATACATTTCTGTATGCACAGTAGATGATGCCACTGATTAGCTGTGATACCATTGATGTGTTGCCATAAACCAGTTGTCATGGGCAACAAAAGAGCTCGGGACTATTATGTGCAATATGGGTTGGAATAATATTGTAATATTGTTTTGCAATTTTGCTCATTTCAGTATTATTCAGTCACAAGTCATAACTAAAACAATGCCTCACAAAGCATAGAATTGTGCACTGAAATGTACCACAGATCCTTCTTATCGACCTCGTATGGATAAGCCCTTTCACCACACTTATTCACTAGCAGTCCTAGAAGCGTTGAGGGCCAAGCCCTATTTTTACCAATTTTTTTTGAAGGAATGTCACAGCTTACATGATAAGATATACAGTGATAGAAATACATCTTTCTAGTTTTCTGAATCAAACAAATTAACGCACAAGACAAACACAAACCCTCCCACCCAACCCCCTCCCTCAAAAAGTTGAAATTTCAAACACCAGTGAATATATATATATATATATATATATATATATATGCGTGTTGGTACAATATATTATACACAGAGTATGCTTAACCCATACTGTTCTCAAGCACTAACCCTAAGCTCCACCACAGGAGACCGACCACCTATTCAACAGAGGCTGCCATATTTTCAGGAAGATGTGATCTCAAGCAAGACTTTATGTACAGTAATATACTATACCTGGTGACTGAGTACTCATTTCCTGAACCCTGTGCTTTACTATCTGACGAGTCATTTTATTTTCTATTATTAGTTTTATTTGTTACTCCTACTCTTTTTCCCTGACATCATTAAGTTCCTGTCTGTCTGTCTGTCTGTCTGTTAAATCATCTCCATTGCTAGCATTACCGGTTGGGTTGTCCCGATCCGATCACGTGATCGGAAATCAGGGCCAGGATTGGAATGGGATTGGGAGCAAAAATAACGTGAGAGTCATCCCCAGTATCAATATTATATCCATAATCATGATATTAGACTGGATATCGTCTGTGATTTTGGATATAATACTATTGTGATATGGCACGAGTGTTCTATAAAAAATATAAATATCGGATCGTGAAAAATCGTTACCGGCAGATACTCAAACTCAAATGATCGGAATCAGCAATAAAACGGGGACATCCCTAATTAGCGGGGTTGTTGATTAGGAGCCAACCTACGTATGTTTTATGATGTCTCAGTGCTCCCTCGGTGTGGCTGATGACATCAGTGGGCCGCTATTGCTACAGAGCCTCTGGAGGCGGCAATGCTAACAATAACATGGTCAACACCCTCTCTGGGAGGCGGCACGGCACATTAGTCAAACCAGAGAGGGATGGCAAAGGTATAGTAGAACTAGACGGAGAGAATGCCAAGGTGAAAGAAGGAAAGGAGTAGAGATAGACATGGGATGTTTAAACACGTGAACCTAATACTCTGCGGGCAAACATTTGCCAAAAGCTACAAGCTCACAACTGATCTACGACTACCAGGGGGGTAGATCGGCTATTTTCAGCGAACATATTTGTTGTTGAAGGAAAAAAGTATGGGGCCTAGTACAGACCCCTGGAGGAATCCTGTCAATGACGCGCGTGTGCGAGCGTGCGTGTGTGAGTGAGTGAGTGAGTGAGTGAGTGAGTGAGAGAGGGTGTGTAGGGCATGTCTACAGTTGATTTCCGTGTTTCAATCTGACACGAACATCGCTCTACCTTTAGAGGATCTTTCAGAGAAGGTCTGTGCATTTGTGCATGTTCGTGCACTTGTGTGTGTTTGTGCAAGTCGACTTTCGTCCCTCAAGGAGTCAATTAAAACATGACTTGGCCGTGAGCATGCATGGGAGCCAGCACTTAGGGCTTCAGTGTGTGTGTGTGTGTGTGTGTGTGTGTGTGTGTGTGTGTGTGTGTGCGTACGTGCATGTGTGTGTACGTTTGTGTGCATGTGTGTGTCCTTCTCCCTGTTCTCTCCACAAAACAAAAACAACAGCTGTGGAAGGAAGAATACCTAGAGGAGACTATAGGGAAACATTGGCAGACTCAAGCGTGCACGCAACGTACGCACACACACACACACACACCTTGTCGTGATGCTCGTCCAGATATTTCCTCACGGTTGCCAATGCCTCGTGTACAGCCTGTTCAGGTGGGTATCCTACAAACACACACACACACACACACACACACACACACACACACACACACACACACACACACACACACACACACACACACACACACACACACACACACACACACACACACACACACACACACACACACACACACACACACACACACAAGATGTCAATAATACATGCAATTTGCAGAAACAGGTGCCGTGCATGCCAGATCCACATGGCTGGGTTGTTTTGGTGTATGTATTTGTTGTTGTTCTTTTACACTGTACATCCACTCGCTGTTCTGTTCTCACACATCACGGCCTGTTCTCTGTCTCTCTCTCTCTCTCTCTCTCTCTCTCTCTCTCTCTCTCTCTCTCTCTCTCTCTCTCTCTCTCTCTCTCTCTCTCTCTCTCTCTCTCTCTCTCTCTCTCTCTCTCTCTCTCTCTCTCTCTCTCTCTCTCTCTCTCTCTCTCTCTCTCTCCTCTCTCTCTCTCTCTCTCCTCTTCTCTCGTCACACCTGTACTGCACTGAGATGCAGCACACTTGTTGGTCAAGATGACAGAGAGAGAGAGCTGAGAGAGAGAGAGCTGAGAGAGAGAGACAGAGAGAGAGAGAGAGAGAGAGAGAGAGAGAGAGAGACAGAGAGAGACAGAGAGAGAGAGCTGAGAGAAGGAAAGATACAGTATAAGTAGAGCGAGAGAGTAGCGTTTGATTCCTATATGCAGTTTGCAGCTGTGATTCCAAAGCTGTAAAATTACGCCCACTGTTGGAAAAATGCAAGGACAGCAGAGATTCATCACCTGCCTCAGCCCCCCCTCCCCCCGGTAAGTAAAAAAATGGTAATTATAGGGTAATTATTCCATAAATCATGATCTGAATTATAATATTTTATCATGCTAAGTACACGCACGCACACACACATGTGTGCATGCACACAAGCACAAGCACACGCACACGCACACGCGCACACACACACACACACACACACACACACACACACACACCTTCTTCCAGAGGTACCACACAGTAAAATCCTTGGTGTTAATTTAACTCTTAGGGCGTAAAAAAAGGAGATTTATGAGTCAGATATAAATGTACATGAATTTTACTGTGCATCAAAGAGTGCCCCAGAGTGGGAGAGTGGGACCCAGAGTGGGGGAGTGGGACCCAGAGTGGGGGAGTGGGACCCAGAGTGGGAGAGTGAGACCCAGAGTGGGACCCAGAGTGGGAGAGTGAGACCCAGAGTGGGACCCAGAGTGGGAGAGTGAGACCCAGAGTGGGAGCGTGAGACCCAGAGTGGGAGAGTGAGACCCAGAGTGGGACCCAGAGTGGGAGAGTGAGACCCAGAGTGGGACCCAGAGTGGGAGAGTGAGACCCAGAGTGGGAGAGTGAGACCCAGAGTGGGACCCAGAGTGGGAGAGTGAGACCCAGAGTGAGACCCAGAGTGGGAGAGTGAGACCCAGAGTGGGAGAGTGAGACCCAGAGTGGGAGAGTGAGACCCAGAGTGGGACCCAGAGTGGGAGAGTGAGACCCAGAGTGAGACCCAGAGTGGGAGAGTGAGACCCAGAGTGGGACCCAGAGTGGGAGAGTGAGACCCAGAGTGGGAGAGTGAGACCCAGAGTGGGACCCAGAGTGGGAGAGTGAGACCCAGAGTGGGAGAGTGAGACCCAGAGTGAGACCCAGAGTGAGACCCAGAGTGGGACCCAGAGTGGGACCCAGAGTGGGAGAGTGAGACCCAGAGTGAGACCCAGAGTGGGAGAGTGGGACCCAGAGTGAGACCCAGAGTGGGAGAGTGAGACCCAGAGTGGGACCCAGAGTGGGAGAGTGAGACCCAGAGTGAGACCCAGAGTGGGAGAGTGGGAACCAGAGTGAGACCCAGAGTGGGTGAGTGAGACCCAGAGTGGGAGAGTGAGACCCAGAGTGGGACCCAGAGTGGGACCCAGAGTGAGACCCAGAGTGAGACCCAGAGTGTGACCCAGAGTGAGACCCAGAGTGGGAGAGTGAGACCCAGAGTGAGACCCAGAGTGGGAGAGTAGGACCCAGAGTGGGAGAGTGGGACCCAGAGTGGAACCCAGAGTGGGACCCAGAGTGAGACCCAGAGTGAGACCCAGAGTGGGAGAGTGAGACCCAGAGTGAGAACCAGAGTGGGAGAGTGAGACCCAGAGTGGGAGAGTGGGACCCAGAGTGGGACCCAGAGTGGGACCCAGAGTGAGACCCAGAGTGAGACCCAGAGTGGGACCCAGAGTGAGACCCAGAGTGAGACCCAGAGTGGGAGAGTGGGACCCAGAGTGAGACCCAGAGTGAGACCCAGAGTGGGACCCAGAGTGGGAGAGTGGGACCCAGAGTGAGACCCAGAGTGAGACCCAGAGTGGGACCCAGAGTGGGAGAGTGGGACCCAGAGTGAGACCCAGAGTGAGACCCAGAGTGGGAGAGTGGGACCCAGAGTGGGAGCCAGAGTGGGACCCAGAGTGAGACCCAGAGTGGGACCCAGAGTGGGAGAGTGGGACCCAGAGTGAGACCCAGAGTGGGAGAGTGAGACCCAGAGTGAGAACCAGAGTGGGAGAGTGGGACCCAGAGTGAGACCCAGAGTGGGACCCAGAGTGGGACCCAGAGTGAGACCCAGAGTGAGACCCAGAGTGGGAGAGTGGGACCCAGAGTGGGAGAGTGGGACCCAGAGTGGGACCCAGAGTGGGAGAGTGAGACCCAGAGTGAGACCCAGAGTGAGACCCAGAGTGGGAGAGTGGGACCCAGAGTGGGAGAGTGAGACCCAGAGTGAGACCCAGAGTGGGAGAGTGAGACCCAGAGTGGGAGAGTGGGACCCAGAGTGGGAGAGTGGGACCCAGAGTGGGAGAGTGGGACCCAGAGGAGTGGGAGAGTGGGACCCAGAGTGGGAGAGTGGGACCCAGAGTGGGAGAGTGAGACCCAGAGTGGGAGAGTGGGACCCAGAGTGGGAGAGTGAGACCCAGAGTGAGACCCAGAGTGGGAGAGTGAGACCCAGAGTGGGAGAGTGGGACCCAGAGTGGGAGAGTGGGACCCAGAGTGGGAGAGTGAGACCCAGAGTGGGAGAGTGGGACCCAGAGTGGGAGAGTGAGACCCAGAGTGAGACCCAGAGTGGGAGAGTGAGACCCAGAGTGGGAGAGTGGGACCCAGAGTGGGAGAGTGGGACCCAGAGTGGGAGAGTGGGACCCAGAGGAGTGGGAGAGTGGGACCCAGAGTGGGAGAGTGGGACCCAGAGTGGGAGAGTGGGACCCAGAGTGGAAAAAGAGAAAGATCACGGAGAGGATAGGACCAGCATGCAAGGGACTGCAGTGCACAGCAACTGTGCCACAGTTCAAAGCACAAACAACTTTTCTGCTGTGCTTTGCCACTGCATGACCTTTCTCTCTCCAATTCAATCAGGGCAAAGCATTGGAAAACACTCCAGCAGCATTTTAAGCACTATAGCACTGCGGCGCTTTAACGCGCTCCCCTGCCAGTGCGGGTGGATTACACCCCATCTGACGCCATCTCCCATATAATCTACTTTAATCTTCTAGCTCTAATCCAGAGCCTTAATCTGAGAAACGCCTTTGGGCCAAAGGAGATACTAGGCGGAGCGTGACACACTGGAGCAACCTCAAGTTGTTCAGTGGAATGGGCGATACTGGCAAATCAAACCAAATGGGAATCTGGCGTTGCATGGTTTCCGTCACGGCACTCACGTCAAGGCACACACACGCATGCAGGCACTCACACACACTGTTGGTGTCAGGCAAAAATCATATTCAATACAAATATATCCTTCACCGAGTTCTGGCTTGGCTTTGAGAGCCATTGTAAAGTACAAAATAAGATACGCATGTGTAGCCCACACACACACACACACACACACCAGCTGTGAATGTAATAAGTGGAACAAATCAAACATGTGCTGTTGTCAACACCACCACTGCAGTCAGAAACATCATGCATACAGACACTGACCGTAGATTCCAGTGGAGATGCAAGGGAAGGCCTGCGGAGATCAAATGAAAAACACATTTTACAATCTATTGCCGTTCACATAAACAACACTCACGCAGACACGCACGCACGCACGCACGCACGCACGCACGCACGCACGCAGACACGCGCGCGCACACACACACACACACACACACACACACACACACACACACACACACACACACACACACACACACACACACACACACACACACACACACACACACACACACACACACACACACACACACACACACACACACACACACAGTCCATGAAATTTTGGAATAAAAACACAGAGGTCCGACTCCTCGCTCAGAATAATATGAGACAATCAAAACATTGATATCTTATATTTATTTATGGACATGTTCAGCACAATCCGTTCTGCCACGCCATGCAGGTAAGTTACATTAGGTGAAAGGCATGTACCCTGGTGCTGGGTTCTTTTGAGTTGATTAATATTTCTTCCTTTGTTCCAAAATCTGGGCCCGTATTCATCACACATCTCAGAGTGACTCCTAGAAATCGCGGTGAAAGTTTGACTGGGACTAAAAATACTCCGTCATAGTAGCACTTACCGTGAGAAGTATTTATGACGCTTCACATAACCACTTTAAGAGAGGAGTAGCTGTTGTCTTTTGGATAATTCATAGTGATGATGTCAAGGTTTTACGACACTCTGGCCAACAAATTTTTAATTATGATGATTTGTAGTTTTCTTCCTGATAGTTGCACTATGGATTCAACGGAATAGGCCTGTTTGTAATTTGTATAATAGGCAATACAGTAAGTAAACAAACAAACCTTCCAATAATAAAACAAAACGTTTAACCTTACACGCCCCATCCATTTGGCCACAAAATTAAGGCTCCTGTAATTTGCGCCCATAAACCACTTTGTGTTGATCGCTTTCCATTCCAGCATAATAAGATACCTGGTCCAATAGATGAGGAAATGCATCCTCGTTTATTGGACAAAATATGATCTATGACACCGACAATTCTGGGGAACATGTTTTTGCATTAGGAAACATCACGTTGAGTGGTGGGGAAATGAGTGAATGAATAGTGGTGTTAATGAATGTGTATTGTCGGCTGCTAAATAAATTAAAATCAATTAATGTGTGTATTATCGGGAGGTGAAGTGTGTGGCACTTGCCACACTTTCGAATTGTAGAGCACTTTTAAAAAGAGCACCTCGGTCATCTCCACTGAATTAAAAAGATATCCATTATGAAAGAATTATCTTGCAATCATGTATGCTATTCATTCACTGTCCATGTAGACTGACCAAGCGTTAAAGGACCACTTCACCACTTTTCAACATCTCTTCATATAATTGGTCCTCACTAATGTTCATGATAAAACACCACCATTTTTTCCTACTCAGTCTGTGTCTCATAGGAGGGCTTTGGGCAGTTCGGACACCCGTCCACCAGTGACATCATCATTAGGCAGATTTGTTTTAAACAAGATTTGTTTTAAAATATATTTAGATTTGTATTATCGTGAGAACGATGGCTTCAACTTTTGCATTGCAACTTTTCAGGAAAAGAAAGCCTGCCGTTTCTATTAGCTTGGATTCACCATTGATGATGTCACTGGTGGACGGGTTTCTGAACTGCCCACAACCTTCCTATGAGACACAGACTGAGTAGGAAAAAATTGTGGTATTTTATCATGAACATTAGTTAGGACCAATTATAGGAAGAGAAGTTGAAAAGTGGTGAAGTGGTCCTTTAAGTAACATTAATGTAACATTAATACATAATAATGTACGTGTAGTACAGTGTCTTGTAGTTGTGATAGCGTGCTACAATAATAGCAGTGAGATGTGGGAGACTGGCAAGTGGCCGTAGCATTACTACTGTATAAATATTACAGAGAAAGTTGACTGTTGTGTATTTCTCTAGTCTACACACCATGTACATGTAGGCTACTTTATATGTATGCCACTGCCAATTATATTATTGCAATGTACTGATTACCATCAGGTGAAACTTAGAAATGGCTGGTGCTGAAATATCACACCTGCTGTAGAAATGATTAAATCTCTATCTGAACTGTAACTTTTAATAAGCTTGTTGTTTGTCAAGCGTTACCATGCAGCACTCTGGGACCTACTCTTAACAGTTCAACACCACTCTCAAGCTCACCTAAATCCTGGTGGCTTTAGCAGCTCTTTCTCAATTAAGGGAGTATACATTTTTTCTTCTCCCATGCCCAAGAGTAGGCCAAATTTGTGTCATTCTGAGAATTTCCAGGCACATCCGATCGATTTGCTACTCGGAGGCTTGACGTCTAATTGGCCCTTGTTCTATTGTGAGGCGTGCATAGAAAGATATGACTTGCACACTTAATGAAATACTCCAAACTCTGCTATATATAAGCACAGTTCATATTTCGATCGTTCAGAAAGGTCTTTTTCCTCTCCTCTCCTCTCCTCTCCTCTCCTCTCCTCTCCTCTCCTCTCCTCTCCTCTCCTCTCCTCTCCTCTCCCCTCCCCTCCCCTCCCCTCCCCTCGCACCAACTCACCAAGGAGCGAACATTGTTCTTGGTGGCGATCTCCAGGCTGTTCCTGTAGCACCCTCTGAGTCTGGTCCTCTCCTCCTCCCCGACGCCTCCCCTGGCAACAGGCCCCACCGTGTGGATCACATCTGGTGAGGCAGAGAGGAAGGGAGGGAGGGAGCACAGCGTGAGTAAGGAGAGAAGGGGAGAGAGATGATGAGTAATAGAGAAAGAAGGAGAAAGCAGGAAAAGGAGGGCGGGGTGGGTTTTGGGGGAGAGAGAGAAAGAGTGTGCATTATGTGTGTGTGTGTGTGTGTGTGGGGGGGGGGGGGATTAAGGAACAAAATAAAGAGGATAAAGACAGGAAGAACAAAATAATCACGAGTGTGTGACTGTGTGTGTGTGTGTGTGTGTGTGTGTGTGTGTAAGACCGACCAAATAGCAAGTGAAAGAGAGTGACTAAGTGTGTGTGTGTGTGTGTGTGTGTGTGTGTGTGTGTGTGTGTGTGTGTGTGTGTGTGACAGAGAGAGAGAGAGACAGAGAAGCAGCGATGTGTTTCATCCCCGGCCCCTGTGTGCCAAGTAACACCAGTGCAAACCACACATTCTGATGAGGCTCTGCATGTTGCTCTCAGCATGAATCCCAGGTCTGTGATCAGCACGGACACACGTACAAGCAGTCTCACACGCACACACACACACACACACACACACACACACACACACACACACACACACACACACACACACACACACACACACACACACACACACACACACACACACACACACACACACACACACACACACACACACACACACACACACACACACACACACACACACACACACACACACACACACACATGGTTGCAACAAACAGTTAACAAGCACCCCAAACTGCACTCGCTCCACGGCACTGAGAAAGACACACAAGAAGCCCTATTTCATCTAACACCCCCCCCCCCCCCCCCCACACACACACACACACACACACACACACACACACACACACACCCCCCCACCCCACCCCACCCCCTCGGGATCAGAGGCCATTACAGAGGAATGATGTAACAATTTGGACTCAAACACTATCTGCCGCTGCTGCCTGCAACACCACGCATAGTTCAATAGCACGCCATTTGTGATTATTTTCCTCTACGTTTTCATGTGTGCATGCAGGCTTTAGTGTTGTTTTCATTAGCAAGTCTCCTTCAACCAGTAGATGTTGCTGCTGTCCGGTGGAAACCTTGCACGTCCCAAAGCGTTATGTTTGATTCAGGATGGAAAACACAACCGGTGTTCCAATGGTTTTAATCATTCACATGAAGCTCTCGTCTCTCCAGGACCCAAACTAGTGAGAATAGGAGATCTACAGGCTCCTAACGTGTCGCAATGTGACGCGTTAGGAGCTTGTAGATCGGCAATTTTCACTACTTCTGTTTTCTAATCTATGGAATTTCTTGGATTTAAAATTGTATTTATTTATGAAACTTGTTTGAATCATCATTGAATTTGTTTCAAATTGGAAAAAAAGTTCTCTTTTCTTTTCTGTTTTAATGTTTGAAATAATAATTAAAAACTAAATGGGAAACCCAAAATAAAGGGATATTTATTTACTCATCATGACCCATACAAATATGTCCGCGAGCCACAAACGGTTCCCAACCCAGTGTTACAACCTGAACCCCTATGAAACAGAATTAAACTGAATTAAACATCATCTTTGAACAGACCATCTGCATAAATATCACAAACCAACCATGCTTACAGCCTACCTACAGTTCCTTTGTTTCCATGACAGTTTGTTTCCATGACAGGAACATATTTTCAGTAGATTCCAGAGCAAGTGTGACATGTGAATTGAGCTGTTTTCCCAAATGCCTCGTTCAGCCTAATTTGTGCGATAAATACCTTGTAGTTGCATTATCTGACAAGCAAATACTGCCGGATAAATACCGCTACAGAAAATTAACGTTATTATGTGTACTTACAGTATTTATTTACAATGTGATCCTGATTGTGGTTTTATATTGATACCGGTTATAATATATCTAATGCATCAAAATGTACAGCGTTTTAGTGTTTTCAAATTAATGTGATGCATTCCTGCACAAGTGTATTTAATGTCATGATCGAAATCATTCGGCACGCTAATTACTTTTCTAAATATCATCACACAATACCACATTGATTTCCCCTTTGAGGTGAAACCTGAGAGGCTACTGTAAGAGTGAATAATTCTGAAGCCTTTTCAATACTGCTGGATAGCTCTTGATGCGTCAAAATCAATATCAATAACGCCCCCAAAAATTGGAATTGTTGAAATGGGTATTGATCCTCAGTACTCATCCCCGCTAACCAATGGTAAGCACTGACAGATATTTCTGTTTAAGTCACTTGGGGACAGAACTGGAGACACAAGGAATTTCCAGCAACAGCTGTCGATACAAACAGTTCCCAATGTGCTAATGATGGAAGTACAGTAGGAGAATCATCAGGTCAAAGTTTGCTGAACTGCTGAGCAGGCTTTCTCAAACCCGCAGGGTCAGCTGTTCCATTAGCCTATTGTTGTTGAGATTGATGGCAAGCTTGATATTATTGGATGAGATGCTGTGGGCTTGAGACGCAGTGCAGCATTAGGCTAGCACAGGTGGAGTATGGATGAGTGTATAGGTCTGCTCTGTGCTGGGAACAAGTATGAAATGGGTATGAGTCTGGGATGGCTGCTATTTTTAAAGACTATTTATTATGGCATTGCATTGATTATTCAGACGGGAGAGTGGATAGAGATGGGAAAGCAAAGGCAGGGAGGAGAGACGATGTGCACCACTGGTTCCCATGCAGGCTGGAATCAAACTGGGGAGTTTGCAGTTTGTTAAGTGATCAATGCTCCACCAAGCTGAGCTTCCATAGCTTGTTCTAGAATGGCAACATTTTATTGCTGTGCTTTCTGAAGTTCCATCGCGCCAATTCAAATGATAATTGCACGTACTGTATGTTGATGAAAGTACACACAAAAAAGAGAATATACTCTGCACATGTCTCACAAGAACCATGTAACACTACTGTATATGGCTGGAGTTCTAATGCCTTGGAAAGCATGCGTAAAGGATAAAAAGCATAAATTCAAGAGGATTGCACCATTTTATCTTGGTTACAAGTGTGCCAATATGTGGAAATGCTAATAAATGTGTGAATATAATTGTTCATGAGAGCAGGTGTTTGTGTTTGTTTACTCAAAAGGTCATCCAGTCAGAATGAGATCAATAGTGACAGGTGAGTGAGCGTGTGTCAGTGAATGGTGCTCTAGCACAGGGGTTCTCAACCCGTGGGTCGCGACCCCTAGGGGGGGTCGTCAAATTATTTTGGGGGATATAAAAAAAAATGAATATATATATTTTTTGCAACTGAATGGCTGGAAAATGGAAATGAAGAGTTTACATAATACGTGGTGCATGCATAAACTTTCCTTAATGGTTATATCTGGTTTCAGTATTCATTTATGATATATTTTCTCTGTTATTAAGGTTAGGTTTTGCAGTCAGTTTGTATTGGTGGTGGGGAGGGGGGGCGGGGCGGGGGTCGCGAGACATGGCCAAAGCATTTCCGGGGCTCCCCAGCCAGAAACGTTGAGAACCCCTGCTCTAGCAAGTGTATACGAACAAGTGCGTGTGTGCGTGCATGCGTCTATCTATCTGTGTCTCTCTCTCTCTGTGTGTGTGTGTGTGTGTGTGTGTGTGTGTGTGTGTGTGTGTGTGTCATTTCACCACGCCAATACATCACCTGACCATTCAGTTAAATAACAGTAAATGCACTATATGCACTTTCATTGATATTCTTGCCCTGTTTTTTTTGTTTATTGAGTGTTTTTAGGTTGCCGTTTCCATCATGTTCTTATTGTATTGGAGCTTTCAAGCGTACATTTTTCACATGTATGTACCTAACCAATGCATCCAAGTGACAATAAACTGAATCTGGCCAGGTGGACGAGGTCAGGATTTGGTTGTGTGTTTGTGCGTGTACGACTGTACGCGTGTGCGTGCGTGCATGTGTGCGTGCGTGTTTGATCAGTTCAACAGCAGGTCACTTTAGTGATCATCCATCTGCATGTCATCTGCTAAATGTCAAGTCTGCAAATACGCACACACGCACGCACGCGCACACACACACTCTTTTAAAACTGAAATGTAATCCATAATTTCCACAGCCATCTTTTTCGTTGCAAACCTAATTAGCCTTTTTCCTCTAAAAGAAAGGTTTTACCGATGCCATTGCCTCTCTCTCTCTCTGTGTGTCACTATCCATCTTTCCCTCATTCTTCAACTCTGAATCTCATTCTAGGTTCCCTCCATCATGCTTTCACTCCTTGTTCACCCTCTCTCCGCCACCCTCTCCACCCATCCATCCATCCATCCATCCACCCACCCACCCACCCACCCATCAATCCATCCCCACTCCAGTCCCCCCCCCCCCACACACACATTTTGTTTCATCCTCTCATACCTTCTCTCCATCATTCCCATTCCTCTCCCTCCCTTCCAACCCCCCCCCCCCCCCCCCCACCCCCCACACCTATATCCTCTGACTTCATGGTCCTACACCCCCCCCCCCACCCTAGTCCTCCTACCCCCCCCCCCCCCCCCCCCCCTCCCCACCCCACCTCACCCATTCTGTCACCCAAGGCAGACAGTCCTGTCAGGAGGCGGGGTTATTTACCGCCTCTCTCCGCTCCTGTTTACATTATCGATCGGCAGGTTGCTTTAGTTCCACCATTCATCACCCAACTTCCCCCCTCTCCCCCCCGCACGGCTGCCCCACATCACCCAGCGAGACAGAGAGAGAGAGAGAGAGAGAGAGAGAGAGAGAAAGGGACAGAGGGGACAGGAGCGGTTTGTTATGGTGGGTCTGAGAGATGGAGACTATGTGAGGATGTGATGTTAGAGATTTTGGGTGTGCGAGTGAGAGACAGAGGATGTGATGTGTGCGCAGTTACTGAGGTGACAGGAAAACTGGGGAATGGAAGAGTGAGTGCGAGTACGTGTGTGTCTGTCAATGTGTGTGGGTGCACGCGCAAGTGTGTGTACTGTATATCAAAGAGAGTTATATCAAAGAGCCTTAGTGTGCATCTGTCAAAGAAAGTAAATGGTCACGTGTGTGTGTGTGTGTGTGTGTGTGTGTGTGTGTGTGTGTGTGTGTGTGTGTGTGTGTGAGTGAGAGAGTGGGTCCAAGAGAGTCAGAATATGTGTCAAAGTGAGTGACAGAGTATGATGGAATGGTTGAGAGTGATGGATTGTGAGAGAGAGAGAGAGAGAGAGAGAGAGAGAGCAAAGAGAGCTCAGTCGGCTCACCTTTGTGTGGCAAGAGCAAGACAGACTGAGATGTAGTAGCTAGGGCCAGTTTATCAATCTGTTTTGAGGATTAAACAATCAAGTAGCTGGGAGTCAAAATTGAATTTGTATAGCCTATGACATCTCATGTACTATTCAAGCATTATTTCAGAGCCAAATATTTCTGGAGACATCACAATTCAACTTGGTTATTGAACATCATAAACAGTATTAGTTGTTCAAAATAAAAGTATTAATCTGCTATTCTTTTTCTTCATGGCTTTCATTTAAAATGCACAAAAAGGGGGACCTTGAGGTGTACAGTACATGAATTTGCCACTCAAGTTGAGTGACAAAATACTGTACCAAACTTTGACGTCAAGTTATATCATTGTGAGATGCATTTTGAATATAATAATATCTAACTCCCCACCACAGAGGGTGCAGTGCCCGGTGTCGAGTCGGTCTGACCCACGGTTGTCCAGAACCGCCCCAAAAAGGCCTCTGCCCGGGCTCTGGACAGGGCCCCTGCCCGGGCTCTGGACAGGGCCCCTGCCCAGTGTCCATATATGGAGCTGGCCTGTTCGGGTCAATATAAGTTATCACTGCCTTTGGTGCAAGAATGACACAGCTTGTCCTGTGTACTGGTGGCTTTTATTTGCGTTCTCATTTGCAAACAAATCTCCAACGTAAAACTGTATGAAATTAAGCATAAATACACGCACATAAACAAATGGAACAAAACGCATAAACATTGTACAACATGACATAAACTTACAAAGAAATCATAAACAAAACACACCTCGCTGGCTGCACTTAACCAAAGGGAATGAGGAAGTCCATATTGGCCGACAAACAGAACACAACTGGAATAGAATCAAGACATCAGTCAACATAAGTTGACAACAAGTACCTTGTTCCATCCCGCGACACGCTCAAACAGTACGCTGACCAATTACACCTTCCGGTACAATACATACATGATTAACTCAAGCTCATAACAAATAAATTCTATAACATAAATAAGCAAAATTACAATACATTATGGCAGCGACATAAGTAAAATAATATAGCCTTTCCATGAGTGTCTTTTTATATCTTTCCAAAAAGAATACAGCCAATAGCATATTACAAGTTATGTAATCTTGAACCTAAGGCAACTAAAGCATTTGTAAAGGTTGTTTGCTGTATACTGTGTACTGTGTAGTACACAAGGCAGTGTGTTTGAATCTGCATACAGATTGTTGTTTTGATATTAAATAAAAGGTCCTTCCCGGCAGGCTCTCATCCCCAGCCCCTCCCACTCCTCACCGGGGACAATTCCGGGAGGAAAAACGGGCAAGCATCCCTCCCACATCACGTGGGACCTACAGGTTGAGAACCCCTGCAGTAGGGTTTAAGTCGGGGGTGTCCACACCTTTTTCTCCATTTTGACTGCATCTCCTGTCATACTGTAGCTTTGGATTACAAAGTCACATAAATGTATCGCATTTTCATATTATGTTCTATTTAATTGTGGATGGATGGTAGTCATTACTGCCAGGTCACACGCGTACAGTACTTTTTGTTTGTAGACGGTTTTATTTTGGGCTCGCTGGTTTTTGTCTTTCTTTGTTTATTCAGTTGTTGGTAGTCATGGTTGCCAGTTCCCACCTGATGTCGTGTGGGAGTTCAGACTGATCCAGACCGTACTGAATGACCGATTGCTTGCATAACGTCTTCAGACTAGGACTCGAGTCAAGGACGAACAGGTCATTGGCTGTTTCTAATCCTCCAAAGAGGAAGATACGATCTCCCACCATGCAACAGCACATGTCACACGTAGGAGACGGGCCTTTCCCCTTGGGTTTGACCTTCTTCCAGGAGAAGCTCTCTGGAATGAATTTCCACACATCATTGAGGTGTTGTTTGCTGTCTTTACCAACACATGTACAGCTCTCCATTGTAGGCAAAGGCTTAATGAAAGCAACGTTCTTCTGGAAGAGGCTGTGCAGAAGAGTGTTCGTCCAGTGATTGGTCTCTGTGTTAAACAGTCTGATGGTGTTGTAGTACTGACCTCTCCAGCCCCCAAATACAAACATCTTTGTCCCGATGATGGTGGCAGAGTGACTGAATGAAACAGGTGGTGTAATGCCTCTGGTGTTATTATAGACCAGACCATTGTGGTGGTGTCCAACTTGTAGGTGTCAATATTGTATCCAGTCAGCTGGGTGCGTCCTCCATGAATAAACATGACCTTCCCTAAGACACAGGCTGAGTGGTAGCGCCTCACATCTGGAACAGACCCAGAAACTCTGGGTTTAAACCATCTGTGGGTGCCCACGTCAAATGCATAAAGCACATTGCAGTACTCACCTGAGTATCTCTGACAGCCTCCCCAGAGGTAGATGACATCTTCAACCAGAACAGCTGAGTGGACAGTATGGTTCCGAGTATGGAACCTCATGGTGACGTTCTCCTCTTCCTGGTGTCACCGGGGGCAACTTCCTCCAGCGTAAAGACACTGTGTTGAAGACCTGCACATCAATCTGATCCACGCTGTTCTCTTCTCCAAAGTAGTACAGCTCGTGTCTCACTGCTACAGCAGCATTATCATATACCGGTATCTTTGTTGATCCTTTCTGATGCAACGTCCAAGAAAGCATCAACCCGTTAGTTTCCTGCTCTGTAGAGTAGAAGAATGAAGAGCTCAAGAGCCAAAGAAAAGAAGATGCTGCTAGATTCTAAATTCTTAGAATCTTGGTCAAAAGAGCCTTGAAGATAACAGCCTCGAATAGATTATGTGGTGAATAGTTGTGTCATGGAGAACACAATCTGTTGGAGATTCTTGGGATGCACCAATGTAATGTGGCTGCAGTGCTTTTTATCCTGCTGGACAGAGTGATGATGTCATCCCGTTGAGCTACGGTATGTCCATATATGGCCTCCCAGCAAGATAGCCATGCCCAAATATGGACTCCCTGGTGTCAGAGGTCTGTCATTGGTTCACGCTTTTGCACTCAGTCACGACATTGAAACTCGACTAGTTCTAACTCAATAAGAGTGTGAATTCAACACAGTGTGGATGGGAGCTAACCTGACTCTGCCAGATTGCGGCAGTATTGAGTTCACAAGTTCCCTCCTCCTACCTTGATCTGGTCTCTCTCAAGCAGAAACAATGAACCGGAAGCAGCGGGACCAAAATCTGATATCTCCATAATAATTGGCACAGTTACAATACATCACCAGTCTCGCGTTGATCCAGCCTCTAGCGGCCGCATATCGCTCCGATCAGATTTTGGATAATGGAAGTTCTATATTTATATGGCTAAAATCTAAAATGACACAAATAACCACCAATCAATAATTTGAGTGTTAACTTCTCTAGCTCTATGATGCCCGTTCTGGCACCAGAAGATTATTATTGGGACATAAGCCTCCTTGTAATAGATTCTTTATCCTCCAACATTGTTTGTTGGAGGGAAAATCAGTCAAAACATTAAGAAAATCAAGAAATCGGTGGCCATGCAGCACATTCCAAGTTTAGTCTGTTCCATCTGGTTATTATTATTATTATTATTATGTTCCTGAAATTGCAATGATTTTTATTTGAAAGGTTGTTAAGCCATAACCACTTAAAGTTTAACCCTTACCCTAGTTGGTAGTTTGTCGTACAATGGTGTCGCACGGCCAAATTAGCCAATCTACAACAACGTGATCTACAATGCTTCAATGTATGAAGCATGTATCGTATTGTGAGCTTGTAGATCTGCTATTAGCACACAAACAAACAGGCGCACACACACACACAAACGGGCGCATGCACGCACGCACGCACGCACGCACGCACGCACGCAGGCACGCACACAAGCACGCACGCACGCACGCACGCACGCACGGAGCAGCCCCGCCTCGCCACCTCTCAATGTGCTGCTGTCTCAGCTCTCTCTTCTGTTAGCTTGCTAAAGATGACAAGAGCAGAGCCTCTGCAAGCGGTTCTGTTTCACAAAAATTAATGCCAGAATGCCAGCTTAAATGTTTCCATAGAAGTTCTAAGCATTTAAATGTCTTTGCAGAAGATACTTTGAATTACTTGTGATTCCCTTGAGGTGCAATCAGGTCCTCTGAAAAGGTTGTGAATATGTATTTATGGACTTGATGCTTTTCATCAGGGAGCATCCCGATACGTTCAAAAGCATTTCAGAAAAGCATACAATTAGAACCAGAATTGAATCTACTTAGAAAGAGAAAGAGAATCGATAATAATGACTGAGTAATGAAAAATCTGAGTGACACGGAAAGCAAAACAATCCTGGTAAATAAACCAAACATGTAAACAGAGAAGAAAGGAAAGGAAATTAAGTAACATAACAGAAGGTTGAACAATGCAGCAGCAAATCGGGACCATCCATCAACTCAAACTCGACTTTAATGTCGCATCAGTGGATGAAATAATTTTCTGCAAGTTCCTATAATGACTGTGTGTGCGAGAATGTGTATGTGTGTGTGCGCACATTTTTGTGTGTGTGTGTGTAAGTGTGTGTGCGCACACGTGTGCGTACGTGCGTGTTTTAATGAGTGTGTATGTGTACTGTGTGGGTGCCTATGCGTGCATGCATTGTGTCACACTGGCACAAGTCATTAGAGACCTTGACTCTGTGCCACACAGTGACACCGGCTCCCACTTCTCTATTGTGTGTTAATCTAGCGTTTCTCCTGCCTATTGTTGTCGCTCTTTTTCGACTCCGGTCATCCCTCTCTCACCCGCTCCTCCCTCCTGGCCTCTTTGCCATTCTTACCTGCGAGTCTCCGAGTGCACGGCTGCCTCCGCTTTCCATATTCATTGTCCGTTCATCCATCCCCTCCTCTTCCTTTCTTGTCTCTCTCTCTTTCTCTCTGTCGCCTCTCTTTTCTCATAGCTCCATCTGTCTCTTGCCTTTCTTTAGCTCTTTTTAAATACCCCTTTTGAATCAGGGCAGGAAAAGACTGGTGGGCCCTTTGGCTACTGGGCCTCAGTTCGTGCTCAGCCAAGCGGACACAGCTCTTAAATCCAGGCCCTGGCTTCTGGCATGAAAGAGCTCAGGCCTTGTAAGGGCCATCAGCTTTCTCTCTCTCTCTCTCTGTCTCTCTCTGCCTCATTCTCTCTATCTTTTTCTACATTTCTAAGAGAGTGGGGCAGTTATTCTAAACAGGCAGCCGCGGGGAGACTGAGCGGATGCAGTGAGAAGAACATGTTGCCGATGCTAAAAGGAGCGGATGTAATTCTCTTCATCTGCGAGCATAAAAGACTTTGGTTTCCTCACTCGCTGCCCCACCCCGGCAACAACACCGCTACCACCAGCAGCTCTTCTCGGAGCCAAGCAACACTGGCTTTTCTTTTTCTTTTCTTTTTAGATCCCTTAACTTCCTATAAGACGAAAGAAATAAGTGAATGAATTAACACCAAGAGCCGCTGCTGTGATCATCACCACCACCCACCGCCATCACCATCAGCTTTGACTGCTTTTTCACACCTGGTTAGAATCACACTGCTGACACCGAGGCAGGAAGAAGCGAAGATGTCGACAACCTTGTTAGAATGAAAAAAATATATATAAATACTAATTTAAAACAAACTTGTCGAGTATAGCGAGCTCTTGCGTTCGCACGTGTTTTTGCCCAGGGTTGTTTCAAGTCTGCAGGCACTATGAACAACATAACGTCAATACTACTGCTGCTGCTGCTGGTGGTGATGATGATTGGAACAAAGGGTGTGAGACGGAAGGGAGAAGAGGGGCTTCTAGCAGGGTGGAAGGGGTGAACAGAAGGTAGGGGAGGACGAAGAGAGGTGAAAAGGAGGTGTAAGAGGGAGGTTAGGAGGGAGGTTGTGATAGAGAGAGATGGCAAGGAGGAGATAAGAAGAGTATAGGAGCAGGTGCTGTGGAAGAAGGTTGCAAAAGAGACACATTACAGACAGGGAGAGGGGGAGAGAGAGAGAGAGAGAGAGAGAGAGAGAGAGGAGGCGCTAGGGAGGTCTACAGTGAGGATTTTAATTAGAGTTAATTGGCCACCAAGGGAATGGAATTGGAGACCGACTAAAAGGAGGGACAGATCGAGAGATGCAGAGATGGACAGAGGAAGAAAGAAATAGAGAGCGAGAGAGGGGTGGGTGGTGGTGGTGGTGGTGAGGGGGGGGGGGGGGGGTGGCGGGATGATACCCAGCATTTCAGAGCAATAGATCTGTTTCTTGGCATCTCGGTTAGCTTCACCTCCGCCTCGCTCTAAAGACTTCAGTCCTCATTTGCCGCTCCCCCTCTCTCTCTGTTTTCCATCTCTTTCATTTCCTCCATCCGTCCCTCCGCTTGGTCCTCCCCCTCCCAGGATTCCTCAGTCTTTCTATCCTCCTACAGAGTTTCACGCACGCAGCGTTTGAAGACAGTATCAAAGTGTTAACTTTAGTCAAAAGTTTGTATGCAGTAAATAGTGTTGATTTACCCCTGAAAGATACTGCGTAAAGTAATTTAACACACACACACACACACACACACACACACACACACACACACACACACACACACACACACACACACACACACACACACACACACACACACACACACACACACACACACACACACACACACACACACACACACACACACACACACAATGTGATTTTGGGTTTGTATTCTAGATACGCCTTTTTTGCCAGTAAACTTCATGTCAGATTCGTTCAGAAGGTCTAAAAAGATGTTTAGAGTGAAGGACCGACTCTCATTCAGAAACAAAATGGCTACTCAGAGTGGGAAAGTATACTTCACTTTAATATGGCATTAAATTGGTTCAGTTCCAAAAGAAGTAACATAAATCTGCAGAGCAACAGAATGGGCTATAGGTCCTGACCATGACGGTGCAGTGCAAGGTGAGGAGATACAGTAAAGCCTGATTTATACTTTGTATAAAATAGGAGATATACTGTACAAGCTCAAGTGTAGTGGAGGTTGTGGGTTCCAAATCCTCTGTGGTGCATTTGGCTTTATCGAGTGTCAAACACGACGCACACTGAATAACTCTTCCTACTTCAAGGCCACTTCCCTACTTCCTTCACAGTAGGGCTCTGTTCCATTTAGTGTACAGTGGTTTTCAAACTTTTTAATTTGAAGGCCCCCCATAACAGAGTGTACAATATGGAAACCAAATGTTTTTGGTTCTATTTGTACACTCTAAGAGTTACAGGGCCATTTGGAATCTACTGAAGGACACTTTGAGACCCACTGGTGTAGCAGAGTGTTTCCAGTGAGCCAACATGCACAATAGCAGCACCCGGACTCTGTTTGACCAGAATGAAACAGAGCCTTCATTAGTATCATGTATGCATGCCCGTGTGGGAGGGAAGCCATGCGATCTGTCACCGCGTGTACTCCTACGGGCTGGGGGCGGCACCCGTCAGCAGGGAGTGTAAGGCGGGAGGAGTAGGACGAAGGCTCTACCTCCTCCCGGTGGGGGCTCCTCACTGGCAGGTGAGGAGCCCAGCAGTGACAAATGTATGTGGGAGGAACTAATTGATATAACGACTAAATTGGGGAGAAACAATAAAAATCCATATATCCAAAGCCAACATCAGCCAACATCATCGAGACAATCTGTAGTGCATTTATTTTATACACTAGAGAAAGTGATTCTGATCCTGCTCTCTCTCTCTCTCTCTCACTCATTTTCTCTGTCCCTCTCTCCGTCACTCCCCAGCGAGTCTCCATGTGTATGTTAGCATGCTCAGCAGGGGAATGAGAGCCAAGTGGGGAACAAGCTAGCAGGGTAACAGCTGTGTGTATTGGTACACAGGTGAGCTCTGGGGCGCTGGGTTGTCTGGTCGACCGCACCTGCCCTACACTCCCCTTTCTGTCAACCGTAAAGCACAAGCACAAGCACAAGCACAACACACACACACACACACACACACACACACACACACACACACACACACACACACACACACACACACACACACACACACACACACACACACACACACACACACACACACACACACACACACACACACACACACACACGCGCGCGCGCGCATGCACACGCACGCACACACGCACATGCACTTGCGTGTACTTGTTCGCATACACATATACAAGCCCAAATTACCAATGCCCACTTGTAAGAGCGCCATTCAATTTTAACACAACAAATAAACACATTTTACACACTCACGCGCACGTATACATGTAGCCTGTGCACACGGAGTCCAACCTCGAAGCACCCACTTGGCTGCTGCTCTCCTAATTAAGTGTTAATTAAGGCGCATACGGTCCAAACTGACCATATTGCTCCACTCCACTGCCACCAGGTTTTGGCTAATATGAGCATTTATGAGCGCGTGCTTGAAATGTGCCAACGGTCATTTATCAACATCCCCAAATTGTACGTGACTCTCGCTCACCATGCAGCGACGCTCCTCCGTCATGTGAGTGCTGTGTTGCTAGGTTACGGTGCTGAGATGTTGCTGCTGGTGGGGGGGGGGGGGGGGGGGGCAGGGTTAGCGTGTGATGGGCACTTGGAATCATGGGTTGATAGAGACGATTGAGATGCACTCTTCCACCAGCCAGCCACGTCGACAAGCAAAATTATTATGTTGAAGCCTGTTGCAGTATACATCCATGAGTGTCCTAAATTTGGGACTGTATGCCCCTATGGTTTATTTCAGAAAAATGAACAATGGCAAGTCTTCAGTTTCTGGTTTTTGGACCCCTGGTTCTCTCTCTCTGTCTCTCTCCCTCTGTCTCTCTCTCTCTCTCTCTCTCTCTCTCTCTCCCCGTCTGTGTTGTGGTCCCTTCTCTCTGCTCTCCTGCTGTGAGGTATAATCAAGGCCCATTGTGTGTGTTTAAGCAGTAGAGCAGACACACTTTGAGTTATTAGCAATAGCTAATATCTGTCTCCGTATGGAGACGCAGACGCGCACACACACACACACAAACACACACACACACACACACACACACACACACACACACACACACACACACACACACACACACACACACACACACACACACACACACACACACACACACACACACACACACACACACACACACACACACACACACACACACACACACACACACACACACAAAATACTATTCAGAAATCCATGTCTGTGGAAAACACTCGCAAAAACGCGAAAACGTGTGCAGTGCACATCACAGTTTGACCAGATGAAGAGCCTTGGCTCGAAACGTCGTCAATAAACTTATCCTTCGGAGCATATGAGTGTGCGGCTTCCTCTCTTTTCCTGTGCACATCACACACACACGCATTAAGTACGAGGGAGCGTGTGTCAATGCCTGTCAGATTTCTCTACATAACTGTCTCAGTTGTTGGTGCGCAAATGCGCCTGGCATACCTTTGATCTACCACGCAGAAAATATTTTGACGATGCATGTGCACTGGCGCACCTATTGTGTGGCCCCTGCTAATAATCACCATTCCAATATTGTTAATAGCCCTAATGTCTGCGATCTTCAAATACACAGCCATAGATCGGTCCTAACCACGCACGCTTAGCAGACTGACCACGTAGGCATTTAAACTTGTAGCACTGCATGTGTACTCACCCAATAATTAATTCCTAAGACTTGGAGTCAGATATTGACTCCAAGTCAATATACTATACACACACACACACACACACACACACACACACACACACACACACACACACACACACACACACACACACACACACACACACACACACACACACACACACACACACACACACACACACACACACACACACACACACACACACACACACAAAATACGTACGCATTAAGTACGAGGGAGCGTGTGAGTGCAGTGCACGTCCCACACAGACATACATTAACCCTGTCGCACGCCGTGGCAACCAGCGTCAAAGTTAAACAGACAACGTGAGAACACCTCATCTCCTCCTAAATTCCCTCCTGTCGTCGACTCTTCCACCACCTCGATCTTTTGTCTCCCTCCCTCCTTCACACCTCCACCCGCCATCTCTCTTACAGGCAGGGCTTGACATTAAGGCTTGTCCGGGACAAGTAATAAATCTTTCCGGACAAGTCCATTAAAATTTGACATGTCCGTTGGACAAGTGACTCTTGGTTTCACTTTTTCTGTGACACTCCTAGCAGCCAACACTATTGTCTGGCATTATTGTCTGGTATTCCTAATAATCAGGGCTGTACATAATTATTTTGGGCTAGTTCTCAAAGGAGCACCTGTACATGCAATGCATGGTTTTCATATTGTAAATAATTATGGTTGTGTGGTTTAGCAGGAGCACCACGTAACTTTAGGAAAGTGTCATAGTAGCTTGTTAAGTTGTTAACAACTGAAACGGACTTCCTGTGCACTGACATCCTCTTCAAAATAAGAGCGACATGTAATGATTAGTCAACACTAGTTTTATTTCTAAGTCTACTTACAGGACGTTAACATCACATTTGAGTTCCTTTTGAATGCCTGTCAGATTTCTCTACATAACTGTCTCAGTTGTTGGTGCGCAAATGTGCCTGGCATACCTTTGATCTACCACGCAGAACATATTTTGACGACGCATGTGCACTGGCGCACCTATTGTGTGGCCCCTGCTAATAATCACCATTCCAATATTGTTAATAGCCCTAATGTCTGCGATCTTGCATACATTACATGTATTTCAAATACACAGCCATAGATCGGTCCTAACCACGCACACTTAGCAGACTGACCACGTAGGCATTTAAACTTGTAGCACTGCATGTGTACTCACCCGATAATTAATTCCTAAGACTTGGAGTCAGATATTGTTCTCTAGTTTCATATCCATTTGAATGTTCTGGCAGAAAACGTGTGTTAAGTAAAATATCACCACTTTTCCACGCGGAAAAGCTGGACTGAAAATAGGAAAACTTCCTTTGGGAACAGTCAATGTTTGGGAAGCACAAACATATGGGGCACACATTTGGCAGGTGTGTTGTGATTGGTGTGGGGTAAGTGATCATTTTGTGTGCCCCGTACTTCCTAAAGGAAGTTTTGATGTGTTCAGTCCTCCACTCATTCCAGGTCCCTCGCGGGAGATAATGTCATCCGTATGCAGCTTGTGTAAAAGTGGAGATATTTTACTAAATACACGTTTTCTGCCAGAACTTAAAATGAATATGACGAGGTCAGTCTGCTAACCGTGTGAGCATTGGACCGATCTATGGCTGTATTTGGAATATATGATGAAATGTATGTAAGATCAGACATTCTAGGGCTATTAACTTCTAATATCTAATATTCAAACTAGGGTTGCCAAATTAACTGAGTTAACTGAGATAATTAATTTGTGAAATGAATTAGATGATCCATGCTTGGATGCTCCGCCCCATACATCCCATTGACTCTGCACTACCTAGCCTTATCTGCATGGCAATAACCAACATATGTTGGTTAAGGGGTGAGAGACAGAGAGACACCATCCACACTGGATTTGTTATAAAGAATAAAAATATACATACATACATACTGTATGTTAAATGTATATCCGCCTTCTGACATTTATCTTACCATTCCCACAACAATATACAGAAGAACATGGCATATTCGACATAGTTCGAATGGTGATTAATCATGATTAATTAATTTTGAAGCTGTGATTAATCTGATTAAAATGTGTAATCATTTGACAGCCCGAATTCAAACATTTATTCGCCAAACTAACTTACAGTTAGTTGATTTAAAATGTATTTGTGTGTGCTCGTGCTCCGGACAAGTGACTTTTGTGCCCGGACAAGTAAGTGAATGGGAAATGTACTTGTACGAAGGAGTGCAAGTGCCTCAAAAAGTTAATGTCAAGCCCTGCTTACAGAACGTGTTCATTCTCTCCATTCTGCCTTGAGCCTGCCGTTGTCACCCCCGCCCCCTTTCTCTCTCCTTTGGTCGCTCACTCACTCTCCCACTGTGTGAACTTAAACTCTCAGTGGCAACGAGAGCCGATATCACTGTCTCACTGTTCTCTAATCTAACCTGTCTGTGTCGCTCGCTCGCTCGCTCGCCCGTGCGCGCACACACACACACACACACACACACACACACACACACACACACACACACACACACACACACACACACACACACACACACACACACACACACACACACACACACACACACACACACACACACACACATATATACCTACTGTAGTAGAACCTCCTCATAAATACATTCAGAGCTAGGCTTGTACCCTTTATCGCAGTATGTATTAACCACACACTGTGATTGCCTTACAAAGGCCACGTTATCATTACAGTCCGAGAGAGATCAGAAGAGAAAGAGAGGGTTGGGGGAGGAACAAGAGATATACAGTAACAACGGGAGAGAGATAGGCTACGTGGGAAATGTGTACAGTAGATGCATGAGAACCGTAACGGTTTATTTACAGGTGCGTCTTTGAATACGAGACGAGTTACAGTATGTGTATGATTAATTCCCGGCCAAAAAAGTACTTCTCACACAGACTTCTGCATTGAATTATTAAAGAAAGGTGACAAGGACCTTTCTTCAAGACAGTTACCTTGAGAAAGGTCCTTGCGATCAAAAACAACACAAGACATGCTGTCTTGACAAAGGTCCTTGTGACTGAAATGTCGACTCGTTTTTAATGAATCAACGCAGGAATGTGTGTGGGATTTGACTTTTTTCTTTGGAATCGGAGCTTCAGTGGATTTGATATCCTGCACCAAAAGAAGACAAAGCAAGTGGCGTGCATCTAGTCTTCTGCTTACAGTATGATTAGAAATGGTGTGACTTGTGCATGTAAATTGCAATTCAAGGTTATTTTTGAAAGGTCTTTTCTGATGAGATACATGTGTATTAGCAGCCTTTTGGGCTCTTAGGATCTGTTCAGACTGTAGGCAAATCTGATCGTTGTAGGACAGTCTGTCCACACTGTTATTAGCAAGTGTGATCAGATCGGATTTGTGCACTCTTCAGATGTCACTCTGTTGTACGATGCGTTATTCTACTTTCATCGTATGACAAAGTTTTTGTGCTGCCAGTCTGGGGTCTACAGATAGGCTGGGGGACAGACTGTAACCAAAGCCATGCATAATGTTCTACTTCTAGTACTGGGGGATCAGATCAGACATAACCATATATAGCGCATGTCGTTTTTACTTCACATCACGGCTTATACCTACTGTACTACCTGCTAAAAAAGTCTTCCTGTCATCTTGACGTGGAACTAAAAGTATTTATCATGTTGTTGTTGCAGTTGCAGTGCAGTGCTCATTGCATGCGTTACCACAGCATGTATACAGCCAGTCTTTTGAACAGGACGTGCACGTGCGTATACCGGTGAGTGTGCGTCTACCTTGCTCAAAAACAACCCTTCACACATCTAAACAAAGCTTACAAAATCTGCCGAGTGTCACCAGCGTGAATTAACATACGAATGACCCTGTTTATATATTTCTATGGTTCGGTCGGTCGGTCACGCCTCCATATATGGTCACGTATCGTGACATCGCGCTTCCATATATGGTCACGCCTTGTGACATCACACCTCTATATATGGTCACGCCTTGTGACATCACGCCTCCATATATGGTCACGCCTCGTGACATCACGCCTCGGGACACGTCACGCCACAATATATGGCCGTCTCCGTATATGAAGATCATGACACTGACTTCATCAAACCATGGATAGCCATACATGGAGAAAACGGGATCATTAAAGCCACCCTAAAATCTGACCTGTTCTGACATACCATATGTTGATCTGACCTCATCAAACCCTGTACACTCAAGACACGCTCCATATATGGCCGGTACATAATTCATTCCATATGTTGATCTGACCCCCCATGCCAAAGCGCCAGTGCTCGCCCAGCAGTCTGCCGTCACCCTCGCTTCTTGCCCTCAGGGCATCTTACTGGTATTACCAGTAAGAGGTGAATATATGAAAAAAGTGCATAATATAGATTATAGGCTTTACACTTAGCTATGAATAGAAATACGACAAGACATCTCTATGGAAACTGTTAGATCCTTGCCTGAACTCACATTGAAAAGTGAAAAACTGTTACCTGTTACATGTTACACACATCACTTCACACGGGTGTGATTTTTATGTTTAACCCATTAAGACCCGAGGCCGATTCTACAAAATGCATTCTAAACCAGTAGTTATTTAAAATGTATTTAAAAAATCACACCCGTGTGAACTGAGTGGTGCAAGGTCTGATCAGCTGTGGTCTGACGTAATGTCAGTGACCATAGCAACCATGCTCGTTTTTTTGGTACGAACAAACACGGGTACACGGGTACAAAGCCAGTTGTTGGAGTGGTTTGCACCACTCAAAAAGTACACGTTTAAATAGTACGTTTATAAAATGTATGTTTGCAAAACATGTTGGAATAGCCAACACTAAAATCTAAAATGACACAGATACTTTCCCGGTTTTAATGTGGTTGAATGAGGATTTCATATTCACAGACACACAAACATACTGGTATATGTATGCCAGTATGCACACGTACTATGCAGTGAACACTCACACTTTGCTGGGAGGCCATAGCCGCAGGTGATCTTGGCCTGGCCAGTCTCACAGCCGTTGAGCGTGGCACACTCCTTCTTCAGCAGGGGACCAGCAGCACGGTGGATGGCTCCGTCCACTGTGGGGAGCACAGGAGAAGAGTGGAGAAGACCTCCGTGAGGTGAGAGGAATTTATACATTTAAACCTGAGGCCAATCCAAAAAAACTGCTTCTATATCCTATAGATTTTGGGCGTTTTTTGGGAATGACCTCCGGCTAAAACATGAGTTTTCTGAAAAACTTGACAGACTTTGAGAGCTTACTTTAAACGTTCCTATTCCTAATATTAATAAGAAAATCAATACAAAAAAATGCAGAGATTTGTAGAATTTACATAGATTTGTTGTTTTTTGTCACAAGTCTTCTTCTTCTTTTCCTTTGGGCTGTTGCCTTCAGTGATAGGGCAGTCACGGTTACACATTTAAGTTGGTGATTAGTTGTCACACAAATAATTGCGATTAATGATTAAATGGTGTTTTTGGCATTGGAGATGTGAACATTATGAAAATAAATTACATTTCTGTTTGCCTTGGCTTTGTAATAAAGAAGTGCACAGGGATGTCAAATAGATGAAATATATATTTAATTATTTATGTATGAACATAATTAAACATGAAATTTTGTAAAGATTGTGACATTTATGACAAAATAATTGCGATTAGACGATTATTATGTAAACTGTACACAGTGAATTATCAGCCTCCATCTCACCCTGTCCTCTGCCTCCTCAATACAGTGCATAGTGGACATACTGTTGTACTGTTTTATACTCCGTCGCACAACGGTGTAGATCTGCTATTTTCAATGTGAACACCATTATACCATTATATATTTGAAACTGAAAGATGATCAAATTATACGCCACATTATAGGTACTACAATAGGTACTGCAACTGCAGTGAAGGCCAACGCATTGTGCTGAGAGATAATATGTCAGATCATGTGTGAATGATCACCTTGACCATTAGCAGCTTTTCATTTAATCCTTTCCCCTGATATTCATGAAACTACATATCTGTCAGTCATCTCACTTAATTAGCTTCCTTAACCCATGTTGGGCGGGAACCCCTTTTGGTGTTAGCATTATGTTATGCTTTAGCTATTGAAAAATAGCAGATCTACAAGCTCATAGCGCGCCACCGAGTGGCGCGCTACGAGCTTGTAGATCTGCTATTTTTGAAAAATCGAAGAACGACTGCCCTAGAAACATAGCTTTTTCAGAAAACTGTCAGGATGTAGAAGACATTTTTAGAATCTGATCTCAGGTCAAAATGGGTTAATTACTACACACCTTGGCTAACAGCATAACGGTACAGTGATTGAAAGTTACCTAATGTGTTATTAAAGGATTCAGTTGACATTTTACAAGTTATTTCCAAAATGAAGGAGAACTGGCATTGAATGCCATAACATTCATTATTTGTCCTTGATAAAGCCCATAGATCATCCTACGAGACGTGGGGGATAATTAAATTGGAAAGGATATTTACACCTTTGCCAGTTTCAGTTATAGTCTGATCAAATTAATGACACTCAGCGTACGGTAATTTGCAATCCAAATGCAATCTTGGAGAAAATAATGCAGCCCAAGTTTCAGCACTAGAAAGTTATAATATCCTTGCACTTGCCTCATGAGTTCAAGCCTGGTTATGCCAATCTCTATTATTGATCTCACGGATACTGTGTCTCATTCATTAAAACATCCCCTAGCCCTGTTGATCTTCTTACATAGTGTCCCTGTTCATTGTAAGATTAATTTGTTCACCTGTTCTTGACCCGTCCAATTGTAATAATTACACGCCCAATTTATAAATTGCCATTCATTTCAAACGGTCTGGTCAAGACAGTCTCATTACAATTTTTGGCAGCTGTGAGTGATATATTTGAAAGGTTCCTGTGCAGGGTTTCAACTGAGGGTGACAAATAATCAAATTAATCATTAAAAGCATTCATTAAAACTGAATGAATGCCGGCACTGGTGAATGTTACGTACATTTTATTTTTGTTGGGTGCAGCATTTAACATTGAATATTATATGTTCATTAACAGTCAGTGTCTCAGAAGGTGGACTCGCGTTCCCCCACTCACAAAAAAAAGCCATCAGGCACTCGTGCAATGAGGTTTTAATATGCCTTAAGCATATAACTCTTAACAGGCTCCAAATTGTACAGAATATGCAGTACCGCCACCAGGCATATGCACAGTACGCACTGTGCTTGGGTGGGGGGGGGGCAGCACAAACATAAAATACGTAGGGCAACCAAATAGTCAGCGCCCGCCGGCATCTCTGAGAATATGAGATGAGATGAGATATACTTTATTGTCCCATGGGGGGAAATTAGTCTTGGGCAAAGTGCACTAGTACAGGGGTTCTCAACGTTTTTGTCTGGGGACCCCCGGAAATGCTTTGGCTATGTCTCGCAATCACAATCACGATTTTTAAACACAAGATAATTTACCAGACAAATGATTATTATGTCTCAATACAGTAGCAAATGACTGAAGACCCCTTTTTATACTTGTCTTACAAAGATCCGGTAGTTTCTTATTTTTTTTTTACAGCCCTCTGCTGTTTGCATTACGATTCAATTTGCGATTTAAAGGAGAATTCCACAGTAGCCGTTTTTTTTTTACTGAATTCTGCTGATAATGTGCATGTGATTTCACTGGCGAAAAAAAAAAAATATATATAGGGCTTTAAGAAGGTAGGCCAAACCACGTTCTGGTCGAGGCGTAGGCCACAGACCAACAACATTGTGTCGACTTATTTTCCACGTCATCTACAACAGATGATTGAAGAAGACATTTACAGTACTATTTGACCCGCACGGCGGGTAAATCTGCTAAATCGGTATGGAACGCTCGGCATGGAGTACTTTTTTTTTTCTTCATGCCCGGAATTCGTCTTTAATCGCGATTTAAATTGTCACCATTTTGAATCGATTTTAGATATATCGTTACATTACACACAGTATTACTACCTTCACTTGGGGAAGGGGTGTGAGGATGTGGAAGGGGTGTGAGGATGGCGTCGGTATATGGGCTTGAACTGATAGTATGAACCGTGGACATTCAACCATCACACCAAGCAAACATCCTCGCTAGTGCTACATGTGTGCACAGCACACTGCATACTGCATGAGCTCACTCATCAGCCATGGGAGAGAAACCCCGCCATGATGCAATGTAAGAGCCTGGTGTTAAGGCGTGTCTCAGGAGGAAGGACCTGCGAGTGCAGATGAACGAGGCGGAGCAGGTCAACGAGGGAACAAGCAGCAGGTGGGGATCGAGGTTGGAGACGGAGACAGTTGAGGTGGGAGCAACGTAGGTAGGAGAGACGCAGACATTGTTTTGAAGATACGTCTTTTCGGCATTCTCTGCTTTATTAGACGAGTGAGTATAGAGTGAGAGATGTATGGCAGAGGAGAGAGAGAGAGAGAGAGAGAGAGAGAGAGCCTGTGGTCGGATTTGAACTCAGGTTGGCCGCGTTAAGGACTGAGAGCTGAGACTTGATAGGGTACGATATGGTACACTGTACACGGCAGGTGAGCTACCGGCGGCGCCCCACAGAGACAGAATCTTGACATGTTGAGAGTAGTTCACGAATAAGTGGGAACAAAACAAACCTACAGTATGAGGACAATCCTTTTTACAAGAGACTTATTAACCACATGATCCCTATAGGGCCCCTATTCTGTGAGAGAACTTCAACGAAAATAGCTGCAAGGAACATGTAGATATGTTGAGGGAAAACACACTGGAACTGCAGAGCCCTGGGGTACCCCCCATGTCAACAAATATCCACATCATAGTGATATAAGATTTGGCCTCAGTACTGTATGACTCTTATATTTCTCTCTCTTTTAGAGTAAAGTACATTACAAATAGACTTTTAAAACATATTATGTAGTGCAGTACTTCCAGGCAGGGGACTCGTGATGGGATGGGAGCTGCATTGTGTTGTGCTGGAGAATCCCACGCTGTGCTGAGCAGGAGCCCAGTTGAACTAGGCCTTTCAGTGCTGCGAGCTTACGGTAAGTGCGAGGGAGTGAAAGGTGAGCCCTGAACACCGGCTACCTCCCTTTAGGGTAAAGAGCAAACGGCTTGGATATTGTGCTCATGCTGTGTTCACACTGCACATCTGAGCGCATAAATGTCAGAGTGCATTCTGCATGCGTGTGTCTGACCACGTTGGTATACATTTCAAGCTGGGGACACCTCCGTGTCATTTCAGTTATTGTTCTCTATCACTGTTGTCGGCCAGAAACCTCTTATCTCCACATTCTAACTTTTTTGTGTTTTTGAGCAGTGCATATTCCGCTCCAATGAATATGTGTGTCCCTATGTATGCATGTCTCTATGTATGTCTGTTTGAGTACGGACAGCTGCAATACCGCTGGGTGACCTAAAGTGGCACTCACTCACTCACTCACTCACTCACTCACTCACTCACTCACTCACTCACAATCTCTCTCTCTCTCTCTCTCTCTCTCTCTCTCTCTCTCTCTCTCTCTCTCTCTCTCTCTCTCTCTCTCTCTCTCTCTCTCTCTCTGCACCGCTTAGTTCACACATTGGTATTTTTTGGTAATTGAATGCCATACTTCTACAGCGTCGCACAAAAGCATAAGAAACTAGAAAAAGTGCCCTTCTGGGCACAGGTCTCCACCAGGAGGATAGGACTGTGTGAGATGTTTGGCAAAATGTTTAGGAGTAATATAAACATGTTTGCCTTTGATGGCAATTGGATGATTTGAGGCATTTTGTTCCAAAAATGTGTTTAGCAAAAATCAACCTGTTGGTGGCGCTATAAAAGGCCAATGTGAAAAGGGTGGGATATATTCCTCAGCCTAGTAAGAAAATGTGTGAAAGATTTCACGTAAATTGCATGCTGTGTTCATGATTTGAGGCTTTTGTTCAAAACGGAGCAATCTTGCAAACTGTGAAAGCCAATTATAGCCAATTAGGATGGAATATGAAATATCGGACAGATCCGACTTGAGCACATGACCATAGAGATACTGTGTAACGATTTGTGAGATTTTTGGACAGAATCTGGAGGAGTAATATCAAAAAATGTGTTTTACAAAAGTCGGCCTCCTTGTGGCGCTATAACAGGCCGTTCTGGAAAATGCGGGGCAGAGGTTCATCGTTGGCATCCAGGGAGTGTGTGTGCAAAGTTTGGCATCGACCGGGTTAACGGTGCCGGAGATTAGCTGGTAACGGACGGACGGAAGGACACACACACGGACGGACACACACACGGACGGACACACACACACACACACACACGGACGGAGTGCAAAACATACTCTCTCCCCATGCCTTCGGCCTGGTGGAGACAATAACAGATCCACAATGTGGTGCAAAGTGATGCGTTTGAGCTTGTGGATCTGCTACTTTTGCTATTTTTGAATTTGAATCCAGAAAAGTAACAGTTTTGGACTTAATTGGGTTTCCACCAGACAAAGACGATATTGTATGTTATATATAGAAACATATTTTTCTTTTCCGTTTTTCAGAAAACTTTTTAGAATGGCCCTTAGCTCTAAATGGGTTAAATAGAGAGAGACTGAGACTAAAACAGGGAGTGAAAGGAGAAGTGAGGACGGGAGATAATGGAGGCAGGCGGCATGGGAGGGGGACTTACATTAAGGGAAGCGGAATATAAAAATAGTCTTTAGTGAGATACTGTATGGTTACAGTGAAAAAGAGAGGGAACCAGAGGGCAACGGAAAATCAAAGAGAACAAGAAATAGGCAGCCCTTGGAACCTTTCTCGGGTGCTGTGTCTTGCAGAGTTCCAGTATGCAGGAGAAAGAGGGTTTACTGTATGAGTGTGCGTGTGCGTGCCGCGTGCCTGTGTGTGGCAGCTCTTGTCACAGCTCTTTTGAACATGAACCCATGAACTGCATAGTCTTAGGAGAATGGCAGTCTGTCTGTAGAATCAAATGCAAACACACAGTATGTATAAGCACGCTCACACAATGTAAGCTCAAACCCATCAAACCCATCAAACTACACACCCTTCAGACAGTGTGCATGCACGCACATACACACGCACATACACACGCACGCACGCACGCACGCACGCACGCACGCACGCACGCACGCACGCACGCACGCACGCACGCACGCACGCACGCACGCACGCACGCACGCACGCACGCACGCACACACAAACGCAACACACATCTAAACGTCAAGAACCGAGTACTCCTTGTTATAACGTTTCCGATCTCACTTATGATTGGTGGAAAGATGCTAATGTCTCTGATAGGGTTCTAAGTTAACCCATAGGAGGAGAATGTTTATAGTTTTATATTTTATAAGTGAATAATGAAAAGTCTGAACCAGGACCTTATGTTATAATGTCCAGACCACCAGAAAATGCAAACCAGATAAATGAAATTGAAGTAATCTATTACCTTTAAATGAGTGAACTGCCCTTTAAATCCTTAAGTTAGCAAGGCCTTTAGAACACCCTTAACATAGCATCCAGGAAATGGATTGAAAACCTCTGTAAAAAAAACCTTAAAATAGTAATCTTGAAGACGAGGCGAGGAGGCCTAATATAAGGTTATAGAATTTTAGTGAAGTAAGATCAATTTGACAAGAAATGTGTTGCAATTCGGAAGTACAGTTACATATTCATTTACATAAATAATCCAATTGTTCGAGGGGTTCCGAAGTACTCTTCTGTAGCATTGTTCCTCGTTTTAAGAGGGAATTGACGTCAGTGTTGTTGGAAATACTTCATGTCCGCGATGTCAGATGAGAAATATGAACAACCGGATGGAACAATGTGACATGACATTAAGTAGGGATGGGATGAAAACATATTCTAGTCACAAACATGGGGCGAAACAACAAAACAGGGACTAGGCCAAAGTTAAAGATGATTGGGGCCTCTCTGACCTGACAAACAGGATATGGAGAACGGTCCAACTTGACGTGTAAACAACATCAATTTTACCCATCATGTCTCCAGGATCGGAGTCATCAAATTATTGGCATAGGAATGTGACAAAATCTCCATAAATGTAAGGCTTCATGGGGTGTGTAATTGATGGAAAATAAGTCATTTGTGTGAAGCAATCCTTTAAGTCATTGATTGGTCCTTTATATACAAGTCAAAAAATGATTATCTCTCTGCGTCTATTCCACTATTCTCATTAGCGATGGAACATCTGGAGAGTAACAGTCCCTGAATGCACCCTCCTCCCCCCCTGTAGTCACAGACATCACTTTGCGGCACCATGTTAGCCTTGCATCTATTGCTAGAGACGTGGTAACTTCTGCCTCTCTGGGAGCCAACTTAACAGCCCAGCATGGTCACCTAATAATGAATGTACCTTTTAACTTATGAATCTGGTAACTGTGAGAGGACCTCAATGGAAATAAGTCTCAAGACATTATGGTCAGCATCCTTATTGGCTGACTGCACCATCAAGGCAAATTATACTAAAGACTATATTATAATACTATATTATGATAATCTGACTGATGTTAGGCCTTGGGCAAAAAAATCCCTATCATCGAATATAGCAATATACTTGCTATAATATGCTAGCAGATGCAATTACAAGTGAAACTTTTTCAATCCCTGCATAATACAGTATACCAATGATCAATGCCATGTGATATTTCAGATCAATTGGTCAACCGACAAAGCAAAAAGAATTATGTGAATTTCTTTTTGACCCAAACAAGACCTAGGACCTGTACGATTCAACAATTTATTTAGGAAATAACTTTACAGTTGATTTGGAATTTGTTTCGATGTGCTCAGTGACAACATCAAGAACACGTCACTTAAAGCATATAAAAGAGACTTCCCCCGGCACCTCTAGTTGCACTCTTCGGTGTGGTTGAACCAGATCAGGTTCAAAACAAATATGAGGCACGGGCCATTTCGCTCGCTACACTGCTAGCTATAGGAAGTTAATACTACAGGCCTGGAAGTCGGATAAACCTCCGACAGTTGATATGTGGCTAAAGGAGCTGGGAGGAGCGCTGCATTTGGAGAATTAGATTTACCCTGTCGAAAAGGGAACCCTTATTTCAAAAAATCTGGTCACCCATTATTGAGATGCTTGTTATGTTGGACTGAAGTGATTGAATACAATATTGTTCTGCCCCGTAATGTCATCTAATTAATGTATAGAATGTTTGATATGTGTATACTGTATGTATGTTTATATTGTCTATGTGGGTACACATGTATACATATAAGTTTTATTTTCCATATCAGAAATGTTTTTTAGAATTGATTGTGATGTTGTTTCTGTCCTCGGAGTGCGGTGTAGTCGTCAGCCATGTCAGTTATTATTTTATTGTTTTTGTCTTTTTATTTGACGGTTATGTTTTGTCTCTTTTTATTGTAAGTCTCTTGTTTTGTTTGTTTGTATGTTTCTGCTATTTTTTGGACCAATCTGTAACTTGCTGGTTAAATATTACTGAAATGCCTGTATACCAAAAATCATAATAAACAAAAGAAAAAAACACGTCACTTTCATGTGATGAAAGAACTGTCCACACAGATGTCAACAATAAACACATCTATGAAAGAACTGTCCACACAGATGTCAACAATAAACCCATCTATGAAAGGACAAGCTGCTACACCTGGCTCTCAGATTGAAGACTTTATTTCCTCAGATAAAAGTCTGTTTCTCAGCTTCATGCAGCCTGAATATTTGATTGAATACTTTATTAGATTTTTACAAAAGGTTATGCAATAATGATAAACGCACAACACAAAAAAACCCTGAAAGCTTGTTTCCATTGTGGTCCCATGTATTCAATTCATCAAGACATATAAAGACAAGGGGGAGAAGCTGAACATGATCGAATTAACTGTGGTGTCAAAGGAACTACGGTCTACTATTGCAGAAAGACGGGCAATCTAAAACATTTAAGAATCAGCCATAATTGGCTGGACCTAAAACCACCAAGACAGATTCTATGATGAATTAGTCATCATGAATAAATGATTCATATCGGTATAGGCAGCTGAAAATACTCAGTGGGAAACTTTGACTCATCTCCGTATTTAAAAGCTAACCAATGATTTCCATGTCATCTACACTATATTATCACACAATTTCAGAAAACGTTCTCCTATCAGTGACCACTGGAGAGATGTTAGCAAACGGAAGAAGAAATAAAGGCGATGGAGACAGGTAGAGAGGGAGGGAGGAACGGACGAAAAGACAGACAGACAGACAGACAGACAGACAGACAGACAGACAGACAGACAGACAGACAGACAGACAGACAGACAGACAGACAGACAGACAGACAGACAGACAGACAGACAGACAGACAGACAGACAGACAGACAGACAGACAGACAGACAGACAGACAGACAGACGGTGTTGAAGAGCACAGTTGGATAAGAGGAAATGGGTTTGGAATGATATCAGGTGTGTGTGTGTGTGTGTGTGTGTGTGTGTGTGTGTGTGTGTGTGTGTGTGTGTGTGTGTGTGTGTGTGTGTGTGTGTGTGTGTGTGTGAGAGAGAGATGGGACAGAGAGAATGGCAGAAACTGATGGGGGAAAATGTGATGAAATGAGTGTTGAATGGGGTTCAGAGAAGAGAATGGATGAAAGGGAAGAGCTCCCGATGAAGGGGATAAAAATGGAGAAGAATAGTGTGCTTTGGCGTCAACTAGCAGCCAGCCAGCAGCCACCCAGCCAGCCAGCCAGCCAACTCCACAGCCAACCTGTTAGTAAAGCCAGGATAGCTGCTATCTCATCTCTCTCACAGGCAACAATATTGACTGGTGCCAGTGGGAGGAAGGGGGGCAGGGTGGGATGGATGGATGGGTTGAAGGCACAAACTACAGGGGCTGGGATGTGATAATTGGCTATGTGCTTACCTGGCGAAGATGCTGCCACCCTCAGCAGGACACACACACGCGCGCACACACACACACACAGTGTGTTTCCAATATTATGTCAGGACTTGCAATGTTATACGTGCGCACACACACACAAGGACACGGACCCACGTTTACTCTCCCTTACGCCCATCCACCACACACACACACACACACACACACACACACACACACACACACACACACACACACACACACACACACACACACACACACACACACACACACACACACACACACACACACACACACACACACACACACACACACACACACACACACACACACAGGTAGATTGACATTCTAGTAAAACCAATCCCCACGCCTCTCCTATGGAATACTAATATGTCTGCCCTTGCCAGCTGACCTCTTATAGGCCAAACAGGCTGTCCGTCAAACTAATGGGGTGGAACCCTGGCATATTGCTTTCCCACAATCCCTCAGCAGAGCTAGGACAGTCATTTACTTCAGCCAGCTTGTTGCCAAGGCAACATTTAGGATGGGTCTGGCTGTGGGTGCATACATACAAGCGCACCGTTATATATACGCAAATTACACAAAAACCTATACAGACACCTACATATATGCAATCAATCGTGCATCAAACACAGAGACGCACAACAAACACACATCTGTTATTGAAAACTGCTGTGTCAAACTTGACACCCATCCGCCTCCACCCATCAACTCTCTATCTCTCTCAAACCCACGGATGCGCACGCACGCACGCACGCACGCACGCACGCACGCACGCACGCACGCACGCACGCACGCACGCACGCACGCACGCACGCACGCACGCACGCACGCACGCACGCACGCACGCACGCACGCACGCACGCACGCACGCACGCACGCACGCACGCACACACACACACACACACACACACACACACACACACACACACACACACACACACACACACACACACACACACACACACACACACACACACACACACACACACACACACACACACACACACACACACACACACACACACACACACACACACACACACACACACACACACACAGGGGTTGTCTGGGGAGCATGGAGATAAAGCAAATTCGTCTGCGAGGCTGAAACACTGACAACATTGTTTGCGTGTGGAGGGTACACTAAGTGCTCTGTCTCTCGTCTCATCTCTCTGTTCGCAAACAGTCTTCTGCCCCTGCCCTTCATTCACAATACATGCGCTCCTGTTCATCTGCTCAGAGAACAAGAGACAGCATATTCCCTACCAGCATTTCTTCCCAACACACACAGACAGTGAGAGAGAGAGAGAGAGAGAGAGAGAGAGAGAGAGAGAGAGAGAGACACAGACAGACAGAATGTTGCAACCGATTATCACCAGTATGTTCTCATCTGGACATTTCCACATACTGCCTACATACTACTAGGTGACTAGGAAATGTGGAAGTGAAATTACTGCCGCCGAAGTGAAAACATTGTGAAACCGACTTATGTGGCCGGTTAAGACTGATATGATAGTGGACTTACGTGGCCAGTTAAGACTCATATGATAGTGGACTTAAGTGGCCGGTTAAGACTCATATGATAGTGGACTTACGTGGCCAGTTAAGACTCATATGATAGTGGACTTACGTGGCCAGTTAAGACTGATATGATAGTGGACTTACGTGGCCGGTTAAGACTGATATGATAGTGGACTTATGTGGCCGGTTAAGACTCATATGATAGTGGACTTACGTGGCCAGTTAAGACTCAGATGATAGTGGACTTACGTGGCCGGTTAAGACTGATATGATAGTGGACTTACGTGGCCGGTTAAGACTCATATGATAGTGGACTTACGTGGCCAGTTAAGACTCATATGATAGTGGACTTACGTGGCCGGTTAAGACTCATATGATAGTGGACTTACGTGGCCGGTTAAGACTCATATGATAGTGGACTTACGTGGTCAGTTAAGACTGATATGATAGTGGACTTACGTGGCCGGTTAAGACTGATATGATAGTGGATTTATGTGGCCGGTTAAGACTCATATGATAGTGGACTTACGTGGCCAGTTAAGACTCAGATGATAGTGGACTTACGTGGCCGGTTAAGACTGATATGATAGTGGACTTACGTGGCCGGTTAAGACTCATATGATAGTGGACTTACGTGGCCAGTTAAGACTCATATGATAGTGGACTTACGTGGCCGGTTAAGACTGATATGATAGTGGACTTACGTTGCCTGGTTAAGACTCATATGATAGTGGACTTACGTGGCCGGTTAAGACTGATATGATAGTGGACTTACGTTGCCTGGTTAAGACTCATATGATAGTGGACTTATGTGGCCGGTTAAGACTCATATGGACTTATGTGGCCGGTTAAGACTCATATGATAGTGGACTTACGTGGCCAGTTAAGACTCATATGATAGTGGACTTACGTGGCCGGTTAAGACTGATATGATAGTGGACTTACGTTGCCTGGTTAAGACTGATATGATAGTGGACTTATATGTGGCCGGTTAAGACTGAGGTTAGGGTTAGAGTTGGGGTTAGATTTAGAGTCACGGTTAGTCAGACAACGTGACCAACGCCAGGTCGGACAATGGCTGACAACAACGTCAGTATGTGGAAATGTCCATACTGGCTGCATTGCACGGTGTTGATAAGGGCTGATGAAGGAGATAAAAATCCTCTGATAGCATCTGAAGCCGACAGACAGACAGACAGACAGACAGACAGACAGACAGACAGACAGACAGACAGACAGACAGACAGACAGATCAAAAGCAAGGTATATGGAATCCCAGCTCATGGTGGGGGAGTCATTAGACATGCCAATTCATCCGGATTCAGTCTCAGACTTCCAGGCTGTGAGAAGAAATGCAATAAAGGAGGTTTTCTTTTCTTTTTTTTACCAATTCAAAAAAGAAAAAAGAAAAAGAAAAAGTGAGCAGATGAAATATTCATTGGGATCGTGCTCATCTATTGTGCCTTGGATCCGGATGTCTTGAAGACCTAAACGAATCATGTGCAAAGCTTTGTCCTCATGGCTGGTGCATATCATGTGTACTCTTTTATCCGCAGACCCAAAGGAGGCTGTCCAGGCTGTCCTGTTCCTGTTTGTATGTATGTGTGTGTCTGTGTGTGTCTGTCTCTCTCTCTCTCTGTGTGTGTGTGTGTGTGTGTGTGTGTGTGTGTGTGTGTGTGTGTGTGTGTGTGTGTGTGTGTGTGTGTGTGTGTGTGTGTGTGTGTGTGTGTGTGTGTGTGTGTGTGTGTGTGTGTGTCTGACTAGTTGGATGCCATTATGCTATTAATTACAATCAATAAATATTGCTACGCATCGTCACGGCGAGGAGGTTCTTGTAGTTTAATAATTGTATTTCTTTCGTCTTCTGTTTTTGCATATTTGACAATACAGACAAATTACCGTGCTAACAGTGAATAAGCCTTGGAAGGTACAGTACGCAGGGACGAGGCATTAATATCACATGCAGCACAGTGAATGTTTCATAAGGGAATACTAATTTCTACTTTCTAGCTGTGGAGATAGCAGATGGTTAACCCCCAGTGGGATTCATTCAGCACAACTCATGTCCACAACCACACGTTCCTGGTCCAAGGATGTACAGCACACAACATATCTGGATACAACATCTACAGTACTGTATGGGGATTTGCACTAACATGGTTGAGCTAATGTACAAGATGTGGCCAAGACCTGTGGGTTTATCTCTATATAAAGTGACACGGCTCCAAATCCGTCTGTATTGGGTTCATGGCCCAAAGCGATTTCTTTCTTGTTTGTCAGAATTGTTCCAAACATCTCTAGAGGTGCCAAATTATATTTGATATAAAATTGTTATTTAGCCGCTCCACAAGACTTTTGAAGGATGACTCAACGGACCCCGAGAGTCAGTAATGACTGCAGCTGGTGACATATGGTGCCCAAGACAAGTGGCAGAATTCAATAACGCCACATAATTGAGTAACTCCAAGAAATACTGGCTATTGCAATTTTGATGGCATTTCTAAGAAACAAAACAGGAAAGTAAGAAACCTGGAAAAACAAGCAAAAAAAGATCCCAGCTATGTACTGTACAGTGTTAAGCTACTACGTAAGCACTGTAGCTGCTAGCAGGATGGTAGAATGGAGAAAGTGGGGGATGTGTAAACATGTTGCTTTTAATCTCCCACTCCAGAGCACTGGTATGCTCCAGACAGTCCTGTGGTGGACTGTCAACAGCGTGGTCTGCATCGGGCCTAGATCCTGCTTCAGAGCCACGAGGGGGAAGGGAGCTGATAGAATCGTTACCGGTGATGTTGACACCAGCCCCTTAATATATTCAATATATCCCCACAGGCATACAGTAGTGGCATTCTTGTTTTAGTTTTTTTTGTATGCGTCTACCTTTGCTCCCTGGTGCAAGTATGCATTTATTTAGCTTGCACTTCCTCATAAAATACCTAGTAGTATAATACATGCGCATCGTTTTGGGATAAAGGTTGAGTTCTTAATAGAGCAAAGTGCAAACGAGTACTTCATAATCATAATTGATCTGTAAATTATACTTTATGATAGTTTGATAGTAGATTTGGTATGTGATTAACACCATACAATAAACAGTAATAGGTAATAAAAGGAACCCAAACAGACAAGTATCTTTAAATGTCTTACATAAATTACTGTACTGTTATGTTTATCTACTCAAAACCTTAAACCTATAATATCAAACAAAGACACACAGTCACATCTTCTTGAAATTATAAATAGCACTCATGTCATGACAACTTTTTACTTGACACTTTACTAAATCGATAATTTGATTACTGAAATATAATTGTATACATTTTCTGTTTAATGTATTAAAGGAGCATACAGTACATTTTCAATCTCATGTTCATAAAATTGGTCCACTCATTATAAGATAGCAAAATCATACTTGGCCGCATCTACAGTGGGGGCCCACTGATTTGGGTAGCAGATATTTAGACTCCTTATACTGTATGTGGTTTGGTTGGATGATCTGGATTGGATGTAATTAATTCCACTTATTGTATCTCACTCTGCAGCATCAGGTAAATACTCCCCCAAAAAGGTTTAAATCTTATTGCACTAAATGTTAGACATAAAGGATGCTGTTGGAGGTTGCTACCTCGCGTTCACCTTGTCCACTTGGCTTTCAACTGCCAGAGCAGGAGATTAATATCCGCTGCAAGCTAAAAGCTAGTAAATCTTTGGTTGTGGCTGTTTGCTCTACCGGACATTTAGATGGGCAACTAATCTTTGTTAATCGAGCAGGTCAATTAGTGCAACTGGCATGTTTTTGTTTTCTTTCTCCCGTGCATGCCATTCAGCTGGACCGCTGCGCTAGCAGCGATACTGTTTGGAACTTGAAAGTAGTGCAGTGATGCAAATAGCCTTCATCCTGCATCCTTAGACTCACTAAATTGAGAAAGGACGCAATCATGTCATACTCCGGGGGTCCTGTGATGCAATACTGTACTCGTTGAAGTAGGACTCTTAAAATGTCCCTGGGACCCATTTAAAAGACCCCCCCTGTGTCTCGGGACCCATTTCATTGAAAACCTATTTACCTCACTGACTGTGCTGGTGTGCCAGACTGAAGAGTGCCACTCTGTTAATGTTTTTGTTGTCAACAATAATACTGACATTGGATATTCTGTTTGATATGTGGAATAGAATCTTGTGGAGGCATAGTGTGAACTGTGTTTGTGTGAGTTTATTTTTGTCGACGTGCTCTTACAGTGCTAGCTGGCTGTCTGTGAATCTATCGTATTCTTTTTCCATTCCTTCTGTCCCTGATGACTCACCCACTACACCCGTCCCTCTTTCCCTGTCCGCGCTCTACCACCCCTAATCTCACTTCCATATTTTAACCATTGCTCCCTCCCAGCTCTATGTTTCCCTCGTTCCCTCTTGTTCCATCCTCTCTCCTCTTACCTCTCTCCCGCTAATTAACACCTAGCTTCTATCTGCCTTAACAAACCCCAAAGGATAGGACAGACATAGCAAGTGAAGGAGAGATGTAAATTAATAAAATATAGAAAGAGAGGTGAGAGAGAAACAGCGAGTGATAGAGATAGACTGATACGAATGAGTGGTAAAGGCTGAGAGGAAAAATGAAAGAATTTAATGCACGCACGCACGCACGCACGCACGCACGCACGCACAGTGTTAGTGGATATACTCTCTGCCTGGACCATTGACTGTGCCATCCTGTTTTTGTTTGTTTGTTTGTGTGTTTGTTTCTATTATAATGGGACCTACCATTGTGAGAGGAAGTTACACAGTAGTCTGTTCATTCCTTGCATCATTATGTTTTTGTCACCATTCACCAGCTAATCAAACATAATTTGAAATGTGTCAAATCCTCGCTGCCTACACCACGCTCGCTTAGGAAGTTAGGCTATGCAGAATATATCTGTCATTCAAATAACTCTGAATTAGAGTTGTTTAAAATGAAATGACAAATATCAGAAACTGTTTCTCATTGCATGAGAAAGCAATGGAATTACACTCATCTAGGGCCACTCTGAAAAGACATGGGTTACAGCTGATAGCAGCCGTTACGGATGAATACATTTGTGTTTAATTGAGCAACAAAATGACAGTTAAACATAAATTACAACACAACAAACAATCAGACTTTATGCACTGAAACACAGCTGACTTCATACGAAATGTTTAGTTTTAAACCGGGGTCAGGCCCATAAATGCAGTCAATGGGACGGAGCCCGGCACGGGTTCAGACAGAATGTGCACATGCTCAAGTAGGATCATGTAGTGTGCATTCTTTTAGGTCAGATCTAAGCTCTACTGCAGAGCTTAGATCATTATGCAAAGTCATGGATTGTGAATAGTCAATACATAAAGACAAAATCAAATACTGTAAGCCACAGCATGAACATGTATGTGTGCATCCAAAGAAGATACAGTACAAATTGGCATAGACACACACATGAACTTGCACAACTACGTAAATATGTACATGTATATGTGCACTAAAGTAATACATATGCTAAGAACCTGAGGGATCACGCCATGCCTGGTGTTAGGGGGTGAATTAACACAATTTGTGCCCAAGATGTCTCCAGACGTCCTAGGAATTAATTAAGGGACATTGGCCCTCCGCCTCTGCCTCCTTAATTGCCCTCCATTGGCTGTTAATCTAAAAAATATATAATTTACACGGCTCCTATGAGACGAGCCATCTAGAAGAGGGTCTGTGGCTAGACTTGCAAACCACTGTACCGATCAGCAACACATTTCTTCTGCAAGGAAATCCCTGAATATTTTTCCACATTTTTGGGGGAGAAAATGCAACTTTACATAATACGATAGCTTATCAAAAGGCGAAGTTAGAACAAAAATGGACATAAATTCTTCCCATCACCGCTGACTGATAAAACGGCCCCCATTGAGTCAGAGAAAGTTCACATATAAAGCAGCTAGCAGCACAGGGGGATAGTGCCATTAGCAAGCAGTAAGGACCGCCATCCCCAAGCTACCGGGGACTTTAGGACCGCCATCCCCAAGCTACCGGGGACTTTAGGACCGCCATCCCCAAGCTACCAGGGACTTTAGGACCGCCATCCCCAAGCTACCGGGGACTTTAGGACCGCCATCCCCAAGCTACCGGGGACTTTAGGACCGCCATCCCCAAGCTACCGGGGACTTTAGGACCGCCATCCCCAAGCTACCGGGGACTTTAGGACCGCCATCCCCAAGCTACCGGGGACTTTAGGACCGCCATCCCCAAGCTACTGTGGACTTTAGGACCGCCATCCCCAAGCTACCGGGGACTTTAGGACCGCCATCCCCAAGCTACCAGGGACTTTAGGACCGCCATCCCCAAGCTACCGGGGACTTTAGGACCGCCATCCCCAAGCTACCATGGACTTTAGGACCGCCATCCCCAAGCTACCGGGGACTTTAGGACCGCCATCCCCAAGCTACCGGGGACTTTAGGACCGCCATCCCCAAGCTACCGGGGACTTTAGGACCGCCATCCCCAAGCTACCGGGGACTTTAGGACCGCCATCCCCAAGCTACCGGGGACTTTAGGACCGCCATCCCCAAGCTACCATGGACTTTAGGACCGCCATCCCCAAGCTACCATGGACTTTAGGACCGCCATCCCCAAGCTACCGGGGACTTTAGGACCGCCATCCCCAAGCTACCGGGGACTTTAGGACCGCCATCCCCAAGCTACCGGGGACTTTAGGACCGCCATCCCCAAGCTACCATGGACTTTAGGACCGCCATCCCCAAGCTACCGGGGACTTTAGGACCGCCATCCCCAAGCTACCATGGACTTTAGGACCGCCATCCCCAAGCTACCGGGGACTTTAGGACCGCCATCCCCAAGCTACCGGGGACTTTAGGACCGCCATCCCCAAGCTACCATGGACTTTAGGACCGCCATCCCCAAGCTACCGGGGACTTTAGGACCGCCATCCCCAAGCTACCATGGACTTTAGGACCGCCATCCCCAAGCTACCGGGGACTTTAGGACCGCCATCCCCAAGCTACCGGGGACTTTAGGACCGCCATCCCCAAGCTACCGGGGACTTTAGGACCGCCATCCCCAAGCTACCATGGACTTTACAAAACACAAGGTGCCCTACTGTACGTTCTAACTCTTCACATTGTTTGCCCGTTGCTAATAATGGCTCAATTACAAACATAACTGTGTGGAGACTGACAGCTCTGTATGCTGCTTTTCTCTAGGGATACAATTGATTATTTTCTTAGCGAATATTCTATCGATAATGTTTCTAGAACTCTATTGTAAGAAAAGGCTAATGTTAGCATTAGCTCACGCTAGCTATCTTTCTCGAGAAACGTTTATATTTCTATCGCGATGAAAAATCAGAAAACAGATCCGAAACACGGATATCTGATCAACCCAATGGACAGCAATGTAGTTTTGGAGAAAAGAGCAAGAGAAGCGAGCGGGGGTGAGCAAGGCGTTTCCTAGCAACCGGCTCAGGGCTAAACGTTGTTTTTTAACGGTGCTGTTTCAGATCCATATAAAGCGATATAAAGCGTATATATATATATGTCAATCGCAGACAACAGATGGCTATTAAAAAATGCATATATACGTCAACAGTATAGACAATGTGTTAATCGAGTTATCGAGGGGCACATTTTCTTTGATAACTAACTTTGTTAGTTTTAGGTCAACAAATCGACTAATAATCGATTAAATAGTGCCCGAAAATAGCAGATCTACAAGCTCACAAGTCACAACCCTATATGGGTATATATATGCATTGTGACCTTTTAGACATTTTAGATATTATATTTTGAAAGAATTTTGAATGAAAAAAAGTCGATTAACGATAATTTGTTATAATTTATTAATTAAATCAGTTTGAATAACTATTGCACCCTACTTTCCTCTCTTGGGTATTTTATTCCTGTGTAAAAACTGTATGGTGCTGGGCCACAGCACGCATGGCCTGTCGCTGTCCATCGCCGGTGGTGCTGAACCATTCACCAATCAATGCATGTATACTAGACGGGTGGCTGTGGCTCAGGAGGTAGAGCAGGTCGTCCAATGATCCCTGGGTTGGAGGTTCGAATCCCGGCTCCTCCTGTCCACATGTCGAAGTGTCCTTGGGCAAGACACTGAACCCTACATTGCCTAATGAGTTGGTCGGTGTAAGCTTGCCACCATTGGTGTGTGAATGTGGGAAGTGAGGACGCTGGCATCGACTGTCGCTTCACCTCCCAATGTATGAATGAATGAACCATTGTAAAGTGCTTTGAAAAGTGCTATAAAATGCAATTCATTAAAAATGCAATTCATTAGTCATGGGGCTGTCCTTGGTTCGTCCAATTTTTGTGTCCTTCAGTACAAGATTTACTTTGCAAGTAAAGACAATTTGTTTGTTTGTTCATGATATCACAAGGGTCACTCGAAAGTCGAGAGTGCTCCGTCCCTTATGTGTATCTGTGCGTCAGAGGTGTGGCAACTTACACTGTACATACTGTAGTTGTTCTAGTTATTTTTGCCAGATGCTCCCAAAGCGGCTGAACAACATGTTGATCTACCTCTACTAGCGTCCGTAGTAGAGACTTTTTCATCATTGGTTGCCCCAAACCAATGGGAGACTTACCCATAAAACCCATAGTCTGAACGGCATAAAACCCATACGCTGAATGCTGCAACGTGAAGCCGCATTGGCTGCATACTCTGAACATCACAACGTGATGGCATATTGACTGCATACTCTGAAAGCCGCAATGTGAAGCCGTGAGCTGAGGCAGAGGCTGAGGCACACAAACTAATTATAGCTGTTCATAAACGAGAGATTTCTGCAGCTGGCAATTATGACCGAGTCATTTATGTTTATATAATCTTTATATCACATCCATGTGTTTTGGAGTGCAATGCTAAAACCCTGCAGCATTCGTACGTGTTGAACTAAATTCAGGGAATCGGTGTTCTAACAGACAACTACTACTACTACTGGAGGTGTTGCCAAACAGAGGTTTATACACAGTACTTTGGGACTCTATATTATTATATACCATTATTAATAATTACTATTAATAATAATTATTAATTATTATAATACATACTTTTTATGTGGAGCAATGTTTTTGGTGCACCTGCTGTGGTGATTTTTTTGTGCCCCTCCTATTTAGTTGCTCTGGCCCCGAGCCTGGATCAGTCCAACATTAGAGCTGTGCACAGTTTTGCAAGGGCAGCTGCCCGAGGGCAGCGATTAACCTAATAGGGATAAACCACAGTTGGCCGTAACATGCATGGGACAGACGTGCCAGGCATGTCCTGAAAGCAAACTTATCAGGAGGAGACAACATACGGTAGGACCCCGACAACACAAAGACCTAGCCTCGCCTTTGTAGTGAAGCACAGAGCAACTTAACCCATTAAGACTTTCTAAATCCTACAGTTTTCTGAAAAACCCATGTTGTTTCTCAACATACATGGGTGGTTCTCAAACGTTTTCATGTCAAAGACCCCCAAAATTATATATATTTGGCCGCTGACTGCCATCTCAAAATATTTAGTTCCAGGGACAGCCAGAAGCAAAGACTTGAGTTTAAAAATATTCGCTTTAAAAATATATGGATTCAATGAACGTTTTTCCACACATTTTCAAGATTTCTCAAAAATAGCTGATCTACAAGTGATACACACAGTGATACACACTTGAGAGAAACGATTGGCATAGAAAACAGGCAGATTTTATCCTATGAAGGCAATTGGGGAGGTGCTCACAGGCACTGGTTGGCTCTTATGTGTGCACATATGCCTGCATGGGTTGTGCATTTTTCTGTCAGAAAGCAAAGAAATCCAATTTAAGTTGACTGTGTCATCGAACTATGGTGTGTGTGTGTGTGTGTTCCTCGCAGTCCTTTGGGTGTCCGAATGGCAGTTGCTTCACTACAGACACTTCAGAGCAAGCACAGATCTGGTCTTTGAACACCCAAAGGAACCTTTGGGAACATGCGCGAACATGCGCGCACACACACACGCACGCACACAGACACACACACACACACACACACACACACGAGACATCACCATGGAGACTGAGAAGTTAGCATATACACACATATGTTAACACAGTACACATTTGTTCGCTGAAGACAGACACAGGCAAACATGGCTACACAAAAACAAAAGCTTTTAGACTCAACACAGAGACGCACAACAAACACACATCTGTTATTGAAAACTGCTGTGTCAAACTTGACACCCATCCACCTCCACCCATCAACTCTCTATCTCTCTCAAACCCACGGATGCACGCACACACGCACGCGCACACACACACACACACACACACACACACACACACACACACACACACACACACACACACACACACACACACACACACACACACACACACACACACACACACTTACTATTTAGGCCTTTAGCAGATGCTCTTATCGAGTGTGCGAAAAACAAGTGTGAAATCAAGTAAAAATAGGAAGCATGAAGCCTATTTAGCAATGTAGTAACTCAAAGAAACTAGGATATCAGGTTAACCCATTTAGACCGAGAACCTCTATACCTAGCAACCGGGAACCCCTTCGAAAAAGTATGATGATTTGCTGTTTTTGTTGCTACAGGATGTACATTATTAGCAACATACATAATTTGTCATTTTTCAATAAATATTTTTTAAGTTTTTTCAGAAAACTTGAGTCAGGGCGCCTGCTGGCCTAACAGTCCAGGCGCATGACACATAGGCTCTGACCTGACCCTGACAGCGCGGCGCGTGTTCGAGTCCCGTTCATGACGACCTTTGCTGCATGTCTCTCCCCCTCTCTCTCCCTCCTTCTTTCCTATCCATCTTCACTTCTAAGTATCAATAATGGCAGAAAAGCCAAAATCAAATCTTAAAAAAAATAAAATAACGTAGGTCAGAAGGCACCTGTACAATGTAAAGAAGGAAAAAGATATGCACATCCCACAGTTTTAAATACGGTGCTGGACCCAAACAATTATCAAATGAAGAAAGTGAGAAAGCCCGGAGGGGCGAAACGTTGTTTTATAGGTTGAAATAAAGACGGGAGCAGAATTATATTGTGCGGGACATACCATTCTTTTCTTCATTTGTCACCTGTACACCGTCTCCTCCTCCTCAAAAGGAAGCAGACACTCCAAATGCTGAACACTGACGAAGGCTATATAGTCAAAACGTTTTCCCTTCATTATAAAGACTTGTACAAGAAATAAAACGTTCACTCACTGTTGTCATATATAAGACTTAAACAAATCTGGAAATCAAATCAATACAGCACCAAAACAAAACTCCGGATCTACCAAAGCTGCGTACTATCAACACTGTTATACGGTGCAGAATGCTGGAAAGCGACATCCATAAATGATCCAATTTCCATACATCATGCCTGCACAAATGTCTGTGTATATTCTGGCCCAAGACCATCTCAAACAATAACCTCCTCAACGTCACCCAACAAGACAACATGAACAGTATAATCGATGAGCGTAGGTGGACCATGTCCTCAGAATGGACATCAACGCAATCCCAAGAGTGGCATTACACTGGACCCCAGAAGGAAAGAGAAAGAAAGGCAGGCCTAAAATGACATGGCGTAGGACGATAGAGAAGGAGCTCCAGCAACAACATCAGAGCTGGGGGAACAGATGGCCAAAGACAGATGCAAGTGGAGACACTTTGTTGCTGCCCTATGCGCCAGCCGGTGTAATGGGGATAAGTAAAGTAAGTCACTGTTGTCATCCCAGTACTTTTTGTAATGTTATTGGTCTAAGAGGATATCATACCAGTGGAGTCAGAGCGCGTTGGTAACAAAACGTTTATTTAAATGTCAAACCAGCATCATTCTAAACAATTTGCTTTCTAAATAACATTCTTAACCATTTTGTCAAGGTCTTTTCACGTTATTTAGAGGACTCTGGATTTGTGATTCAAATTTGGGTCCGATCAGATGCTGCTTGCAGAATCTTTAGCACTTTAAAAAAAAATCTGATACATCTTAATCGCTCGATCGATTTGCATGCGATTTGGACAAAATCTGTCTGGAGTATTAGGAAAAGGTGTGTTTTGAAGATAACACAGAATGGCAGATAATCTTGAAAGATGGAAATGGGCACGTCCCAATATGGGAAGTTGTGCCATGATCAAAGCAATCCAGGTTTCTTTTTTTATTGTACGAAGTACAGTTCAAGAGTTATGAAACATTGAAACATTAGGTTCTTCCTGGGAGTTTCACTCCGATTGGTCCAGCTGTGCATGCTGATGAGATTAGCCATTCTGGCCTGGCGGTGATAATAACAAAAAAAGTATGAACAAGTTACAAGCTTGTAACCAACATACTCTATATCCGCATATAACAATATGAACAACAAGTAACCAAGTCAACATACTAATACAATATCTGCGTAAACTATATGAAGAACCAGTAACCAACATACTATGTCTGCATAGTAAACGACATCAGTAAGACGCCTTGAGGGCGAGAAGCGACCTCGCCCTAAAGGCAGAGGTCGCGTGCACGCATCCGCCTGGGTGATGGCATACTTCTGGGCAAGCGCTGGTGCTTTGGCATGGTGGGTCAGATAGAACAAATGGAATGAATTCTGTACTGGCCATATATGGAGCGTGTCTTGAGAGTGCAGGGTTTGATGAGGGCCCAGGTACGGCCGGGCTATAATTTTTGGGCCTGTTGAGAACTCTAGTTTTCGCCGGCTGCTGGGTGCGGCTGCACTAATAACTTTGGGGCAGGCCCGTCTAGAGTTTGTATGGACAGGTATCAATCAAAAGGGAGACATCGAAGAGGAAGGACGGGTGGGGAAGGATAACATACAGTATGGAATGTTAGAACAGGTCAGCTCCATATATGGAGATCTAAGGGTTTGAGGTCAGATGTAGACTCAGAGTTGCTGGCCGGCTCCATATATGTCAAATCTAGGTGATGATCTAGGTGTCTTCTCCATGTATGGCTATCCAGACGTGTCACGAGGCGTGGCGGACTGATGGCCATATATGGTGGCATGACGGATCGACGGTCGGAATGACATTTGGTTTTGCAGGTTTTCATAGTAATCTGCGACCGTAGGACACAATGAACAAGTAACCAACATACTACCGTATACTGTATCTGCATAGTAAACTAATATATCTGTGGCAAGAAGGGATGCAAGGAGTGTTAGGGGATGTCGCTTGCTCATACACAAATGTTGAGAAACCCTATATGCCAACCTGCCAAGTAGTGTGTGTGTGTGTGTGTGTGTGTGTGTGTGTGTGTGTGTGCACGTGCATGATTTTTAGTGGGTGTGGGTGGAGCATTAGTGGTACAGATTTATTACAAGTATCGATTAGCCATGAACTTCCAACACCACACACACACACACACACACACACACACACACACACACACACACACACACACACACACACACACACACACACACACACACACACACACACACACACACACACACACACACACACACACACACAGCAAAGTACTGAGTCAACAATACACTGAAAAATGACTGTTTATTTCCACAGCACTCCACACCCATAAATTATGAACCACCGAGTTTGCACCTGCACTCAGACACGCACGTGCGCACGCACGCACGCACGCACGCACGGACGCACGCACACGCACGCACACGCACCCACCACTAACACCTGCCAAAACAAAGACATACCTGTTATCAAGTCATACACACAGATGCAAGTTTTACGCACACGCACGCACGCACGCACGCACGCACGCACGCACGAACACACAGACACACAGACACACACACAGACGACAGTAAAATGAAGTGGCGACGTACCTCCTCCTCCTCCCAGCAAGCTGTTGTTGGCTGAAAGAAAAGAAAGAGATAGATCGACAATTAAATATACTATAAATGTGGACAGACTTTCCTTTAATCCTTTAAAGCTCTGTAACGTTTTGTTTTTTTTGTTGAAGAAATGTCGCTTTCATTCATTCATTCCATGTTGTAGGATAACAAAAGACAAGCGCCTCCTGTCCGGTGCCCATAAAGTCACTGTCACTGGTTGTTTAGAGGCAAGACAGCACTGGATTGAGCTACAATGTCTCATCTTGACCCTTCACCCCTCTGTTAAACCTAACATGACCTAAAATGACCCCTCCACACAAGAGTGACTTATGGATGAACATAACAAAACGTGTGTGTGTGTGTGTGTGTGTGTGTGTGTGTGTGTGTGTGTGTGTGTGTGTGTGTGTGTGTGTGTCCTCATTTACGCAGTCTACAAATTAATATACTGAGGGAATACCTTGCACTTTGGAATACTACAGTAGTTCTTCACGTCTCTTGCCACATTTTGGGAAAACAAAATCCGTATGTCCTGCATGTTCCTTATAAATGGTGTGTCAATATTTTTTGTTTAGTGTAGTTTAATATATAGAGGATACAAGTACAGTCAATAAAAAAGGACACTGCGCAGCCAGGAAAGGAAGTATATTGCATTAACTGCAGGAAAAAAATAAAGAATTAGTCAAATCTTAACTTGAGGCTTGTACAAATCTAATACTACAAGATGAAGGGAGGGGTAGCTTTTTACAAAATAGCGTATATGCATTATCTGAATGTCAGCCATGCTCGCATATTCAGCTATTCCACAGTAGCCTGAGGTCCTTTAAAACTATTTGACTAACTCTGAGCCACTAAGTTCTAACTAATAAGTCACAAGCATCGTATTTCCCAATTGTTTCTTCGCTTATGGATCGAATTTGGGATGCTGTGATCATGTTATGGAAGTGAGTAAGCACATTATCTCTATGCAATGGACAGTTACAAAGATAAGTTAGAAAACACAGTGGCTGTACTCCCCATTTGTTGTATTTTTGTCTGAGAAACCATGCACTGTGATTATATTATTCCAGGGGTTCCCAAACTATTCCATGACAACAGCGGCAGCCCCCAAATAGTAATAAAAATACTAATACTAATACTAATACTAATACTAATACTAATACTAATAATAATAATAATAATGATCTACAAGTATCTTCAGCATTTTCCTACATGCACTCTTTAAGCTAGCTATCATCTTACTATTATTCTCCAATGACCAAAAAAGAATAAAATATCAATTTGGCCCGTTTATCGTAAAGTTCAACAGAAAATGAAATTAAGTGGTTTTCATGGTATAGAAATACAGCTCATTTGGATGTGAAGTCACAAACAAAAATGTGATTACAGTAAGCTCATTTATTTTAATTTGATCAGCTGCACAGATTAGAGTCACGTTTCTAGCTTTAGTAAATACTCTTTCTCGTTCAACTGACACTGATTGAGCTGCCCTCGGCCACGGTAATATCACGTGAGCTCTTAAATTATGATTATTCCCCTTTAAAGCATAAAAAATGCATGAAGGGGAACTGATGACTCCCGACCAGAAATCATTGTGCATGGAACATTAGAGTGATTCTACCGGTATCAGTTCATCACCGGAGCTCAGCAAAAAGCCTTCTATCTCGCAGGGTTGATGTTCCCTCACGGATGCCTTTCTACTTTCCTTTCTACACGCACAGTTCTCATGACACATTTTGTACACATAAGAGACAATGACATCTATTAGAGCAAAATAATTTGGGGACCCCCCAAAATAATTTGGCGACCCCTCGAGGGGTCGCGACCCACGGGTTGAGAACCCCTGTATTAGAGTATCAACAATAATAATACCACATATTTAAACTAAGACTAGTAACACTTACACTACTGCCACTGTACTCAACAGCAACAACTACTCAACAGCAACAACTACTCAACAGCAACAGCTCAAGTGTTAATTGAACACTGAACTCTGAGACAGAGAGGCTGTGTGAGAGAGAAAGAAACAAGACAGACAGATAAGAGTTCAATGTAACACTGAGGATTTAGCTGTGTACTGTGAAAGATGAATTGGAGCAACATTTTACTTGCACGATGTCCAAAGACAAGTGAAATAGAAAAGTGATCTGTATGCCTTCTGCTTTTGCATCAAGTGTTATTATTTGTAATAGTGCCTGCTTGTACCGTGTGAGTGAGTGACAAATAAAGCTCTTTTCATTCTTGACAAGGGAAGGATGTTGTCACAGTACCAACTGTTTCACTCTATTTCTCCAGTGAACTAATCGGATACCTCGCTGTTCATAGCTATTGGCCACTCTCCAAATGCACTCTTATCAACAGCAGGTGCCTCAGTACAATATGTCAGATAGGATAATATGATAATCTTATTCAGTTGACTGCCCTTTAACTCATCTAATGCAATTCATTCTCTGCCTCTGTACATTAAGTTGCACCAAAATTAAATTGAACTTCCTACTGTATATGTGCTTCCATGCAGTGACCCCCCCCCCCCCTTTTAAATCCACAAAAGTATTCCTATCTTAACTAATCTTTATTCATAGGATTATACAATTAACATTGTCTAAAGTCCTATTCGTACGGGATTAGTATTTTGTAGGGACCCCAGGTAATTTAGAAATTACTCCGACATCTGTGTTTTTTGTGGCGCACTGGATAAGCAACGTCCAGATGTTTTACTCGATATTACGGACATCACCCATTATCCTCAAAACAGAAAGGGCCATTCATTTGTACACTGAGTTAGCGTGTACATTAACAGTAGGCCTATTTATTTAATATTAAAGTTTGTATTCACTCCGACTGATATTTTGATCGAGAGTACCTCAACATTGTACTTACTGTAAGTGCAGCACACGAGAGAGAGACCCTGTCTGTGAACCCTGTTCACACACACACACACACACACACACACAACCTCAAACACTGTGTATGTGTGTGTGTGTGTGTGTGTGTGTGTGTGTGTGCGTGCGTGCGTGTCACTCCTCTGTGAGGCCTCATGTGTGTCTGTCACACTCTCACACACACACACACACACACACACACACACACACACACACACACACACACACACACACACACACACACACACACACACACACACACACACACACACACACACACACACACACACACACACACACACACACACACACACACACACACACACGAGCAGTCAAGCATTGTACACACATACAAATTTAGACGGGCAAAGAGTCGATGTTATAGGGTAACTATGGCAACTCCAAAGCCCAAAGGTTTGTTACTGAAACCTAGTTAATTAGAGTGAGAGAGCAAGAGCGAGTGGGAGAGAGATATAGAGAGAGACAGTAATGTCAATACTCTAGGGGAAGCATTTCACCATCTGCTTAAACCCTGATGCGCCCTCTACCCTGATGAGGATACACGCGTGTGCATGAGCGTTATGTGTGTGTGTGTACATGCCTCTCGTTCGCCCAACAGTTGTTGCATGTTAATACGAAGACGTGCACAAATATACTTTCTCCTGTGGCGCTGTAAGCACTGAGGCTAACGGTCTCTAGTTTTTCATTGGCATTACGTGACTAATTGGAATATTTAATACTGAGCGGCTAAATAGTAGGATGGTAGCATCTGTTGCCGAAATGCATCCAATTACCAGGAGGTGGTGGGGGGCACGTTGCACAACAACAACTAAAGGGTGGACAGGGTGGAGAGAGAGAGAGAGAGAGAGAGGGAGGAGGTACTGGTATAGGAAAGGAAAGATGATAGAGGGCAGAAATAGTTATTGTAAGCCTGATTTATATATATAGAGTTGCACACCAGTATCAGGCATCGCAAATATCTGATGTGCAAGCTCATGACGTGTTGCACCGCGCCACGTTATGAATTTGCGGCTCGGTTCCATTCACTGTGCGCCACCGCCACGCAACTAAGTAAGAATCAGGCGTTAAAGTGTCACAGGAGGAGAGGAGGGCATGGGAGCATTGGGGACAGAGACAGAGAGGAAGGGGAGGGTGCAAGAAAGGTGAGCAAATGAGTAATGGGGAGGGGGGGTCAGAGAGAGTGAGAGAGAGAGAGAGAGAGAGAGAGAGAGAGAGAGAGAGAGAGAGAGAGAGGTAAGGAGGGGGCAAGTGATAGAGAGGGATGACTGAGTGAGAAGAAGATTGAAAGAGAGATGAGGGTGGAGAAGAAAGACGCAGGACTAAATTTTGGGGGATCATAACGCGACAAGATGGAGGACACCTTCTGTTGTTCCTGGGGAGGTAAGTGGGTAATCACACTGATTGCAGACAGAGAGGGAGGAAGGAAGGAAGGAATGGGCAGAGGAAGCGAGAAGGGCTGAGGGATGGAGGGACTGACTCAAGAGCGAAGGAGAGGAGCAGAACGGGAGACAGCTGAAGGAGCAGGGAGATGAGTGATGACTTTCCAGCGATAGAAGGACAGAGAGGTAGAGAAAGAGAGAGAGAAGGGGAGAGAGAGAGAGAGGTGGGGGAACTTAACCAGTGTTTGATTTGCTGTAGAGGCTGGTACTCCGAGTGTAACCACCTGTGCGTGCGTGCGTGCTTGCTGTGTGTGTGTGTGTGTGTGTGTGTGTGTGTGTGTGTGTGTGTGTGTGTGTGTGTGTGTGTGTGTGTGTGTGTGTGTGTGTGTGTGTGTGTGTGTGTGTGTGTGTGTGTGTGTGTGTGTGTGTGTGTGTGTGTGTGTGTGTGTGTGCGTGCACGCGTGCTCGAATTTGTGTGGGTGTTTGTGCACACATGTACATAATGGTTACCGCATACTACAAAGGGGACTTTGAAGTCAGGCATAATGATGTTGATGATGATGGCGCTATGAAAATTAGTTCCACACGCTGGCTAAAATCTCCATTAAATCAGCTCATCTGTAAACAGGTCTCTTCCAATTGTACCACTCCCCTCGTTCTCTCTCTGCGGCCCTCCATCTTATTTTTCTCTCTGCGCTCCTCTCTTATCCTCTCCCTCGCTGCCTGATTCCCAAGGCCCCAGTGCAACCTGTTTGTGTATTCCTCCCTCTCCCTCCCTCCATCTCTCTCTTCTATCCACTTGTCCTAACCACCGTTATACCTCTTTGAGTCATTTAATCTCTAGCCATCATTTAGTTTGCCCACTTGAGCACGCCAATCAATTTGCACACGTCCTTATGGGGGGGAAAGAAAGGACAGACCCATACGGATGCCCCCCGGGGAGGATAACGGCAGACGTAGAGAACTGCAGTCTGATCTGGAACTTTATGTTGAGAAATAGGCCTATTTAACACCACAGATATAGTCTTGGGGTCAAATTGGAACACCTTCGGTGGAGCAAAATGAAAAAAGATCATTTTTGGATTAAAGGTTTTATTGTATTACACACTGATGTTTGGTTGCAGTAAGGCACAGGATTAGTAGAACTGGACTGAATAAGGCAGCAACAGTGGTGGAAAAAAGTATACTCAATTGTTTTACTTAAGTAAAAGCATCAATACTGCAATGTAGAGTAAGTAAAAGTCCGGAATTCAAAATGTACTTGAGTAAAAGCACAAACGTTTTGGCATCAAAATGTACATGAAGTACACAAAGTAGAAAGTACTCATGCAGAATGTCCCATTTCGTCGCGATGCATGCCTTGTGAGCTTGTAGATCGGCTATTTTCAAGTTTGAAAACTTGAAATGGGACATTCTGCGGATTAAATGTATAACGGGCTGAAGTGTTTAATGTATGCTATGTTATGAAATTATAATCAAAGTAACTAACTAAAGCTTTCAAATAAATGTAGTAATGAGTAAAAGTACAGTACAATATTTGTAGAAGTAAAAGTATTGGAAATTGGAAATACTCAAGTAAAGTACAAATACCAAAAAGATGTACTTAGTTACTTCCACCACTGGGCAGCACAAAATGATTGAACACAGGGTCTCTCCACTCTATGCGCTCAAAGCACATGATGACATTTGTAATGTCAAGTACTGCTGCCTGAATCAAGAGCCACAACTTCTGTAGACACTCAATCTCTTAATTAATTTGCAATCGTTTTGTGCTTTAGCGTAGACGTGATTAAAATGCATATAATAGACCCGTACTTAACCTTGGGGTTGTTGTTGTGATTTCAATGAACCACGAGGGCATGAGTGAAAATATATACAGGAGGAGAAGACTGAAGAGCTGAACCTTCCACTTCTAACAGATTTTTTTTTTTAGGTGACTGCATCTATGACATTAATATTCAACAAAAGACCCAATGGAAATGTAACACGTATTTGACCTCGCATTGTGATTGGCTGAGAGGCATTATAATAAATGCCAATTTGTCCTTATTATTTACCCTATCAGACAGTAACCTAGCAACAGCCGCCACCAGCTGAAGTAGCAAAGTCTTTTGGGGGTTTTGTTTATTCCACTTTCTAAAGATAAATTACTGCAATAATACAGTTACTTGAGGTCTTCATATGGACTGGTGTGGGATCTACGGCATTCTGTCCTGCATGGTGCCCGCGACACCACCAGATATTGCCAGTGGCAATACTGTATCTCATTGCATAGCATCCTCTCATGTATTATTGCTTAATTTGAGGTTTTGGACTTCTTTGAAGCCACTGTACAAGTGTCAAAAATGGTTTCAATTGAATACGATGGCAGCACTGACTAAATGTTCCCCTGCTTGGAACACTCAGGAGGACCAATTTCAGGAACAATAATTCAATCACATTAGCTGACATTTTGACTGAGGATGACAGTTAGTCATTCAGTCTCAGTTATTATCCTTGATCAAGCTCTGGGCCACTTCTCTCTGTGTGATGCAATTAGGCAGCCTGTTATGAACAGAATATGTTCTTATATCCATTTCCACCAGTGGCGTAACTTCGTTACGGCAGGCCCCAGTGCAGACTTTTATGATGGCTCCGCCTACTCCCCAACCCCCCAGTGCAAGCTAGTTACTACAGTAGTTATGGCGCGCGCACACACACACACACACACACACACACACACACACACACACACACACACACACACACACACACACACACACACACACACACACACACACACACACACACACACACACACACACACACACACACACACACACACACACACACACACACACACACATTTACCAACATTGTGTCGGCTTTTACAGTAGAACTCGAACAAGTTAGTTGAGACTTCAGGTCAAAGAGAAAAGCTTTCAGATTTCAGCACCATAGACAGCGCTCTGGCGAGGCAGTCAGTCAAATCAACAGATCAATCGACCAACCAACAAACTAGCTAGCTATAGAGGAATGTTTAAATAACTGCTGTTATTGGGAAGAAGAAGAAGAAGAAGAAGAAGAAGAAGAAGAAGAAGAAGAAGAAGAAGAAGAAGAAGAAGAAGAAGAAGAAGAAGAAGAAGAAGAAGAAGAAGAAGAAGAAGAAGAAGAAGAAGAAGAAGAAGAAGAAGAAGAAGAAGAAGAAGAAGAAGAAGAAGAAGAAGAAGAAGAAGAAGAAGAAGAAGAAGAAGAAGAAGAAGAGTAGCTAAAGTAGCTAAATCCAGCTGTGCTGCAGATTAATGCTAGCTTTTGTGGATGTATGATTAAACACTTCAGAAATACGCATCATGATTGGTCGGCCTCCAAATGTGCACACTGCTGCCAATCTAGACCTTTTGATGTTCAGATGTAGCCATGTCATTGCATATGACAGACAAGCATATCAAAGAAAATAAGAAATTATATATGTAATTGAATTATGTATGTATAGTAGCCTATTTAGAGTCCATGTTGAATAAGCATATCAGATTGCTACAGACTATTTTACCAAATCAAATTATAGTTATATATAAAGATGTGCCGTTTGAGAACTTCACATGTCCTGCCTTTGGCAGTTCAGTACGTAACATTGTTAGTGCATTGTCAGAACAGAACATTGTCAGTGAGAACAGGGGGCATTTGCCAAGGCGGAATGTTAATTATATTCAGATTCCCTGAACAGATACGGTTCCTCTGCTGGACACTTCTTTTCAGCAGCAAAGCAGTAGAATTAGCAAGGCTAATCAGTGAAGAAAACCTGCAGGGAAAACATGGCATTTTCAGAAAACCTTCAGGAAAAGATCAGGAAAGTGTGAAGAGTTGGAATGGCACATCATATAGACTTATATAGCATGATTGATTGATTGATTGATTGATTGATTGATTGATTGATTGATTGATTGATTGATTGATTCTTTATTTAAGTGTCATGCTTCCGGAGAAGCCCAGCCCATATGGACTTACAGGACACTTTTTACAGTTTACATAAACAATGTAAACAATAAACCGGCTTTTACAGTAGAACTCGAACAAGTTAGTTGAGTTAGCATAGCAAGTTAGTATAGCAAATGGCAGTATGACGATGTTTGTAGTTTTATTCTTCTTAGGAGACAGGCGTACAGTACTTTCCAGGTGGTGATCTGAAGCATTCACAAGGGTCTGTTCTCTGTCCAACACACCGCAAAAGGTCCCATCCACAGGTCCCCTACTACGGTACCCACACACAGACACAGGCCCCAGTGGAGGCACACTGCCTGTCTATATCTTATCAGCAGTGGGTTTTTTGCCCGCGTTGCGAGCTTGGATTTTCACTACTTCTTATACAGCAGATTATTTGATTTTTAGATTTTATTTATGAAATACTTTTGAAAAAATAATACATTTTAATGTAGGAAACGAAAACAAAAAGGGACATTTACTCGCGACCCATAGAAATTGGTCCGCGACCCAAACATGGATCCTGACCATGCACTGTTTGGGATACAGTACACCCCTGATGCCCAGACCCATTCTCTGTGATTGGTCACAGTCTTAAGCACGAAAACCCAGTCTATAGACTAAATCTCTCTGCCAAAAATTAGTCCATCTACAAGCTTGTAGATCGGCTATTTTATGTTCACCCCCGAATAATGGATGCTGTGGTCCTATAATGGTTAACTGCATAATTGCATATAAGTGAGGAAGCAGGAAGGCCAATAGCAGTGTCTGATCTGATACAGCAAATAGGAGCACATGATCACATAATAGTCAAGTTAAGTAACAATTGTGTATATACAGTAGGCCCATTGCATTCATACACAGACAAACTCAGCGTCCTTCAGAGGAAATGTGAGGCATACGTACAAACATATAATATTTATATAATACTCCATAAAATAATGTGGGGGTGCTAGAAGGGGGGTTGAGTATACACAGTAAAACCCTCAGTGTTATTTGAACTATTAACTGGACCATATTCCATTCTGTTTGGGTCCATTTTTAAACTCTCAGTTAAATTTACACTGAGGATTTTACTATGTATCCATAAGTTGGACACAAATCCTGCATTTTATAGGATTCAGAATCCTTGAATGTATTGTGATCATTATTATTGACAGCATGCAGTAAGTAATATTTCATCAGAAAGAAACCTAACAAAAGCTGTCCAACTGAGCTTTATAGCTATAGGCTTTCTCAGCTAAAACGAGCTGTTAATTTATCTCTTGTCTGCAAGGAAAGGATGCTCAGGCGCATTCGGCATTAAACCACAGAGACAATGTAAATAAATTGTCAAACAACGTCTAAACGTTCTGGAAATTATCAGTAACTAAAAACCGATAGGCAATGAGAAACATTTGATTACTGCAGGCTGAAATGATTGGGAAAAATAACTAGACATAGTTTATATGATAATAAAGCGGGGTGGTTCTCCTCTGTTAAATTAAATGTTTCTGCAATTAAGCGTTTCATTATTGGCATTTTCTTATTTAGTGATAAGCCTGTTTCCTTCAGTTGGCAATTTGGTTTGACTCCAGTATATCAACCATTCCCGTTAAATGAGTTACTCAGATTTTTCACAAGGACGGGACTATATGAAGATTGGGCAATATATTTAAGAGGGTTGGTCACACAAAAGCTCTACAAAGAGCCAGTTCTCACAATCATCTTGAAACCATTGATTAAATTGTAAACCCTGAGGCAGCGGACAGACTACTCTCAAGTTAAAATAATTACATGTGAAGGCATTTAAAGTCGCGAGTGGGGGCAGTGATGGAGACATGGAGTGGCCTGAACATAGCACAAAAAATGTGAAACCCAGTAGGATTTATAAGCCTTCAGTTATGATTTTCCTGTTAAACTAATTGGTGCTTACACGCGTGCAGTAACAGAACGAGCTTCACTACAGAAGTAGGCTATATATTGCCTTTATTGAAGCATATGGCTATAGGTGCTGAAAAGCCTATAGTCTTCTACCTCATGATTGGCTGACACTGTAGGAGGACAATAATTTAACACATCAGGCATGGGGGGCCCCCCAAAAAACAAATCTCACTATAGAGCCCCCCGGGCAGAGGGCAGCCTATGAGCCAAATAACCACCAAAAGCTTTCAAAGCTCATTCATGGGCGTAAGAGCAGAGCGCGTAGGGCGATGGCAGCTCGTGTGTGCGCAGCGCACCTGTCAGTCTAAATGCTCGCTAGAGTTCCCTGGCTGTAATTGCCAGACCGTGGCGACCTGCTGAACCCTGCAACGGAGCGGAGGAGCCCTGCGTGTGGTACTGTATATAGTGGATCATATCACCCTGTGCGCGCTCCGAGCCGACACAAAAACACCACGCCGGCGCACGCAGCGTTCAGTGTGAGCCGAGGATGCGCTGGAGGCGACACCTGTCAGCCCCTTTAACAGAACACGAGTTGGGCTGGGTGGGGGAAAAAAAGACCCGATCTGAGAAGAAGACCGACGTTTTTTAGGCTACCGTTGTTGTACCGTATAGGTGGAAATAAAGATCAGTTTCATTGCACGCACAACCTGGACTCGTGCAGTTTGTTCTAAATTACGGTGACCAGTCGTTTTAACGGAGCCGGAGTTGAAGAAAACTTGAAGTAGATGTCGGTTGATGAGAGCGAACGAGAGATAAGGCGCCGGGGAGCACGTAGAACGGATGACTTAAATCTATCAGAGGTTAGTCACTCACTTTCTCAACACATTCTGATCAATACAAGCATAAGACGTGTAAATATTATAGCGTAGAGTATACATATGCCATCATATTTGATTCGTATAGGCTACAGTATAATAGTTCACAGACAGTCAGGGTGACTGTTCACGGAGTCTCGTAGCCTATAGCGGGCATGACTCGAGGCAGATAGGCAGCCTGGACGGCAGACCCGCCCGGTGTATTGCTGCTATTTGATCCGTATCATCCGTTCCGCAAAACATATGGAATGGACCGATTCGTCAGGGCATGCATTGAGGTGGGGAAGCAGAACAAGGAGTGGAGAATAAAAGGTATGAGAGCTTCCCCCCCCTCTCCTACAGACGCCTTATTCATGCGTCCTGTAATATATACGATAATGCTCGCAGTTTTCATTTCAATATTATCAGTGCCGTGTATGAATACCCAGGAGCTTTTGGTGCACATGAAATAGTATTCTAAAGCCAAACCTAATGACGTTTCACAGTGTGTTGTTGTGTGTTTGGTGTGTTGCGTAGGCTATATGAGCGATAAGCTTGACTGGTCATAGAAAAAGTCTTTGACTGTATGTGAGAAGGGGATATTTATTTATTTGTGTTACTGTTGACTGTTCGAAAACCTATAGGACAGCTTTTTACGTAATAAAATGCAAGCAATGTATAATAGGCTAAACAGCCAGAAAGAGAAGGTGTGTGTGTGTGTGAGTGTGTGTGTGTGTGTGTGCGTGCACCGTGTTGATGGTGTGCACGTGCGGGAGTGCGTGTGAGAGTGAGAGATTAAAGTGAGAGATTATACTTTAAAACTCATATCCCCATCTCTCTTGCACACTGCCTCAATTTCCCCTCATCATGTGAGCAATACTGCGTGGTTTGCGTGTGCAGTGTGCACGTGTCTGTTAATTTGTGTATGTATTTTACATTTCCATGTGTTAGTGTCTGCGTGTATATTTGTGTGTTTATTTTGCATGTATATTTGTTACTGTATTTGCCTGTGTGTGTTTTCGTTTTCATGTGCAGTTGTCATGTAAGCCACAATATCCTCCCAATATACCCTCTCTTACACGTGTAGTCACCACACACACGCACGCACGCACGCACGCACGCTGGGGCCTACAGATTTATTTTTGCTACACCATTTAAGACTAACATGCTAACATCAACAAGACGTTACATCATTCAACTCACAGCAGCACCATCTCAACAGCAAATGTGTTATGTCAAAGTAAATATGCACACGGAACGGATGCATGTCAAGCACACGCGCACGCACACACACACACACACACACACACACACACACACACACACACACACACACACACACACACACACACACACACACACACACACACACACACACACACACACACACACACACACACACACACACACACACACACACACACACACAGGATTAGTGAACATACTGGTCCATATTGACGTGGCAGATTAGAATGAGATTCTCAGGGGCCAAAGCAGTACAGAACATGAGATGAGATTAATGAAAGACATGCAGAAAAAGCATGGAGGGAGGTACAGAGTACATGGAAAGGGCGCAAGAGGAGGGGGCGAGGGAGAAAGGGACTAAATGGCAGAGAACATGAGATTAAAGTGCAACGTGCTAAAGAAGAGGAGAATGACAGCGGGATAGAGAGCCAAAGAGAGAAACATTGAGGGCAAATCACAGAGGGAACGGCACATTGGCAGAATGTGACGAGCAGCGAGAATCCAGAATAATAGACGGTGGCAGCCACTCTCCATCGTCTGGGTCTGTCTCCTTCCTTTTGACCTCCTTCTCGCCCAGATAGGCGAGGGACACTGACTGTTATCATTCGCCATGTGACGGACAAGAGCCCAATGAGGTTAGGTTAAGGAAAATAAGGCTCAGTGGTATTCATTCGACCCTATTTGACGAGCTTAACGTTTAACAATTGAAAAAAGAACCTTGATTTCTTTAAAGAATGCTGCACATAAAGTCAACGAGATAAACCACAACATTCCTTAACTGCTGGTCACGGTTTCCCAACACTTGCTACAGGTGTCACTCATCATCATAATGTTGTGTAGCCGCCTCTGCCTCAGAGGCATGCTATTTTGAATGAATCGACAGATGTGTTGAGAAAACATGTCTGTTGTCGTCGTCGTACCCCCCGTCCCCCCCACCACTCATCTGCTGGCTCAGCCAGCCAGCCAGCGACAGGCAAATGAAGGTGTTGGGTCCGTTTTCTACACGGCCTTAGACGTGAGGCTGTTAACTTAATGCATAACGTACGAAAACATGGCGTCCACCAATTGTGTACAGTCTGACTGACTGTCTGTAACAAAGCAAATAGGTGTGGTGAAAATGACACATCCATTTTTAATAGGTTTCGCTTATCTTGAACGGCTGTGTTTGTCCTCCTGTACAGTTTGATTAGATGAGTGTTATGATATCATTATGTGCCAACACTGAATGTGGAATGAATGTTTGACCAGTACTCTCGGATTAACTGGGTAATCAGAGAATCTCCACGGTCAACAAGCCTAAAATCCCATACCAATAGCCAGGTACAGTACTGTATAACATGTTAAACAAATCGAACAAAAGCTCTTTCATTTTTCCCCGCACAAAGGAAAGAAAAAGAAGCAGTCAATTAAGCAGCTTTGTCCAGTGATCCCAAAACAACAGTATAAGCATGTATTGTTCAGTAATTGTACCAGTCTTTGATGTCTGCACTCATTATGACACCCTTAGAGCTTAGAGTTAAGATGAGCATTTTGGTTCCTTAGCAAAGAACTACAGTAGTATATGGGGCTGGATTGATTTTGCACCATACAACCCCACTGGACAAGAGTTGAGTCCTGAGGTAAAGTACCCCTGGGATAAGATCTTTTCACTGACCAGCAGTTGCCTGGGTATGGTGGTTAATGCATTGGGTGAAACCCCTGTGCCGATGCTGCAGGTACAGAGAAAAACAGACGAGTGACTCATTCTTAAACAGAGGCACCTGTTTCATACATTCTAAGTTCGTATGGATACGGTGTATAGGGTTGGGGCGGGCAATGTCTCGATATCACGATGGGCACATCCAAATATCGTAATGGATGATGGCATCGCCCTATTGTGGATTAGCCTGGGATCAGTTCACTTTGCAGTTTGTAGATCCTGTCTAATGCGGTTACAGAAACGTCTGTGCATGTACTGTACATGTGTAAATTACACAGCAAATTACAGTAGACAGGGTCTAGACCAGATCTGAGAACTGAGCAGTTAACAGAAACCAGACTTTCCACAGTATTGCAACACAAGTTTAATTGTAGGTTGTTTTAAAAACATTATCAAATGGCACTTTCCCCATTGTGTAGTCGGTCAAGCTCAGCTCTATTGAGCTTTACTTAATCTTCCACAGCCGATATTATCCCCTCAGTGTAGCAGCATTGTCACAACAATGCTAAGGCAAGCGCTGTCGAGAAAACTCTTTCTATTTCACCTCTATAGTCCAACAAAAACTGTTTGTGATTTGATGAACATTTAAAACTGTAAATAAGTCATGTACTGTAGTTGTTCAACATCGATTCATATGACATAATAAAACATCTAATTTAAAAATGCCTCAACAGCCGTGTTATGCCCTCGTCTGATAGAAGAAATGTGCAATTTATTTGAACACATTTATAGTTTTATAGTTACAAAAGAATAGTGAAGCTTTACATTAGGGTGAACTAAGGCCAAAATAATAAACACCTTAAACAACCTCTTGATAGTCACACTACCTAATCTGATTGCCTGAAAATGAAAACAAACTAAAACTAGTCCCCAAACTAAACAAAAACAATCATACAACAAAACTGGCATTGCCAATCACCTCCAAGTGCAATGGATCTGTGGAATCAGTGGAATGGTGTCTGTGTCTCCACAAAAGCAAACCAATCACTGCTCATGCCGCTACATTCATCACAAAACAAAAACTTAAATTGTTTGTGGCTCTATAGTCTATAGAGGGCATGCGCATGCATAAAGTGAGTGGCAAATCCAGTTGCAAGGTGAGTGGAAAAGTAAGTTTAATGTCGTTAATGCAATCAGATAGGAATTTTCTGTTTGGATGTATGGGCTGTCAACGCCAGAAAGTAGTTTTTTTGCCACTCAGTAGGCATCCCACATAACTTCCGGGTATGATGATAATGTCAGGCGCATACCCTCTATACTGTAACTCACCATATCAGATAATATACTGTAGCTGTAGCCTCTAGCCTGCATACCACAAAATACAGTGTGACCAGGTCACATGAAAATAGCTTGATCTACATGCTCAGTGCTGTGAGCTTGTAGATCAGCTGTTTTTGACATCTTTTGAACAATTCTGAAAGTGTTTTGAGAAGTTTTGCCCTGCATAATAACATGCTACAAATTAGATAGGGTGGTTAACTTACTACAGCAGAGAACAGACACACAACAAAATGGCACTGAAGCTGAAAATGTGTTCACACGTACTGCAACTTACTATCACTAGCTAAAGATTGAACATGGAGGACACAAGCTTATGTTTAAGACCGAATTTAACGGAAAGCGCTTTATTTCAGAACTGAAAATAGGCAGGCCATAGTGTTGTTATTTCACCACAAAATACTAACATGCGGCTGCGGTAGCTAACCAGGACTAGAGCGTTACAATCAGTCAATTCTGGCACACAGTCAATTCAAGTTTCATTAGATTCGTATTGATTCAGAAATGGAATTAATACCCATCCAAATCAATACACAATTCTCACAGGTGGATGGTGCACGGGACGGCTGCATTCTTCACGTTTTCCTCCATTCCTTTTTTTTTTTAAACAGAAAGCTTGTCCGTAGCCCAGTGGTTAAAACCCAATTCTTCCACTCACCACACTAGATTAATTGAACTGGACTAGATTGGATTGTGCTTTATTGATCTCTAAGAAAGGAAATGATGTTGTCATCTCCATGGCCATGGCACACATCAGGAGGGAAAGGGGAGCATGAAAAATGCATATCTCAGTAATTAACCCCTTTTGTGCGGGAACCCCTTTTGGTGTTAGCATTATGTTATGCTTTAGCTATTGAAAAATAGCAGATCTACAAGCTCATAGCGCGCCACCGAGTGGCGCGCTACGAGCTTGTAGGTCTGCTATTTTTGAAAAATCGAAGAAACATATCTTTTTCAGAAAACTGTCAGGATTTAGAAGACATTTATAGAATCTGATCTCAGGTCAAAATGGGTTAAACACAATGTGTTTAAATACCCATTTTTTGCCAATTGCCTAAACTGTAATCCTGGGTGCTACTCTCCCTCTGCCACCTAGGATGAGCCCCGAACTGAGCTCATGCAGGCTTCCTTCAATGCACGGAGTGAGCAGGCCGCTTCTTATCACCGGACAGTGGGGATGTTTCCTCGGTAGGATGTACAGTAGCGCGTGGAAGGAACATGTTATTCCAACAACCAGTTCCTTTCCCCTCCATCAAGCACCCCGGCTGACCAGGGGGAGGCAGTATGCCACCGTGCTCCCATTCTGTATTACAATATGAGTTTATTATGGTTCAGTTTTGTTTTGGGAAGTATTGTTTTGTAGCTGTTTTGCACAGCTCCATAGAGAGCCAATAAGAACAATTACTGTGATAGGATTTGGAATGAGTCCATAAGGAAAAGACCAATTTCTTCTGTTTCTGAACCGAATCAAGTATAATATGAAGCTCATTTGGATGCAATAGATCATGCTAACATTATATAAGACTACAATTAGTTTCCCATTCACGGTCAATGGAGCAAATCAAAGCTGTACTTCTTGATGACATTGCAGTTTAGAGAATAAAGTCTCTTTGTAATTATAGGATGAAAGTATTCATATTTCTAAGCACTGACTGCATTGTCTGAAGCAATAAGAACAAAAAATATCACGCATGAATTATTAAACTGATCTATCTCCCATAATCATGGAAAGTTATGAAGAAGAAAAAATGCTAGGCTGCAATCAACCTGCACAAAGGATGAAAGGAAGAAATGCATATGATTCAAACCTGGTGCATTCACTTTGCCTGCGTGTTATGTGCGCACACACATGCACACGCACGCACTTACAGTATACAACAACCAGGAAAAGATGGGAAAAAAATCAAATTCTATTAAACAAACAGTACATTTTGTGCAGTTAAAATGTGATTCTCTCCACCTATAACACGCACTTGCACGCATGTGACACGCATGCACGCACGCGCACGCACACACACACACACACACACACACACACACACACACACACACACACACACACACACACACACACACACACACACACACACACACACACACACACACACACACACACACACACACACACTTCAAATGGATGTGCTGCATTTTTTAAGAATGAAATGCCATGGAGGCCACTGTCTCTCAAGAGCGCTCTGTCTAAATAAGAAATAATAAAATAAAGAACTGCAAGAAACAAACAGATAAGAAAGCCAACAGGCAGGCATACTCTCAAAATGGACACAATGTAGGCATACGTATTGACTTCATCGTTTTGGCTTACATACGATTTTGTAGGAGGCACTCCGAGGCAGTATGATATTGAAACAAACAGTATGCTTTTTATATAATTGGGGTTGTGCTACGTTCTGGCAGAGGCTATCCCGGAGAGACAAAATAAATACTAAAATAAATGTATGGCAGATAAGGATGTTAGGGAGATACATTACATGAGGAAGCACTTTAAGAATTTAAGAGGCTGTCTAACATGCATGCACAAGTGTACATACACGGACACAATGCATACAGTTCCCTTATGTAAGGTTGTATTATGGCATCATTGCGAGACAGAGTAGTGCATGTCTGTGTCAGTAGGCTTTTACTTTATTTAATTCTTTATGAGTCGATCATCTGGGAGATGTGGGAAGTCATACAGAGTGATGTGCAGGAATGAGCTTTGGTTCAGGCAGGCGGGAGACGGGAGTGCAGACAGCGCTCCAATACAAATCCCCTGCCTAGATTGAACTTGGAACCGTGCCCTGTCGAATCTTTGGCAGCTTGGTTGAAGAGGAGTCAAAAGGGCCGTAATACCAAGTAATCAAATCTTAATACTCTCTATTCAACGCTCAAAAATGTGTGGTTATATTGTATAATTAGAACTTTAGGCCTTGTCTGCCACCTAGTTTGGATTCATTTCAAATGCAAGGCAAGGCTGGAGTTTATAGGCATACATTATCTGGGTGGGGAGCTACTACAAATCTTTAGATTTAGATAACTCCTGACAATTACAAATGCCTTAAAATGACATGAGAAACGAATTGTTTGCAGAGCTGTTAAAATAATAGCCTAACGGAAGCATATGTTTTTCAATGTACTGATCTTTCATTACTTGTGACACTTTAGACATGCTTTGGCTCATCTGTTAGCTTTGACATTGGGCTGCACTCCAACAACATACTTATTCAGGGCCCCATTTTATTTTTTACTTCTAGTGCGTAAATCAAAACAGACACAATTCAATAAAGGCATGGGAAGGGTACACCAAGTACCAAATGGACAACACTTCCCATATTTCATGTCAGTGACACCACTGCTGGTGTCTCTATTGCAACATCTGAGTTACAGTATGTTTGCCTACAGCTAAAATGTGTGCAGCAATGATTTTGGAACATGTGGCCATGGTTCATTTGGAGAGCATGTTTGTTGAATCACAAATCAATTTCAGGGTTGTCAAATTCAACCAGCCTATCTGTAATGGATGTTTTGACTCTTTAGCTCATTTGTAAAAGGCAGGGCTCTAAATGTGTGTTATGTGATAAGTTCACAATACCATGACAGTCCTGAACAGCCCCATAACAGATGTGTTGATTTGTTACGCAGAGCAATGCTCTTTTCTTTTTAGTTTTCTATTATCTTCTTTTACGGCATGGCCTGATCCACCAGGCATTGAAGATAGACATGCCCATCACAAGATAAAAGTGTATTGAACCAACTGATATTGCTATCCTTGGAGCTCCACACTCAGACTAGACCAGAACATAAATAATATCTATCTATAAATGCAAGTCTCTGTCTGTCTGTCTGTCTGTCTGTACGTCTGTCTGTGTGTAATCCATGTAATCCGAGAACCGTTCAAATTCGACACACGCGTTCCACACCACCGAAGTGGCTGCAGTGGCCGGTGTCGAGTCGGTCGGACCAACGGTTGTCCAGAACCGCCCAAAAAGGCCCGGGCTCTGGAGAGGGCCCCTGCTCAGGGTCCATATATGGAGCTGGCCTATTCTGACATCATTCTTTTTTCAAAATGTTTTTTTTTTTTTGTGGCTTTCGCCTTTATTTTTTTATATATTTTATGGAGGGACAGACAGTAGGCTGACAGGAAATGGGGGAGAGAGATGGGGGGAAGACATGCAGTAAAGGTCGTCGGGATCGGGAGTCCAACCCGCGGCACACTGCCAGACTGGATTAACAGCCAAGGTGCCTGGTAAGTCAAAGTCTTGGCAATTTTAGTTTGCAAGAAGAAAGGCAAATGGGATCACCAAAATTAGTAGAGTTAATTCTCTGCAAAGCACGAAGATGCACAGTAAATTCCATATCAATCCAGCCAGTTGTTTTCGAGATAGTATGGCATTGAAGTGTTGGGTGGTCTGACACTTGACTTTTGCTCAATTGTTTCCATAATCCACAAACATATTGAAGATCCCATATTTAGAATAAGCCCCATAGTTACCACATAAAAGCAGAGCAGGGTATGATGATGAAACCAACAAGCCAGTCCGTATACAACAACACATCCACATGATGCTTTCCCCCCCAACCAAGCCAAATTGTCTAGCAGTACAACATTTCAACTAATCATGTCAAGATGAAGCCTGATTGCGAGGGCGACCGCTGGGTGTATGCGTTTGACCCATGGTATTGAATTCCAATACAACTCTCAGGTATGCATGGGATTGTGCTTGACTCTGTGCTTGAATAAGCTCAGATAATTACCTTATAGCCTTGTAGGCAGCATTCTCATTTTCTCTCCATAATGACGAGCCAAGGTAAACAGAAGATGAAAGCCGAGTAACTCCACACTTGCTGCCTCGGCTTCAGTCCCCTCCATCACTTATTATCGTTTCTGCTCTAGATCAAGTGCAACACATTCAATATTATAATGCTTTACTTAACCCATTAAAAAAAAACGGGAAAGCGTCATTTTAGATCCATTTTAGTGCTGGCTGTTAAAAACAGCAGATATAGTTCACACTTCCATTTTTGAAATGTTTTGAAAAATGTTTAATTATTTTTCAATATGAGAACTGCTGATTTAGAAGACATTTGTAGAATCGGCCTCAGGTCTTAATCGGTTAAAAGATTTTTGTTTTTACATAATATGTTAAATATATCATTCCGTGGGTGTGTGTGTGTGGTGGGTGCGGGGGGGGGGGGGGGGGGGGGTAACATATAAGACAGAGGTCGCGCTGCTGGATTTGAACCCACGGTGACACGTGTTAGCCTGCTGACAGTGCTGTGCATGCCACACAGAACTCTTGTTGGATCTCAAACGTTTCATTCTCCTGTCACCGTAGAGTTGAATATGCATGAGCCGTATCCCCCTGGTGCACACAGAGCCATCCCACACACACACACACACACACACACAGGACCCAGGGGATTCTGTCTCAGAGGAACAACTATCTGCTTCAACCTAGTGTGACTTATTGTGTCCTTTCTGGAAGTGGCTTCTGTGTGTGTGTGTGTGTGTGTGTGTGTGTGTGTGTGTGTGTGTGTTTGTGTGTGTGTGTGTGTGTGTGTGTGTATATGTAGGCATATGTGAACTTGCGTGCGTGCGTGCGTGCGTGCGTGCGTGCGTGCGTGCGTGCGTGCGTCTGTGTGCGTGTGAGGTGTCCGAAACGTAAATTGCCTGTCTATGAACACTTCCTGTGCATATCTCATTCTGAGCAAGAGAGAGCAAGTGAATGTGCGAGAGAGAGAGAAAGCAGGAAAAGAGATAGAGCGAGAGAAGGGAAGACAGAGAGTGCAAATGATTTCAGCAAGAAAAACACTCCATCATGTTTAATGGGATGCATTTATCCACACACTGTCATTGGGCAATATGTATGAGCACTACTGTGTGTGTGTGTGTGTGTGTGTGTGTGTGTGTGTGTGTGTGTGTGTGTGTGTGCGTGCGTGCGTGCGTGCGTGCGTGCGTGCGTGCGTGCGTGCGTTTGTGTGTGTGTGTGTGTGTGTGTGTGTGTGTGAGAGAGAGAGTGAGAGTGTATGCGTGCATATGTCACATTGGGGGGTATAGCCTATAATATATTATACTATGTCTAGACAGAGGTTTAAGGTAGGTGTTTGTAAGTGCGTATGTTTGCTTTTGTATAATTTGTAGACTTCCTGCTGGGGGGGACAGAGTGGCATTCAGACTACGTGGCTTGCGCGTGCGGTTAGTGTTAGGGACAGGGTTCGTAATGACCGAGTCAGAATGGCAGTGCGTCGGAATAGTGGACTTTGGATTGCAGGTGTGTACTGTAACCCCTGCTGGGGAAATTCAGTTGCTGCTTCACCAAGCTGATTGCTGCTCAGATATGCTCATGATGAGCATTTGAGGGGGAGCAGTTCCAGGTGTCTTGCTCAGGAACACTTCAACACAAGATAGTCTCTCTATTAGGGGTGTTAACGATACATTTTAACCGCAATACGATACGCATCCCGATACATGGTTGACAACTATAATGGTTCATTCTAGGGATGTCCCCATCACGTTTTTTGCTCCCGATCCGATTCCGATCATTTGATTTTGAGTATCTGCCGATACCGATTTTATATTTATTATATTATGCCATATCACAATAGTACAATATCCAAAATCGCAGACAATATCCCCTGTCAAATATCATGATATGGATATAATATTGATATGGGATGTCCCGATCCGATTTCCGATCATGTGATCGGATCGGGAACCCTAGTTCATTCATGGCGATACGATACAATTCAATGATTTAACATTGATACAGTAACTATTTAGCAAATTAATTAAATCTGTGTGAAACGTTTGGATAGTTCAGGTTTGTTTTACAGGAAACATTTATTATTATTACGGATATAAGTAAACACTGTGATTCTATGGCAAATACATGGACATTGTATTTGAACACAATACATATGGACAAACCCGCACCTTGACATGAACACAGAGAGAATAACGATACGATACAGTCAAACGATACCATATGTTGCCGTTTAGTTTACATACAATATACTTCAATTGATATTTCGATACAGCTACTGTATCGGTACACCCCTACTCTCTACCCACTAAGCTACGGCGACCCCTTCAAACGGCGGTGTGGTTAGAGGGGGTACCATATCATCGTACAGTATGTGTTGGATATGTTGGATGCATACTAGTGCGGATGTGTGCGTGCATGCGTGCGTGCGTGCGTGGCACTGCGTGCGTGCGTGCGTGCATGCGTGTGTAGGCGTGTGCGTACTACAGTATGTGTGCTGTGTTGTGTGAGGGAGCTATACAGTATATACAATATATATATATTATGTGTGTCCAGGGCGTATAATATTGCAGGCGTGTGTGTACAGTATACATCCATGTTTGATTGAAAGTGAGTCCATATGCAGTAGGAGTAAAAGTGAAAAATTGAGTACATTTTTACAACTTTATTGCATTTCTACTTTATTGGACTGTGCCCCCGAGACGGGCAGCAATGACGGGAGTCGATCTGACATACAGTATAGAACTAGTGCTGCACAATTAAAAAATTGATTCAGACACATATGCGATCTCATTTCTACCTTTGGGCAAGAATCGTGCAGCACTAATTGGCTGTCCAATTCGTTTTAGTTACTCTTATGTTTTTGCTACAAGAGAGAGACTTTAAGAGAGGTTTAAGTCAAGCACTAGGATGTTGTCCATTTAAAGCCACAGTAATTGGCTCCGGGAGGTTCTGTGGGAGGTGATAAGGGAGTATGGGGTGAGGGGGACCTTATTGAGGGCCATCCAATCTCTGTACACCCAAAGCGAGAGCTGTGTCCGTGTGCTCGGGAGTACAGTAAGTCGGATTCGTTTCCTGTGGGGGTTGGCCTCCGCCAGGGCTGCGCATTGTCACCTTTCAGGATCTCGAGGCGAAGTCATGGCGGAGAGGGTATACGGCTCCGTGAGCTAAGGATTGCATCACTGCTTTTTGCAGATGATGTGGTCCTGATGGACCTTCAGCTCTCACTGAACCGGTTCGCAGCCAAGTGTACGGCGGCTGGTATGAGGATCAGCGTCTCCAAATCTGAGGCCATGGTTCTCAGCAGGAAACCGGTGGATTGTGCAGTCCAGGTAGGGAACGAGGCATTACCCCATGGGTGAAGGAGTTTAAATATCTCGGGGTCTTGTTCACGAGTGAGGGGAGGACGGAGAAGGAGATCAGCCGGAGAATCGGAGCGGCAGGGGCGGTATTGCAGTCGCTGTACCGCACTGTTGTGACGAAAAGAGAGTTGAGCCAGAAGGCAAAGCTCTCCGTCTACTGAGCAATCTTCGTTCCTACTCTCACCTATCGTCATGAAGTGTGGGTCATGACCGAAATAATAAGGTTGTGAATACAAGTGGCCGAAATGATTTTTCTCCGACGGGGTGGCTGGCATCTCCCTTAGAGATAGGGTGAGAAGTTCAGTCACGCGAGAGAGACTCGGAGTAGAGTGGCTGCTTCTTCGCCTGGAAAGGAGGTGGTTTGAGCATCTGGTTAGGATGCCTCTTCCTAGGGAGGTCCTCGAGGCACGTCCCACTGGGAGGAGACCCCAGGGCAGACCAAGGCACAGTTGGAGGAAACACATCGACGCACTGGCCTTGGAACGTCTCGGGATCCCCCAGGAGGAAGTCACTAATGTTGCTCTGGAGAGGGAAGTCTGTTGCCCCCGCGACCCGACTACGGATAAGCGGTTGAAGATGGATGGATGGATGGATGGATAGTTGGCTCCAGGTGCCACATTTTGAATGTAGTTCAGCAACGCCAACTACAGACTAAAGACAATAAATATTTTCATGGAAATCGTGATCTCAATTCTAGTGGAGGAAACTCGAGATTCACATTTGAGCAAGAATCGTGCAGCACCATAGAACACACGGCCACAAGCCAGACTGTTTTGATCTTACACAAAGCCAAGCACTCCATGGTGCTCTCCCCAGGACAGAATCCAACCGTGTTATTTATTTAGTGTAAATATGCATAAAGTGAGTGCTCCTCTCACTCTCTCTCTCTGCACCTCAGAGTGCAAGTTCTAACTGTGATAATTATTAGCTGCTGCTTTTCGGAGCAAGCCGGCAGCATTTTCATTATTTGCACTATGTTCACGCCAACCACATTCTGTGTGTGTGTGTGTACTGTGCGCACGCACGCACATGTTTGTGTGTGTGTGTGTGTGTGTGTGTGTGTGTGTGTGTGTGTGTGTGTGTGTGTGTGTTGAGCAGAGAAGTGTCTGCCTGTCTTTGTCTCGCATCGCAAATTGTCTCCCCTCTCTTGCTCATCCATTTCTCCATATCCTTCTTCCCTTCACATCTTCTCTCATCTCCTCTCTCTGTGACAGAGCTCTCTCAACGTCTCGTTTTCACTCTCTCCTGCCTTGTTTCTTTCACGCTGTGGGAGATATGGCTTCCTTCAGGGCAAAAACTCCACAGCTCACTACTCCGTCTACTGCCATCTACATCCCATCGTCCTCCCCCTCCCCTCCCACCCCCCTCTCTCTTCACCTCCCTATGTTTTTTTAATTTTCTCTCTCTCTCTCTCCCTCTCTCTCTCTCACAATGGGTTTCAGACTCTTTCTATTGAAAAATCCCCATTCGCACGCTGTGGCTCGCTCTGTTCTTGTCACTGGTTGAATGCTGAGAGACAGAGAGAGAGAGAGAGAGAGAGAGAGAGACAGAGAGGAACGATGAGGAGATCCGATAGAGAGAAGAAAGGGGAGAGGGAATGCATAATAAGACATTCTTCCTGTATTAAAGCACTGAAGAACATGCGCATAAACTAGCAGAAAGATGGGGAAATGTAAAATTCAGTTGATCTTTCATTTTGAACAGTATTAATTTCAAGACAAAAACTATGATGACAAGTGTTTAAATTACTTATTTTTCCATGACAATAACATGCAGAACAAGGGTGATTTTCCTCTCGTCTGTTATTTTAGTGCCTCATCAAATATGCAACAATATGGATCAGACAGACAACAGGTTGCTGTTGCTGAATGAACAAGACCAACCTACGTACGTCGTACGTGTTCCTTTGTGGAAAAGACTGACATGAAGAGTAGTTGATTTTGAGGTTTGTTTTCCAGTGGTGGAAAGTAACTACCGGTAATTACATTTACTCAAGCACTGTATTTAAGTGCAGTTTTGAGGTAATTTTACTTTACTTGAGTATTTCCAATTTTCAATACTTTTACTTCTACTCCACTACATCTCAGGGACAAATATTGTACTTTTTACTCCACTACAATAATTTGAAAGCTTCAGTTACTATGGTAGTTTCTTTTGATTATTATTACAAAACATACATTCACCCTATATACATTCAGCCCTATATACATTTCGGCCATTTGAGAATATCCGTTCTAAAACAGTTAGTCCCTTTACTTGATTCTGATTGGCTGCCTGGTTTCTGATTAGACCGCGTACTAAATGTCACGATAATCTATACCTTAAATCAGTTTATATCAATCCCAGGTGCGTTATTTATTTTCATGGTGCTGTAGCTGAGCTAGGTATGGGAAGCCAACCGCGTCCTTACCAGCCCTGGCCGTGCGGGCTTCTAAGCACCACTGGTGCTCATAGGACTGTGAATGAGTGGCTCCGGGCGGGCTTGTAAAGACAGCAAGCGCCTCCTATTCCCCTGTGAACAGCTGACCACCCTCGTAATATAGCTAAGTAGCCATGCTAGCGTTTTTGACATGATGTTCACATACATATCAGCTAAATCTGGATTAAAAGAATTATTAATCTCTATTGAATATGTTAGTTACCAGACCTACCACATAAAGTTTGTTTGTTAATGTGTTCGTTTGGCAAAAGTTGACAACATAACAAAGCCTGACTGAACTGGCTGAGTTAAACAAGGAAGTGGCTCAATCTAGTGGCCGTAAAGTGTAACTATTTTCTCCAGTAGGAATAGTTTTATGAGTTTAATATTGCCAATTGTTTGTAACCGTTTTAGAAAAACGCTGCACGTCGTGTCTCACCACGTCTCTCAGCCATTATAAAATACAAGGTAACCTCGGACCTCTTGTGGCTTATTGCTTTAAACTACAAGCTCACAATGTAGATCTGCTATTTTCAGAAGATGTTTTTTTTGGAAACTTTTGAAATGGGACATTCTGCATCATGATTCATGATTATTTTCAACTGATTTCAATACTTTTGTACTTTTACTCAAGTCAATTTTGATTACTTTACTTCTACCTTGAATTATTGATACTTTTACTAAACTCAGCAAATAAATAAATAATTCATCCTCTGCCAGCGTTTTTCCGTTTTTCCATATCTTTTACGGTAAGTAGTCACTGAATATTTATCTGACTACGATCGACATGGAGCCTTTCTCTGTGCTTTAGCGCAGTGGTTCTCAAAGTGGGGTCTGAGATCCCCAGAGGTCCTTGAGGGAGTTCCAGGGGACGAGCTAAATGATAGTTAGGAAATAGGAACCAAATGGACCCTTATGGGTTTTACAATATAAAGTGGGGTCCCAGAGATAGAAATGCCATTAAATGGGGGTCCGTAGCTTAATGCAGGTCAAACTGGAGGTCCTTGAAATTTTTAAATGGTTGAGAATCACTGTTAGTGCTGCTCTCCTCTTATGGGGGTCCCTGGCATATCTCGATTTTGGGGTGGATGGCAGCTGTTTTTTGCGATCACCTTATTTCCTGGTAGAATGTTTCAATGAGAGTCAAACGGTGACTCATAGGTTAGCGAAGAGTAAACACTAAAAACACACGTCGAAATATGTCATTGGCATTGGCTTGGCTTGCTTGACATGCAATGAAATGCGTCCTTTGCAGAGAATGAGTTAATTGGCGGGTGTGTGTGTTTGTCCCTATAATAAAGTGTGTTTTTTTCCGACAGCCAGCCAGCCACCCCCCCTCTGCTGCGCCTCGCAATAAACACACGCACGCACACGCACACACGCACACACCGGTCTCATCGGGCACTTGGTCTTGTACATTGTATAATGTTATCTGCATGACACAATCATGCGACGAAAAGTAATCCTCATACATGCAGGCTTGAACTTATTAACACTCATATTCGGGGCGCATGCTATGTACAGTAGGCTACACCAATTTATCGGGGGATAAATTGGTCGTTTATATATTGATTGCACATCATTGCAGCTGGTACAGTGTACGTCTCTCATCAAAGGAATAGCCTAGATCTGGAATGGCCAGGCAACTTATAATTGGTGGTGATACATTCTCTATGGACATTATAGCAATAATAGCGTATTTTAGTAGTCTCCCCTCGTCCGTTCCGAGGTGTTTTGGAGAGTCCATCGATTCACCATTGCGTGTTTTTTTTTTCTTTTCCAACTGTTCAAAAGCAATATAATGCGAGTTTAATGCTTTCTAATTAGAAATTGTTTCCATACCCCATTTGCGCATTGCACTTTTTTGATATAGCCCAAAAATGCAAGCGCAAAAGTGTTTTTGCCAAAAACACGGCTTAATGGAAACATGCTTAATGTCTCTATCTGAAATTATGCTGCTGTAAACTGCAGTTCAACGATAAAAAAAAACAAAAACATAAAGCGCACGCTTTGTGCATACTATACTAGATATAGTACGTTGCGCACTTGCTATGGTATTTGAGCTGGTATATCAGCTATACTTCTTTAACCGAACGTTTTCCATCAGAACGCTCGAGACGCTATAGGTTTATTGTTAGTTAAACATAACTCCACTACATAGGTTGGTGAACCAATAGGAAGTCCCTGGATGTCTCAGCCGGGAGATGATCCGCCCCTCTATGTCCAGGTCTCTTTCAGGCTAGGCTAGTCCTCACCCACTTCCTCTAATTAGTCCCCACAGGGATCCGCGATTCCGCGATCGCGGAATTTACCACTGATTTCAAAGCCGCCCGTGGAATTCTCGACCATCCACGGAATAGTAGAATGTCCGTGGAATAGTCGAATGCCCCCGTTTTTACTCGGGAAAATCGGGTCGCGGAGCGTCCGTATAACATGACAAAGTTACTTATTACTACAGGTAGGCTACCAGTTGGTAGTCTAGGTACTAGAAGGATTTTGTAGCCTACATGGTGAGGTGTCTGACAACACTTGTGTGTTTATTTATGTCCTGACTCAGAGGGGACATAAATAAGGTGCGGACCGAAATGACAGTCCGCCCTCTAAAAGGTTCCTTCTGAAACGGAATCTGTGTAAATTGTTCCTACTGAAACTGAATCCATGTCCCAACTCCTGACAATGACAAATTGACAATGCTAAAGCAGAAAAGAATAAATATTACACCCACATTAAGTATCCTCTAGTCTAAACTGTAGTTACTGTGGGCAGGGTTTGAATGACAACCTTTGCAACCAAAACAAATAATTAAAACATGAATAATAATAATAATAATAATAATAATCAATCCCCAAAAACGATTATTGGAATATTTGATTATTATGACTCATCCATAATTACAATTAATTGTATCTATTATTATTATTTAAAAAAAAATTGCTTGATAACTGGTCATTTTAGGTTACATAAGTTAATGTTCGTCGAATATTAACTAAGCCGCGGAATCAAGACTTTTTCTCTGCGGATTCCTGTGCTTTTTTTCTCTCTCCCCATAGTTTTTGATTAGGCGATTTTAATATAGACAAAAACCCCTCACTCACATGCTGAAAACTGCCTAAATAATCTGTGTGCACAAGATTCAGCATTCAGAATATGTTTATTATCATTGTACGAAACAACGAAATTGAGTGTATAGCAATCCAGCTCAGTGCATAAAAAAAGAAGAAGAGACAGCTCTAACTTCACACCTCACCACAGTATCAAGAAAAAGTACTGTAGTTGGCCTATAAGCAAATTCAGAGATAATTGACAACGCTGTTCTGAGTGGGTGGGGTGGTGGGGGTGTGTGGAGGTAGAGGGAGGGGGGAGAAAGATGTGCAGCGTGAGAGAAATCGAGGGAAAGTGACGGCGAATCAGACAGATAGATATAGAGAGTTTATAGCAGGGTGTGAAATGCCGTAGAGAGCAAGTGAGAGATGGTGTTGTCACAGCACATATGGTGCTGTCGTCATTATTACTGGCAATAGAAGAACAAAGATGGCAGAGACGGTGTGTGAGCGTGTGCGCGCGCGTGTGTGTGTGTGTGTGTGTGTGTGTGTGTGTGTGCGTGTCCCCGCATATAATGTGTCAGTGATGTTGTTAGGTAGGCATCCTCCATCTCTAAAGCACTAATTTTACCCTAATAATGCGATTGTTTCACGTTAATTGTTAATAGGGATTTACTCAAGCATAGACCAATCGACATCTTTATCTACACCAGGAATACCGGAGGCGTTGTTTTAATCCCTTGTTCGTGCGCACGCGCGCGCGCGTGCGTGTGTGTGTGTGTGTGTGACTGTGTGTGTGTGTGTGTGTGTGTGTGTGTGTGTGAGAGTGTCAGTAAGATAAAATGAGATTGTGTTTGCACACTTTGTAATGTGAGGAAAAGACGAGGACAGGCATGTGTGCATGAGTAGTGTTTCAGTCCTTTGGAGGTATACAGTATGTGTGCATGAGTAGTGTTTCAGTCCTTTGGAGGTATATGTGTGCATGAGTAGTGTTTCAGTCCTTTGGAGGTATATGTGTGCATGAGTAGTGGTTTAGTCCTTTGGAGGTATATGTGTGCATGAGTAGTGTTTTAGTCCTTTGGAGGTATATGTGTGCATGAGTAGTGTTTCAGTCCTTTGGAGGTATATGTGTGCATGAGTAGTGTTTCAGTCCTTTGGAGGTATATGTGTGCATGAGTAGTGTTTCAGTCCTTTGGAGGTATATGTGTGCATGAGTAGTGTTTCAGTCCTTTGGAGGTATATGTGTGCATGAGTAGTGTTTTAGTCCTTTGGAGGTATATGTGACGTGTGCATGAGTAGTGTTTCAGTCCTTTGGAGGTATATGTGTGCATGAGTAGTGTTTCAGTCCTTTGGAGGTATATGTGTGCATGAGTAGTGTTTCAGTCCTTTGGAGGTATATGTGTGCATGAGTAGTGTTTCAGTCCTTTGGAGGTATATGTGACGTGTGCATGAGTAGTGTTTTAGTCCTTTGGAGGTATATGTGTGCATGAGTAGTGTTTCAGTCCTTTGGAGGTATATGTGTGCATGAGTAGTGTTTTAGTCCTTTGGAGGTATATGTGTGCATGAGTAGTGTTTCAGTCCTTTGGAGGTATATGTGTGCATGAGTAGTGTTTCAGTCCTTTGGAGGTATATGTGTGCGTGAGTAGTGTTTCAGTCCTTTTGAGGTATATGTGTGCATGAGTAGTGTTTCAGTCCTTTGGAGGTATATGTGTGCAATGCATGAGTAGTGTTTCAGTCCTTTGGAGGTATATGTGTGCATGAGTAGTGTTTCAGTCCTTTGGAGGTATATGTGTGCATGAGTAGTGTTTCAGTCCTTTGGAGGTATATGTGTGCGTGAGTAGTGTTTCAGTCCTTTGGAGGTATATGTGTGCATGAGTAGTGTTTCAGACCTTTGGAGGTATATGTGTGCATGAGTAGTGTTTCAGTCCTTTGGAGGTATATGTGTGCATGAGTAGTGTTTCAGTCCTTTGGAGGTATATGTGTGCATGAGTAGTGTTTCAGTCCTTTGGAGGTATATGTGTGCATGAGTAGTGTTTTAGTCCTTTGGAGGTATATGTGTGCATGAGTAGTGTTTCAGTCCTTTGGAGGTATATGTGTGCATGAGTAGTGTTTCAGTCCTTTGGAGGTATATGTGTGCATGAGTAGTGTTTCAGTCCTTTGGAGGTATATGTGTGCATGAGTAGTGTTTCAGTCCTTTGGAGGTATATGTGTGCATGAGTAGTGTTTCAGTCCTTTGGAGGGATATGTGTGCATGAGTAGTGTTTCAGTCCTTTGGAGGTATATGTGTGCATGAGTAGTGTTTCAGTCCTTTGGCGGGGTAGTTCCAGCTAGACTTTGTTAAATCGATGCGTCTGGCTGTCAGTCAGGAGGCACAACACTTTTCTTTCTATGGGTGCATTGGAAGAATGGTATAATTTCAACTGTCTGCCTTTAGTCTCATGTCTGCAGAAAACTCAAAACCCTGAATTGCTGAGAATTGTATTTTCATGCTGGATAAAACTTTTCAAACTACCCTTCTGGAATAAAAGAAAACAAGCCTAATTAAACAACTTTGGGGTTATGGCAGTGATACATGGACATGTGTTTATGGCCAAGGTTTGTACCATTTCACGAAGACTAGAATGTACTAGCTCAATGTTTGTTGGTAGGCTGGAAACCAGATGAATCTGCCACAGCTAAAAGAATAAAAAATAAAAATAAATAGGCCTGGGCAGATTGGTCTGGCACACTTGAATTACATCTCGCTCACCCCAGAGTTGTGGGTCACAAATCAGAGCCCACTATTTAAAGTGGGACTTTTGCTGTGACGTTTGAATCTGTTTTTAACCGCCCCTTGGAAATTAATCTTCCACACTGAAGGCCCAGACTAATATATCTACGCAGTGATATTAGTCTGGCCATGCCATGCTAGTTTATTGAGGGTTTTATCCTGCATTAATATTTCTAAACGTTTTTTTTTCTTCTTCTTCTTCAAGCTTTAAATTCAAGTGTCTGAGAGCCAATACCTGTTTGTAACTCTCAACTGACAAGGATCAGTTTTGATGTCAATGTCAATAACCACATACAGTATGCCCGCACCGCACGTCTGCACGTCTACAGTCTGCTTTGGAGCAACAATAGGGGGGAATTGACAGCCTAGGCTCTGAAATGAAATGAAGGACTAAGATCTCTGGTCTTAATTCTTCAGTTCTGTTTCTAAGAATAGAGCCATACAGCTATATATTATTTAGAGAATGGACACAAAACCCCTGCCTACTCATTTCAACGTACTGTAGGTCGCTCACCCAGCACATACGTCGCTAGGGACACCATCCTTCCGGGTTTTGGCCCACTGGTTTGATGACATAATTTGCCTGTGCATTAGTGTCATTTATGCAATTACACGTCACAAACTACCTCCATGTGCAAGCCTGTGAGTCGTGTGTGTGCGTGTGTGTGCGTGTGCATGCATGTGCTTGCGTGTGCGTGCGTGCGTGAGATAGATATCCAACATTAGCGCAATTTGGCACGGTTAGGCAACGGTTTCCGTTGTGTGTGAGGTCAAACCAGAGCTCAATCAGCGAGAGAGAGAGAGAGAGAGAGAGAGTGAGGGAGTGAGAGAGTGAGAGAGGGATAGGGGCAGCGGCAGTGGCAGGGAAGGAGAGTAGAGAGAGGGAGGGAAGGAGGAGAACTTGCAGGGGGAGGGTAGACCTGGACATCATGGGTACAAAAACTTGAACGGGCTGATGACACCGCATATATATTGTACATATGTATATAACTAATGCAACAGATACCGTTACCGCAGTACCAAAAATGTTGTGATATTTTTTTTTTTTAAAGATATTTTTTTTTAAAGATATTTTTGTTGCGGCTTACGCCTTTTATTGGTTTTTGAAGGGACAGACAGTAGGCTGACAGGAAACGGGAGAGAGATGGGGGAAGACATGCAGTAAAGGCCGTGTCGGGCTCGGGAGTCGAACCCGCGGCACACTGCGACTGGATTACCAGTCGGGTGCCCAGACTGGGCCACCGCCTGGGCATTTATTTATTTTTTGACCGGTAGCAGGGTAGTGAGAGTGAAACAACATGGCTGTGTTCAAAGCAATCATACTGTATGTGCACATAATTTGCGCATAACTGATCTTTACAACATCTGTCATTTTGTCCGATTGGCAACACTAAGCAAAAGATCTGCACTGATGATCACTATGAACAGTGTTCATAGTGATTGATTGATTGATTGAAGTACTTATTAACAGTTTGCAGAATGGGTACATTTCACATGAAAGCACAACTCAATACAAAGACTGTTACTGTGGACGACACACTGATGAAGCATTGCACTTGTTTACAACAGGGTCCACCATTTTCAATTCTCATCTCATTTTCAATGATCATCAGTGCAAATCTCGCCTCCTACACTACGGACACAATATAAGCTCAACGAGAGCTCTCGCCCTGTGTCTCTCGCTCACTCGGTTCCTTGCTCTTTATCCTGTTTTACCTGGGTAAAATGTGCGGCATTGGGAGGTAAAGGGGAGACGCTTTATTGTGAAGGGACGACAGGATGAGGAGAGGTGGTGTTTGTCGAGACTCGAGAGTGATGGCTGTGAGTGATTTTGAACAGTCAAAACTATTTGTATCAATACGAGTTAAAATATGCCACACACAGACACTTTCAGAGAGAGATGCACAAGCAAAACTTTAATCTCCAGATCCCTAAGGCTGCCCCGGCGTACCCATCCCTATTACAGTACCTGCTTTCCCTTCCTTTGATTACTGCCGGCAGCATTCATTCACTTCTGAACAGACGCTACTCTGCTGACTGTTGTGACTTAAACGCACACCGACCATCACTGCTAATTCTATATCTTCCCTTTGTAGCGATTCTCTCGCTGGTTGCTAGTTACTTTCTGTAGCTAAATGACTAACCTGTTGTTGGCTGTTTCTGAACAACTAACGTAGCCTCATTTGGAGGCAATTTATCTACTGTAATCTTGGATGCTAAAGATTGGCTTTAAATCGTTCCCTACAACAGTACCTGCTTTCCTTTCCGGCTTTGCAAAGTATAAAATTCAAGGCCAAACTATACTATGTGTACACTAAATTAAATCTTGTACGCATCGTGTTTTACGCCGAGGATTGCCGATCTATAAGCCCACAACCTGTCACAGTGTGGCTTGTTCTGGTGATAATATCGTCAGTGTTGTACCCGAACACGTTCAAAGAACAATAGTTCACGAACGCGTTCCTATTTCGGCTGAACGTGAACTGAACGTACTGTATTTCTGCCTGATTAACGTCATTGTGAACGCGTTAATTTCTGGCGTGTGTAAACGTCACTTTCTCACGTTCAACTTCGTTCAAAAGTGAGTGAGCCTTCCAGGCGAAACCCCCGCTAAAACACACCCTAACCAGTCCTTAATATCTAGCGGAAAACCCACCAATAAGCCCTTATCTAACACAAATTAACTAATCTTTCTCAAGCCGCACAATTTCACTGGAGCGCACAGCGCGCATATGCACGCAGACAGCAGATACATACAGTCCCGACCCAAACACTGAGGAGGTAAAGTAAACTTGTTTATAATGTGCCACGAAAAATAGATTCCAATTGCTTGTTATTTTTGCGTCGATGCGGTATGTCGTATGTGTCCAACTGTCCATACATGATCGCCTCGTTCGGCCAACAAAATATATCTCCCTCCCTCCACAGAAGCGCAGTGATGACTGATTTATTCTTCGTCGTACACGTGTTCCATGCTGAAAATAGCTCAGTATTTTGGAAAAAAATGAAAAAAAAGAACGAAAAAGAACAAATAGTAATTTTTTTGGAACCATGAACTTCAGTTCAAAATGTTGAATTAGGAACTATGAACTGAACTAGTTCCTTTTTAAATTTCTGAACTGTGAACTGAACTAGTTCATAAAATAAATGAACTTTCCCAACACTGAATATCGTATCATGCGTTTTGCGTTTCATTACGTGCCTAATTATGTAAAATGATATACAACTAGTAATTACACAGTACACATACTAATACTAATGCACAAATCAATAGTACATACTGGTGCAGATAATGTTCTCTCTACTCTGACACGGAGCGGTCTCCTACAGATTATGGCAAACATGGTAGCTTATACAGTAAGTGTGCCTGTGTGCCCTGCATGTGAGTGAGTCACAGCTGAGTGTCAAAGCAATGCTAGTAGGTAGAAAAAAAAGTAATCATATGGAGCCCTCCCTTCAGATCTTTGTTGATTATCTCTGCTCTGTCGCTTCTCTCATCTATCCACCCCCCCATGTATCTCTCTCTCTCTCTCTCATACTAAATGGAGGCTGTGTGCCGCCTTGTTAGAAAGCTAGTCACATCCCTCTCTATCCTTCTTATTCTCTCCCCCCTCTTTTTCTTCATTTCACCCCCTCTCTACCTTTCTCTAGCCATCCTTTACGCTCTCTCTATCTCAATTTTTCTCCCCCTTCTCCGGTTCCTCCCTCCACCCATCGCTGCGTCCACATCGACACCCTCGGATGATTCTGCCGGAGTGCTGGCCTTCAGAGCCTGACGAGAATACAGCAGCCCTGTGTGTGTGTGTGTGTGTGTGTGTGTGTGTGTGTGTGTGTGTGTGTGTGTGTGTGTGTTGTGTGTCTCTGTGTCTGTGTGTTTGTTTCCGTGCATGTCTTCTGGCCCAGATGAAATACGAGCTGTTAAATATGAATGCTGGGTTATGTTCCGAAACCATGTAGTTGCGTCACTCATGCATGGAGGAGTAGTACGTGTATATACAGTATTCACATGCGCGCGCGCGCACGCACACACACACACACACACACACACACACACACACACACACACACACACACACACACACACACACACACACACACACACACACACACACACACACACACACACACACACACACACACACACAGTTTGACAAGCAACAACCCTGGCTCTATACAATAGTATTATTCAGCACCACATTTGCTCTCGGTTTCTGTGTGAAGCATGTCACACACACACACAGTCACACACACACACACGCACGGACACACACATACGTGCGCGCACACGCACACACAGGCCATGGATTCAGGCTTCACTGAGTTTAAACCTTGCACAGGCTGACAGTAATTTCTGCCTCCAAATTACATTCCAATGGCTCCATAAATCTGCTGCCTCCTCCTCCCCCCTCCCCCTGTTTCTCTCATTCTCTCATATTACCCCTCTTTCTCTCTCTTAGTAACCCCTCTCTCTCTCATTCCTTATGTCTCTCAATCCCTCTCTTTCTCTCTCACTATCTTCTTCCTACCCCTGCTTCTTCTCCATGTCCTCTTCTCTTCTCCTTTCTCCTGTATACGTATACCCTAGTCCACACCTCTCTCTCTCCCTCTCTCTCTCCATTTCCCCCTATCACCCCCCCCCCCGCTCCCTATCACCCCTTTTCTAACTCCCTCTTACTCTATCTATAGCGTTGGCTCAGTAAATGAGAAACTGTGCAGCAGAGATGGGGAGGTTACGTGTGTGGGGTCGTTAAACAGTCTCGCTCACACACACACAGACACACACACAGGCTACACGCATACATGGGTCAGAGACACCTGCACGTATGCGTACATACACATATGCTAATGACACGTGCAAAGATGCACAACATACAAAGTAGTCACATCTGCACGCACGCACGCACACACGCACGCGCACACACGCACACACACACACACACGCACACACACAGTATGCATGTCTAGTGTGTGCATATGTTAACAAACTTATATAGTGTATGCACAAAGGGAGCCTGCACACACAGTTATAGTGTACAGTACACACACACACACACACACATTTCACAATGAATGAGCGCATAAACAGATATACACACATAAACATACATAAACACGCAGGGCAGGCATAGCCATGAGCACATAAGTACTCAGTAAAATATAAATAATGCATTATACTTTGATTCAGAGGCAAATTTGCTCTACCCTATCTTTTCTATGTCCCCAAATTGACTGAGTGCACGCACGCACGCACGCACGCACGCACGCACGCACGCACGCACGCACACACACACACGCACACATTAATGAGAGTGTTCATTTTCCAGATAGTGCCTCTAGGTGAAATTATTGCCAATGTGGAGGCCCTGATGGACGGTCCAAGTGTTCTCTAGCCAGTTGTGTTTATGGGCCACAATGGGCTGCAAACATCGCACATGTCTCCCTCTCTGCTGCCTTAATGGCTGCTTTGTTCTCTCTCTCTCACACACACACACGCACACACACACACAAGCAGACGCCAACTTACACATTAGCACCTTAATATAAACACACATACAAGATTACCGCTATTCAGATTTCACGCGCGCGCGCGCACACGCACACGCACGCACGCACGCGCGCGCGCACACGCACGCACGCACGCACACACACACACACACACACACACACACACACACACACACACACACACACACACACACACACACACACACACACACACACACACACACACACACACACACACACACACACACACAGGCAGAACAATGGAGACGGCGTGTTGTTCATGAACACAAACAATACTGGGCAGAGGCCAGCAGAGAACAATAGGAGCGCCTGACGCAGGGCTCGGTGGAATACTCACTTCCGTATTAATATTCAACAAGAGTCGATGTGGAGAGTGTGTTTGTCAGCAGAGACGTGTGCTTATCAACCTCACCAACACTGGGGTTAGGCTGGCACATGATTGCAAACTGCAAAGTACTCTAAACTTTTTCCCCCGGCCCTCTACAGTACCTAGCAGTCCCCTAGCTCCTAGTTGCTCACATCCTAGCCATCCGCCGTGTCCCCTATAGCACACACAGCCAGCCTGCCTGCCAAGCTTCACAGATGTCAGTCTCCTTCTTTTCCATTTTCTAAATTATTTTGAACAGCCCGTCTGAACAGAATGGGATAATGGATAAGGTTATTTGATATTGTATATTTCTGTCCCAGCTCCACCCCTTAAGCTGTCTAAGACTAATTGCATAATAAGATTTGCAAGTTTTGGAGTCAAATCAGTATATATCATCTGTCTGCCAATATAGATATGAAATAAATGTTGGTAGGATATATTGGTCATAAAAAAAAGAGAATCACTTTGCTTTTATAGGAATTTTGTATGAATTGAATTGTCTCTCCAGTCCAGAATCCAGATGCATTCTTAGTCTACCACATCTCCTTGCCAACCCTACCACCTAAATTTAGGAGACCACCAAATAAATAATAGGCTTATGCCTATTATTTTCCAGGGACTCCCCCAGAAGCAAAGATTTGAGTTAAAAGCGTTCGCTCTGAAAGAATATATATAATGATTTGCGCCACATTTGCACAATTTTTCAAAAATAGCAGACCTACAAGCTTGTAGCGGCACTCGGTGCCGTGCTATGAGCTTGTATATCTGCTATTTTTCAACAGCTAAAGCATAACATAATGCTTAAAACACCAAAAGGGGTTCCCGCCAAGAATGGTTTAAGCTGTCTAAGACATCATTGCATAATAACATTTGCAAGTTTTGGAGTAAAATCAGTATATATCATCTGTCTGCCAAATATGAAATAAATGTTGGTAGGATATTGGTCATAAAAAAAAGAGAATCACTTTGCTTTTATAGGAATTTTGTATGAATTAAATTGTCTCTCCAGTCCAGATGCATTCTTAGTCTACCACATCTACTTGCCAACCCTACCACCTACATATAGGAGAACACCAAATAAATAATAGGCTTATGCAGAGTCCTAAGTTCTTAGCCCTTCATTTAATAGTGTCTAGCTAGCACATCTTGAGGGAATATACATACTCAGACAATACATATATATGTTTCCTGCCTAATTAACTCTTCAGCATGTCTGCACTTAAGTACTGTATTTCTGCTGACCATCAAAATACATTGCAAAGGGTAATAATGGTGTTATGTTAAAAATGTTCCTCAACGAATACCTCCACAAGTTGGATATTTACTGATGTATTTTATGTTGTAAAACCACAGATCTTATTTCAGGCATCTTAACAATAACCCATGCAAAAACAAATCCATATACAAGGGAACTGGAAGTTCAAAGATGCTACCCATTTCTGGGGTTTAGTACTAGAAACTTTGGCACTCGATTACAACTTTGCAGCCTCCCTAGCCCAGATTCGGCATTCGCAAGCTTATTATTGTGAGTGACCTTTCACATGTGACATGAAATTGCTCATTATACAAAACATTATTTTGCCAATATCTAATTATGCTTCTGGACAGCAGAGAAGAATAGAATTAGAAAAACAACAAACAGCTGCAAGCTTTCAGACAGAACAGAAGCCACAGTGAATGTCACATAGCATGCCTATAGGCGACACAGTTGTCATGGCCTTGCTCACAAGAGCAACATGATTGCTGTCCCCCAGAGGAATCAAACGCTCTTTGTGCACTCTGCTATGCAGAAACGACCAGGGCAACATGAACTAGAAAAGTGTGCTCCTCTGAGCGCAGATCTCTGCCAGGCCGGGTTGCCTACCCAGGGCTGTGTCCGTGATGGGCTGAAGCCATCATCGGGACACGAGGAAGCTGCCAGGGAAAATAGTTTGCATGACAGACGGTGCAACTTTTCATGTTTGTGGTTTGTAATTACATGCAAATGGTATGTAGTCTGAAAACCGTGTTTGACAGCCATCAAAAAGTGTGACTCCCACACTCCTTCAAAACCGCCATAAAAGTGCACCTGTCTGGAACTAGACAGGTGCAAGTCTTCTAACTTGCCAAAATAACAAGTGTCAGTCTGTCAGGTCAGCAGTGCACAGTATGCAAAATCGCATTGAAATATTAATCCCGTAGGCTCATGAATAGACAAAGGTTTATTAAAATAAATAGAGCTGTGAAGTTTATTCCACACCACTGTTCTTCTGTAAATATACTTTTACTGCTCCTAGTGTAGATGATTCTTTGTATTGTATGTCTTTATATGTCTTGATTAATTGAATACACAATGAAAAAGAAGCCCTCTGGCCTTTTTATTCACTGCCCAAGACGTCTTTGGACCTCTGTTGTGTTTTTAGTTTTTTACGCTAGGTGGCGCTCATTGCTAATATGAGTCACCATTCAGTCATTCAGGGAAACAGGAGATCACATGCAAAATCGTATTCACCGTTGACTCACTTGTTATTGGATTTGTGCCAGTAAGTTAATTGTTAACACACCTATATTCTACAACTAGTTGTGAAAGAAGAAATTATATAGAAGAAAAACTTTTATAAAATAGACCAAAGCAAGTACTAAGACAAAGTACTTTTTCATCAATGTGTTAAGCAGTTCGCTGTGGCCTGTTGCTGCCCATTTCATGCCTTGCACTAACAGAAGACTTTAATTAAAATACATGCATGTACATCTATGAGCTGCTCAAAGGGTGTTTTTGTTTTTGTTTTTTTGCAAAGCCATTATCAGCAGGTGATTGATATGCGGGAGACTTATAACTAAGGACTTAAAAAGGACTTAAAAGGAGAAATATCCTTTGATATGTAGAGGAACATAGGCCTTGAGTTCTATGAAATGGAAATGGGCATAGAGTAAAACACGAACACGTTACACCAAATGATTACCGTACAGGCAGTACTTAGTAACTTAGCGCCTGTTCTGTACTGTTGCTGTATAGCTGTCCTACCCAGGAATGCTGTAGTTTCCCAAACAGTGGTTTGGGACCCATATGTGGTTTGCAGACACTCCTTACTGGCCTACCGGCATGTGCACTTAAGCCCCTCCAACTGATCCAAAATGCCGCAGCCCGCTTGGTCTTCAACCAGCCAAAATTCTCACACGTCTCCCCCCTTCTCCGCTCCCTCCATTGGCTCCCGGTCGCTGCCCGCACAGAATACAAAACTCTGATGCTGGCATTCAAAGCAACCAAAGGCATGGCTCCCCCATATCTCACAAGTATGATCGTACCCTACAAACCCTCCCGCGCACTCAGATCAGCCAACGCAGGGAAGCTGGAGGTACCTTCACTAAAAACGCTGGGACAACGCTCCACACGTCCCAAACTCTTCTCCCTTCTGGCTCCAAAACTATGGAATGCACTTCCCATCACAGTCAGAACTGCAGCCTCACTCCCAATCTTCCGCCGTAGTCTGAAAACCCACCTCTTCAGACTCCACCATGGCCCGTAGCACTTGCCCTAGCCTAGCCCCTTAGATAGCACATTATGTAGACTTAGATAGTATTTTAAACAGACTTATAGCTTGTTACGTAGACAGCTCTAGAATTGCATTTTATGTAGTCATAGCACTTTATAGTACACATGTATAATATAGTATATAGTATAGTATGTATAGTTTACATAGATACTCCACTGTTACGTTCTTAGTTTACGCATGATTCATGATAACTACTTTTTTATATATGTGATGTATGCCATGCTTTTGTTATTGCTTAATGTAAGTCGCTCTGGATTAAGAGCGTCTGCTAAATGCCTAAATTGTAAATTGCAGACACATCTTTATGGGTTTCGAGTAAATACCACTATATTTTTTGTTTGTAACATTTTGTTTTTAATTATTATTTCAAAAGATTTTCAAAAGATGTATATAAAAAAAAAACATCCCCAAAATTCAACATTTTTCACGAGTTAAAAACAATTCCAAATGTTTTCCAAAATTATCCCATTGAAATTAAATCCATTAATTAGATGGGGAAAAAATACTTTGAAGAAGTAGTGAAAATAGCCGATCTAAACACTCACAACACGTCACATTGTAGATCGGGTATTTTCACTAGTTTCTCTTTTGGGTCTCAAGCTACAAAGTTTGGGTATGAGGGCCTTATATCTGGGAACATGTTCCGTATGTTCTGCTAGCACAAAATGTAATCCCACCACCAGTGGCTTCCTCCTGTGCCTTACCTCTTAGCTCTGTCTCCATGAAGAAAACTCTAAGAAGAGTAAACTACCCACTTTTCTCTTTTAATAAAAATTACTTGGTTAGTTTCCACCCTTGTTCGTGCGATTCCCATATCTCTGTCGACCGCTGTGTTCACATACTCCCACACTTCCAAAAGTGTTTTCTCTTACTTTCTAACTGCCAGAGTGCCAATACTTAGTGCCTAATGCTCCTTCCAATTCCTTTATCTCCAGCTCCCCAGCCCGCTCCCTCAGCTAGACTTATTACATCAAAAACATCGGGAAAAGAAATCAGTAATTGCCTTGGCATGGCTCAATATAAGCTTCAAAAAGTCTTGTAGTCTCACACACATCTTAAATAGGTGCTGCTGCTACTTGACTTGTAACAATACAAGCTTCACAAATCGGCATTTATTGATCAACAGGTTACGGTTATGCTGCTTGTGTTCAATATGCACAGATTGTCCGATCGACAATTCAACAGACATTCGCCCGGGGAGGGTTTCAATGGGCTGAGTGACAGATTGGTTATGGATCAGTCATTAGACTCAGACTGTTCTGAAGGAAACCATTCAAAAACAATATAAAGGTTAGCAAAACTCACAACACAATCTTTTATCTTATATAGGCTTCATAAGCATCTACACAATTATTAATGTTTGTAAGGAAGGATGTAAATAATATTGAAATGTGCAAATAATACATGCGTAAAAAATACAAATCAAATAACGTATATGGAAGAATACAATGCTTCACATGACAACAGTTATAATCCTTAGCACTTGGCATTTCTCCTAAAGGAATTCTCCTAAAACTTCGAATGCAGACATGTGCACATTTACAACCTCTAACGGCACAAGTATAAATCTGTTTACAGTGCCACAAAAAGGCTATCAAACGGTGCCCGTTTATAAAAGGACACATGGCCTTACCACACACTGCCCAATCTCAACACGCCAACCACTTAACTGCCTTACTAAACACAACACAGTTAAAACGCCAGAACAAACACAAGGTTGTGCTGTGTTCTTGCACAAACACACTAACAAAATACTATTAATACTATAGCCAGTAAGACTCCCTGAGGGCGAGAAGCATATCCGCCTGGGTGACAGCAGACGGCAGACTGCTGGGCGAGCGCTGACACTTTGGCATGGGGGGTTAGATCAACATATGGAATGAATCTGTACTGGTCATATATGGAGTGTGTCTTGCGTGTACAGGATTTTATGAGGTCAGATCAACATATGGAACATATGTCCTTCCCCACCCATCCTTCCTGTTCTGACATGTCAGAAATTCAGAATAATAGAATTTGAGGTTTGAGGTCAGATGTAGAGTTGCTGGCCGGCTCCATATATGCAGATCTAGGTGATTATGGTTACGTTATCCAGGGTTAGATGAGGTCAGTGTCGTGATCTTCACATATGGAGAAGATGGCCATATATGGTGGCATGACGTGTCACGAGGCGTGATGTCATGGAGATCTAAGGGTCTTCATGATGTCATGTGATGTCACGAGATGTCACGAGGCGTGACCATATATGGAGGTGTGGGTGACGAACGAACGGACAGACGGACGGACGGACGGACGGACGGGAGATGCAGGTTTTCATAGTAAATGCGCAAATAATATGTGGAAAAAATATATTACTCTTAACGAAACATTCCTGTAAGATTCTGTGAGGGGTGAAAGTAACAAAGGTCATCTAAATCAACCTGGTCAAAGTGGCACAGTTAAACAGTGGTGTTCTGTAAAAAGATGGGCCATTGTTTTATTAATTAATTCCGAAGAAGACGTTGTGTCAAAACCTACAATAAAGAATTGACTGGGATTTTGTACCATTGTTTTATTAAAACATGATCTTCATCTGATAAAACCATCATATGAAATTATTTTAAACTTGTTCACTCATTCCTCACTGTGCAAAGCTCTCGTCATTTATTGTTTAACATGGGCTATAGGCAGGTTACATTATTAAATAGTGTGCAAATTTATCAGTTCACTAACACTTCCATTTATTTTTGCTACATTCACTCCACACAAGGCACAACCATGCTAATCAGAGGTGTTTTTCTCGTCCGGCGTGCGTGCGTTTGTGTGCGTTTGTGTGTGTGTGTGTGTGTGTGTATGTGTGTGTGTGTGTGTGCGCGTGCGTGCGTGCGTGCGTGCGTGCGTGCGTGCGTGCGTGCGTGCGTGCGTGCGTGCGTGCGTGCGTGCGTGCGTCGTTGGAGATGAAAATGAGGATGGCTCTATTTGTCTCTATTTGTGTTTAAGCAAAGTGCATGATAATTTCTTGGTTGGGTACGTAGTCTACTCACTTCAGGATGAAGTGAACTAGCAAATGCAATCGGCAGAGCAGTTAATGGCCTTGATGAATCTGTCTCTGTACACTCACTGTGTCTGATGAAAACCTTATATTTCTAGAACCGACGTGCACCAGGGCCGGCGGGGGGGTTGGTGCTGCACACAAGATTCAGGCACTTAGCACGTGGCGGTTAATGAAAGCGCCGAGGCTTAGTGAAGGGAAAACGCATTTAAAATACAGAGTTAACGTAATGTGATGTTTGCGTCCGTTGGGAGCTCTATACTGTACATATAGCAGCAGTGGCCTCTGAGGATGTACTGTATTTTCATGATACCAAGCTTTATTCGCTCTGAAGGGTATAAAACTATTAAGGCTAAATGCAATTTACAATTTAGCATTTTGTATCTGCATCGCATTTTGCTGGGATGACGGATGTACTCTGCGTTCAACACAAACGCACTCTTGATCATTTATGCGTCACAATGTCCCGCAACAATTCTGGAAGCACAGTTATGAAGGCAATGGCAAATTCACAGCCCAGTGAAGTCTGAAAAAGAAACTTTTATGAATAATAAAAATGCAACATTAAGACAGTAATACTTTTCCAAGTAGACACAGAGAGAGAGAGAGAGAGAGACTGGCATGAACACACACAAAGACACTAGAGGGAGTGTCAAGGTGGGACCTGGGACCATATTGGGAGGCCTGTATGAATCTCAACTAGCATATGCTTCAGTCCCCCCCCCCCCCCCCCCCCCCGCCCCCCCACTATTTCCAATATCAATTCAAATGACTACAATTACATTTTACATAAGTAAAAAGAAATCTTGGCGAAAGGGCCTTTCTGTGTTCTCCCCGTGTCCCCTAGGGTAGGTACCCTCACAAAAAACAGCAGTAATCCTGATCTCTAAACTGCCTCCCCCTGGCCAGCCGTGGCGCCTGATGGAGGGGGCACTCATACATGAAGGAAGCATGAGTTCAAGTCTGTTGCTCTCACCAGGTTGGCGGAGGGTGTGTAGAGCCCAGGATCACAATAGATAATTGACAAAATGGGTTACAAAATCGTGGGATAAAAAAAAAGAAAAAAAAGAAAGTAGATAACAGTTGAATAGTTGAACGTGGTTCTGTTGATTTTAGCAGATGCCGAAATTGAGGTAGTAGCTCAACTTTACGACGCCAGCATCAGTATCCTGCCACCAAATTATTGCTCATTCCATCCCCGTCTGCTCTCTCCACAGGTTGGCACTCTCTAACATTCAGCTGGCTACACTGCTAGACCGGACACCACAGGTGAAACTGACCTGCATCTCTCCATGGAACTCCTTCAACCACCAGAGAAACACGCACACCTCGAGCCACGCGACTGACAAACTGTTCTGCTCCGAGCAAGACTCCACAGACACTCCACTAGCTTTTGTCACTAACTTTTGTGGGAAAGAGTGGTCGGACATTGAACAGCGGCGAGCGAGGGAAAGGAACATGCAGGGGCTCCGAGATGCTGATGAACCGAGAAAAGGGACACTTTCTCCCCAAAGCCTGATGTCCTTGTTTTAGTAGCACGTATCCTCCTTACAGCCCACGGACTCACCCACCCATCACAGCCTCAAACCTGACTGTTTACTGACATTGAGAACTGTTACACACAAACTGTAATAATCACTCTAATGTGGACAACAAAAATACCAGATAAAACTTTGATAGGGACTAATTCCGGCTTTTCAGAGCAGAAATCTCTGTGCATCCTCTAAGGGCTGCCGTGAAGGACGGCACAGTACAATTAAGGCCGCGTCCTTGCTGTTTCAGAACGCGCGCGCCACACTGAACACCAGTGCTTCTTGCATGACCCACTGCCTGCATGAGGATCTAGCTCTCTTTTTGACTTGCAAGAAAGACCCGTGGGCCACCCGTCTGCCAGCTCCTCTGTAGTACTGAGCCTGAGTAGGGGCGGTTTTCAGATTTCAGCCTCTGGACACAAGGCTGAAGATGACTTGAGTCAGTTGGCCTACCAGCACCTTATCCAGAGAGAGCTTGGCAGGACGGACACACACACACACACACCCCCCCCCACACACACCCACACACACACAAGGAAGCTTTGAGCCATGCTGGTGTTATCCCTTTCGGAGATTTGGAGTACACAGTGGCATCATCGTCTTCATCATCGTGTGCCTGAGCTGAGGGAGATACGGTGGCCTCAAGGAACTAGGCTAGACTTCTGAGCCATCTGACAAGGGAATCCATTGCACGCACGCACGCGCACACACACACACACACACACACACACACACACACACACACACACACACACACACACACACACACACACACACACACACACACACACACACACACACACACACACACACACACACACACACACACCTCCTTGATCTTGGAACAAAGAAGTGGTGGACGTGAAAAGCACATAGACCGAGCAGGTTAGTAAGCCTCAGCACTCGCTAACACTAACACCCTGGGTCGATCCAACCTTTTCTTTAAACACAACAAACAAACCGTGCGCGCGGACACGCGCACACAGTCTTGTGGTTCCCACACATTGTTTTCTGCTTCAACAACACTGACGAGCAGCTTCCCTCTCACCGCGAGACACACAAAACAAAGAAGAGGAAAAAAATAAACATGTCTGGCTTCAACTCCAACAAAGGCTTTTATTTCAGAACATGATTGAAATGTTTTTGAAAAATGCCACCAGGGGAGAGCGAGGCGAAGGCACAGGCGAGGAAACGGGCCGAGCAAGGGAAGGAGGGAGAGAGAGAGAGAGACGGAGCAAGGAAGAGAGGGAGGAGGTCCAAATGTAAATGAAAAAGGAGGAGGAGGAGAGAAGAGGGACTGAGCGGTGTAGGACGGAATCAGGGCTGATTGATCCAATCTCAGTGCGTAGGAACGGAGCGGGGGAATCAACAGACGAGTGGAGGAAAGGGAAGAGGAAACGATGAAAGGGATTAAGCCAGAAAAGAGAGAGAGACCGGATAGGGGAAAGAGAGGACGGGGGCGGTGTGGAGGGGGGGTAGCGGAGAACGACTACATAGACCTTTCTGTAAACAAACCTCAGAGTGGGTATAATGAAAGATTATGAAAAGGAAAAGAGGCAATGGGTGGGCGGCAAAGAGAGCGAGGGAGCTATTGCATGAAAGTTGTAGATGCAGGGAGACGGTAGAATGAGCAAGGGTTGGCGGCAGGCAGGAGCGAGTGAGCGGACAGAAAGAGAGAGAAATAACCTAAGCATCATTAAAAAAGGAAAGCGTGGATAGGAAAGTCTGGCAAGTAGGCTCCCAAAAAAAACCACACTCACAGGTTGGTGCCAGAGGGACATGAATGAAAGAGTGTGTGTGTGGTGGGGGGGGGGGGGGGGGGGGGGGGACTGAAGCATATGCTAGTTGAGATTCATACAGGCCTCCCAATATGGTCCCAGCTCCCACCTTGACACTCCCTCTAGTGTCTTTGTGTGTGTTCATGCCAGTCTCTCTCTCTGTGTCTAATCCTGGCAATGCTTGAAAACAGTCCATTCCGTGCTAAAAATAACATTAAGAAAGAAACAAGTCCAGGTCCTCACAGGATTGTGTGTGCCAATGTGCATATAATGACACACACACAAACTACACACACTCCTATCAATCTTAGCTCCATTGAGCCTAGAGATAAGGGTGAAAAGGCCATTTTCTTTCACGAACATACCGGTGGATGCCACAAACATACATAACACCTTTTAGATGAGTGCAGGTATAGCAATTTATACTGTAGATCGATCAGCCACAATCACTGGAAACATTCCTTTCTTAGCAGCAAACTCAATATTGACTAAAATTTCCAATCCCAGGGACCCATTTCCTCAGATTCTCTGACTGACTGGCCAACTCGCCCATCTGTCTCCTTCTCCCTCCCTCCCTCCCTCTTTCCCTCTCTGCTATTGTCAGCCTCTCTGGTTTGCTTTGCATGGATTTTGACTGCAGCCAAGTTGCAATTTTGCATCTAGTATCGAGTTCACACACATACACACACACGTACTGTAATGTATGCCTACATGCATGCATGTGCGAACACGCACACTTGCGCGTGCACGCACACATACAGTATAATAAGAGAAGGGAAAAACTAGCCTTCGGAGAATTTGTTTATCAAATGCTTTGTCAAATCATGTCAGGCGTTCCATGTCAGGGGCGCAGTTTCCAGCCCCAGGCTAGCCAAGAGAAAGGTTTCAAATAATAATATATCATAATATCATTCTCACGGCTTCTGCCAGTGTATAAATCATATTCTATTAATAGTGGATTGCATGCAATTGCATGGAGATGATCATTTTATGTATCTGAATTGTAGATTCCTGTGTTAGTAGTAATAAGGCACCCGATAATGGTCAAAAAGGGCCGAATTCCTGCATAATTGACTGAGGTACCCTGTGGGCGTGGCTAGCGGCCATTTTGATGACGTCACCAGAGTGGGAGTGTTTGAGGGGTGGGGGGTGGGTGGGGGGGTGGGGGGGCGTGTCTGGGCCTGTTTGGGCTTATCTGTGACCCCCTACCTGTGTGGGCTGAAGGGGGGGGTGGGGAGACGGGTTAATTATATAATTGGATATTTGTAGGAGGGGGGTCCGCCTCATGCTGTATGGCTGGAGACATGGGTACGTACGCAGCTACGTCGTAAAGGGGGTGGGGGGTACGACTTGGGGGTGTGTGTATATATATATATATATATATATATGGGGTGGTAAGGGTTAGGGTCAGTGGAGAGTGGGTCTACGTGAGTGTCTACGCTGTTCTCCACTTCGTTATATCTTCTCGGCATGGATGAGGCTATACAGCAAGGGATGGGGTCTATGACACCTGATTTTTATACGGATGATGATATTCTAGCGAATGCGGACCAAATGGGAGCCCCTAAGAAGAGGAGACGTCGTGTGAAGGAGGCTATCATTCCACCGTCTATGGAGCCGGCCGGGTCTCTAGACAGTGTTGACGTCAGAGGTTGGTTCTGCTCCCTACTATGGAAGATTGGTTCTCTCCTAGTGTGTTTACCTATCTTCTCCTGCTTGGGTCTGAGAATGGCAAACGTCGTGGACACAGACGATATGCTAGGGTAAAAATGAAATTCATGTCACGCGTCATTTTATCATCATGATGAGAAGAAGGAAATATATGTATAATACATGTATAGTGTCTACTGTTGGGGTGCTACCGCTCCTCCTATTCTAATGGGTTTCTCCTGTATTACAGATTATACTCCTGCGAGCCCCATCTCCCTGGAGAGTGTTTTGGAACCTCTAGATGTGAACCATCTGTCTCCAGAGATCTCTACGGAGCATTCTGCGATGACAGCGAATGAAGACGCCCAATGCTCCACAGAGGCTGCAGCCACATGGTGGTTAAACCATGAATACGCTCTGAATCTAGGTGCACAGAACCTCACATACATATCAGAGTTTGGGGAGTCTCTGATGGAGCCTGTGGGGACATCTACCCCCGCGGATGACTACTCGATCATGGAGCCTCCGGTCGATGTCTGTCTAAAACCTGCCGATGTTGATGTTCTAAAGGCTGTTATATGCCTCTGCGTCCAGAAGGTGTTATCACGTATGCTTACGACCGAGTGTTACGGATGTCGTGTGGACCATCCTTCGCAGAGACATCACAGTTGTCTATATGAGGCCCCCGTTTTTTATTTCGAGAGTCGATATGACGATGTTTGCGAAATGCTGTTCACCCCCACGTTACCGTATGCTCTGGCATATGCTGTACATGCAGTCAGTGGTAAAACAGTGATACCCCCCAGACTTCTGGGGGCTGCGGAGGTTATACTCAGCGACATGAAGTGTGAGCCCTATATAGTTGAAAGACTGGAGCAGGGTGTAAAAGACAGTGGAGGGGCACACATCACGCGTATACTAGTGAGAAGTGTGTATCTGTGGATGGGTGGGGACCCGAGCCTCGAACAATGATGGCTGCTTACGGCATGTGTCTTATGATGATAATGTTGAATTGTGTATACAGTATCAGAAACTGTGGTCATACAGAAATAAAACTCTTCAGCTACCTATCCCTCCTTGTCATTTGTTGTCTACGGTCAGTATGGATACAGCTCTGCGAAAGGTGTATTATGAGCCCAGCCACCCTGCTGGTTTAGGGGGTGTAAACAAACTGATTGCAGGGGTTAAAGAAGACGTGGACACCCCTCTCAAAATATCCGACATTAAAAAATGGTTAGAGGGGGAGGATGCGTACACCCTGCATGCCCCAGCTGCTAAACATTTCCCTAGAAACAGGGTGTTGGTTAGTGGAATCGATGCACAGTTTCAGGCGGACCTAGTCGACATGTCTGCGTATTCTAAAGAAAATGACGGGGTGCGATTTCTCTTAACATGTATAGACGTATTCTCCAAATATGCATGGGTAAGGCCTCTATCAAACAAATCGGCTATGTGTGTTACAACGGCTTTTAAAGATATTCTAGCTGAAGGACGCGTACCACGGAAGCTGCAAACAGATGAGGGAAAGGAGTTTTATAACAAGACATTTCAGGAGATGATACAACAGTATGGTATTGGGCATTTTTCGATAGCGAATGAGACGAAATGCAGTATAATCGAACGATGGAACAGAACGCTGAAAACGGTTATGTGGAGGTATTTGACTGCCGTCAATTCACGGAGATATGTAGACTCTCTACAGGATATGGTGTCAGGGTATAACAATGGTTACCATCGGTCCATAAAAATGGCTCCAGTGAATGTAGATAGAGTTAACGAGGGGGACGTCTTTAACACCCTGTATAAAGCTAGACAGATAAAATTCCCTACATTTAAATATCATGTGGGGGATACGGTCAGGATATCGAAATACCGTGGTATATTCAGGAAGGGTTATGAACAGAGTTTTACAGATGAGATCTTTACGATAACGGAGTGTATAGGACGGACACCAGTCGTATACAGACTGAAAGATTATGCAGACGAAGGTATACGTGGCACATTCTACGAGAAAGAGTTACAGGCTGTCATAGTGGGTAAAAGAAAAATGTATAAGGTAGAGGAGATACTGGGGACTAGAAAACGTCGGAGGGTGAAATACGTCCTGGTGAAATGGCTTGGATATCCTCCGAAATTCAATTCGTGGATACCGGAGACGGATATTTCAAGCATTTAAATGCTGACTCACGACCTCTAATCGGACCATACCGTATGCTATTGTTCAAGGACACATACATACCAAACGTCATGGATACAGCTCACGGGGAGGAATTTTACATAACCCTTCCAAGTAATGCATCGTTAGATGTATACCCGGGGAATAAGATATGGGATTATCGTATAAAGCTGGCTAAGCCTATTATACTCAAGCAGCCATATCAAGTGGGTGTTATTGAAGTTCAGTACCCTAAAAGCTGGGTGAGCTTCCCCGAAGAAGACGGGAGGATTCTACTCACCCTGAACAAGTCTGCGGGTGGGGCTGCTGTGAAAATTAACATACCCGCGGGGCATTATGACACCATACCTAAAGTTATAAAGGAGATAAACAGTCGTATTGTAAGGCATACGAAAACACTGACCATGCTGTATAACAGTATAACGAACCGTGTATTCTTTATGGGAGACGAGACAGCGACCATTGTATTCAAAGGGGGGCTAGCCCGCATCCTAGGTTTTATACCTAAGACTGAATTTCAGATACAGCCGACAACGGCCGCCGGAGGGTATGCCCCACACCCAGCGGACATTTATGGAGGATGTTATAGTATGTTTATATATACGGACATCGTCGACTACCAGAGGGTAGGCGATACATATGTACCGCTTCTACGGAGTATAAATATTACGGATGACCCCCGTAGAGTCGTCACTCTGTTGTACGACAGGCCTCACTACACAGGTCTCTCGAAGGCGGTCATAGACGACGTACAGATATCCATAAAAAACGATCAGAATCAGGATATACGTTTTACGTACGGAAAGGTGATAATTAAACTACACTTTAGACCTGTCAGGAGTAATTTCTAGATAGAAAATCGTTAGAAAAATGCGCGGCGCCCCGTACACAGCCGATGATGGGCGCTACATGTCATACTACACTAACCAGGCAGGATCTGCACTCCCCGGTTTCGCTGGCTCCCCGTCTCAGTATGGTGCTGGTTTGGGGGGTATGTTTAGAAACCTATTTCGTTTCGCCCTACCACTCCTAAGACGTGGGTTCAATATAGCTAGCCCTCACCTTAAAACAGCCGCTAAGAATATAGCCGGTGATGTTGTAACGAGACTGGTATCAAGAGTTACAGCTCCGCGACAGGACGGGTCCGGTTTCGTGGTTAATACCCGGAGGGGAGTAAAACGCCCTCCTAGAGGTCTTCATGGGCGTGTCCTACCGGTTGGAAAGCGGAGGAAAACACATAAAAGCGTGGGTCGAGGGGGTAAGAAACCAAAAGCAAAACGTCGTAGGACTGTGCAGACGAACAACTTTAATAGAGACATATTCTAGGTGAGATCACTGACACGATGGCGCTTCTTCACAACATGTCGGAGACATGTGTCAAGTCAGAGTTGGATATCTACACAGTGCCGTTGACCCAGGTATCGATCGAACGGAGCTCATACCAGGAGATACCCCCGATTTCGGCGATAACGGATACAGCCCCTATCGAGTTCTACATTACCGGTAGTAGCGAGGAGTATATGGATCTTAATAACACATATATTCTTATACGAGCAAAGATTACAAAACGTGACGGCGGAGATATAGCTAACGATGCAAAAGTAGGATTAGTGAATTACCCGGGGTGTACGCTCTTCTCACAAGTCGACATCATGCTCGGTGACACTCTGATAACGCACTCAAGCTCAACATACCCATATCGTGGCATGATCGAGTGTCTACTAAATTACAGTAATGATACCTTGACCACACAGTTTGGGTGCGGATTATTTGTTAAAGACACCGCAGGGGCTCTGGATGATACCGACCCTGATGGAGCGAATAAGGGGCTTGGGCGGAGGGCGTCATACACATCGCGGAGTAGGGCTGTTGAGTTAATAGCGCCAATCCATGCCGACATGTTCTTCCAGGAAAAACTATTGATAAATGGTATCGACGTTAAGATGAAATTCATCCGGGCGAAAGATGAATTCTGTATAATGGCTGACGACGAAGCAGAGGGGTTCAGGATAAAAATACTGTCAGCTAGCCTCTACATAAAAAAAGTGTCTATAGCCCCCGGCGTCAGACTAGCACATGCTAAAACTATAACACACACCAATGCGAAATACCCTATAGACCGTGTGTGTTTAAAAAACTTCTCCATACCTGCGGGAACCCGGGTGTGTAACCAGGAAAACCTGTTTCTGGGGCAGGTCCCAAAATTCGTAGTCATAGGTTTTGTGGATAATGAAGGCTTCACCGGGGGATATAAACGGAATCCATTCCTGTTTCACCACTACAACCTGGAGTATTTATGCCTACATGCTGATGGACAAGCATACCCTTCAAGACCATTTCAGCCTGATTTCCCTAATAATCACTATGCCCGTGAATATTTCCAAATGATTGACGCTACAGGGAGGTATCTAAAAGACAGGCCTCTGAGCATAACGAGAAGAGATTTCGGTGAAGGTTATACCCTATTCTGTTTCAATCTGGAGGCCGACGGAGGTTCGGGTAGTCATATATCACTAGTACGCTCAGGCAACGTGAGACTGGAAGCCCGCTTCCGAGTGGCGCTACCCAGAACAGTCAATTTGGTATGTTACGCCATCTTTGATTCAATTCTGGAGATATCAGGGAGGAGACAAGTATTGATGGATCACTATTAGGCTGCACCACAGAGAGGCTCCTACCAGCCATGAATACTATGGAGATAAACTCTGTGCTTGAAAAGATTCTTAATAGGAGGACGCATTCCTTAGGAGCGCTAGCGTGTGACGAACTACCAGGGGGGATGGTCATGAATCTACCGGTGCTTGCTGTTATAAATACAGACCCTGCGTCATCACCCGGCACCCACTGGTTGGCTATCTATATAGCGTATGATAGACATGGATATTTTTTTGATTCTTTTGGGAACCGCCCTGCATACGCAGAATTCCCTAAAACTATATATAATTTTCTGCGTAGGAATAGTGTAAAGATATCCTATTCAACGATACAGGTACAGGATAAAAAGTCCACAACGTGTGGAGAGCATTGTATCTTTTTCCTTAGTAATATCCAGAATGGACTTACATATCAGAGGGTTTTAAAAATGTATTCAGATTATCCATCATGTAATGATCTAATGGTGTGCTCATATGTCAAACGAATACAACCCCGCTTATGTCGCGGGCATGCCGTTACATGTGTACAGTACGCCAGACGTCGAATGTAGCATATGTATACACAATTGTCATGAAATTAAAGTCTGGTGAAACATTTCCATGTCTTTTTAGAATCATTCTTTTATTCAGGAAAAGCGAGTGACAGTGGATTAGGCATATTAATGTCAGAGGTGGTAATACGTTAACACAGTGTAGGCATTAATACAGCTTGGTTTAAGATCACATCATAGACAGACCCTGTAGAATGAGATGTATATATACATAGCATCAGAGGTAGAACATAATCATATAAAAACAAAAGCAAAAAAAAAAAAAAAAAACAAACAAAAACAAAAACAAAACAAAAACGGAATGAATAGCATAATAACGGACTGAAGTAAGCCTTTTCAGTATGGTGTCCATTTAGCAGAAGCTAGTCTACCACGCGTTCTACCCCTACTCCGTAGTCGTGGGGATATATCCACACTGCTATCCCGTGACTGTTCATCCTGGGAAATGTGTGTACCCCTCATTGCCATAATATCACGTTTCACATCAGAATTCGGTATAACAGATAAAGGTACATTCAACGAAGCTATCATGCCTAGAAATTTATGCCACCCTACTGGTCTGCTGTCATCGGCCACACGGTGGGTTGCTGTTATATTCTTTAGAAGATCGTATACATGAGAGCCCGCTATGGGGCTACCGTTTATGACCAGCTCGCCCTGGGGTGCCCATGTAATATGATCTTTAGATTTAGACAACACGTCTACAATATGCAATGCATTCTTCTTATTACGAGGGGGCATATGTTTCATGATATCTGACACCATAAAATCGTCACCAGCTATAGTTTCACTGCTTGGCGGCAGCGATAGCGTGAGGACATTCTTTTCATTAGCCCCTTGTCTTACAAGTGAGAGGTAACGCTGTAATACAGATGAATATTTCTTCGCTTTTTCATGAATGTCTATATTAGGTGTGAGAAGGAGCCGTCGTATTTCACCATCTAATTCGTTTTCAACAACACTACGAATAGGGGTGTCCAGGGCGGGGGCGGTCGGTATATGACTCATCCGCTCTATCTCACGCTGGGAGACCATAAACATTTTTTGAGCATGGTCCATGACAAGAGCCGGTTAATCTACCCTCGCGTGAAAAGTGACGTGAGAAATGGTATTGCAGCCGCAATAGCTGGTAGAAAAAAGGCACCACCGGTCTGATTAACAAGTCTCTTTTTCCTGTTAATGCTAATCGCTTTGGATGCTAGTGTCCGTAACTGGGTCTTTTTCTTCTGAAGCAGTGTGTACTGGCTCCTTGTTAACGGTATCTTACCATTAAGTATGTTGAGAGCTATTTCACATAGTGTGTTAAGGAAGTCCGGGCCTGCGTTGTTTAGAATAACTCTACGCATAGCAGGGCGGGCTTTATATAGTCTCTCCAGAATAACGAGGTTTCTATGGACCCTGGCAGACATGTTCTACTTCGTGGTCTTTATAGGCACGTAAACAACTGGTCTGTCTGAGAGTATGTCCGTTCTGAGACGATACGGGTCAGGTGTAGCTGCTTTAAAATCAATAAGTAAGTAACCGTACGGTCTACTAGTGGCATCAGTAAACGCCTGAAGAAAATATCGTACATTACCAGGGTACATCTGTCTAGCAAGCAGTGATATCTGATATGTATCGCGGGAATTCTTAAAAAGAACCATATAATTTGTGTTAAGGCTAATAGTCCGACTGGATTTCCCCTGTATGAAAAGGTTTTGCATAAGATATACACAACTTAAATTTCTATGGTGGACATACTGTGTAAACACATTCTGTACTTCCAGATTATTACAGGCGTCATTCATTAAATCATCAATAATCAATAGATTATTGGAGTGTACAGGCATGATCTTGTCGTCAGCTAGAGATTCTGGGATCCCTTTAATGAACATAATATCACGAATCTTCAGTAGATGGTCGAATCTGGGCTGCCAGCATGTATACAGATAAATTATGTTATGTATCTCAACCGAAAATATCTTATCTATATTCTCTATGAGACTAGATACAAAATGGGTCTTCCCGCTGTTTGAAGGCCCGCTGACAACCATCGAAAAGGGGTGTTGTAACGAGTTCCGATAATCGTCACCCGCTCTAGCGGAGGCTCTGGTAGTATCCATATGGCACAGTACAGTATTTCTCGACGATCACACGTTTATCGTAAACGACTCTGACACGTTTCTTTACTACAGTGTTTCTGAGTTCTAATCGCTTCTTAATCCTGCAGATAGTATTTGTAGTTACATATACACACTCTGGGGCCTTCTGATCTGCTATGAATGTGTCAACCAATCGCAGAAGGACATCGGGGGTGAGTATCGCAGCATTATGCGGATTCAGTGTAACACCCTTCCATTTTACCACTGTTTTTCCCTGTTTAGTGGTGTAACAGTAAGATTTAGGCCCCCCGGATATATATCGAATAATATAGTCATCCCCCGAACCGTCGTTAATCTCATCAGTCAGATCACCTAGGTACGGTCCTAGGGGCGGGACCCATTCCCCCTCCTCGTGGGTAAAGATGCACGAGTCTGTGTCCGTGTAGAGCACCCTATCGCCAAGTTTTACTAGGAGCGAATATAGTTCCATGCGAGCATGGGCTGTAGTCATAGCCCCTATAAAGACGTTCACGTCTGGCGTCTTGCTTGACCGTGGGTCCCTATGATTCCACTGGACCATAGCTACACTCTCTGTGATGAAATGGAACTGACTGATGACATACTCATCGCTAAACAACAACTGCGAAAAACGCGATGGGCATGACACAAATTCGCACTGCGACAGGTTGGTCCTCATGCAGAAACGCCCCCACAGGGAGTTCAGCAGCAGTTTGCTGCAGTTCCGCATGGCCTTATTGACGCATATCTTATTGGGGTCGAGAAGGATGCCTTCGCGCTCGTTGTAGTCGTCAATGTATTTATTTTTCTCATCATTAGTCGTGACCCCTGGAGGATAGCCGCTCGACTCCTGTTTACACTTCATGAACGTCTTAACATAGTCTGTGAATAACGCATTGGTCTGCTTACGGAAATGCCAGACCTCGTCAATAGAGAGAATTACATACCCCATCTCGAGAGCCTTCTCAATCTCAAACGTGACCCACGTACCTGACAGCGCCCGCTCACTCTCATCATGGCTACACATCGGCTCAGGATTTAAGTCGGTAGCACATCTCATGCATAGAGGGAACATGAGCTTCCCGTTGGTTCTAACAGGTAATACCGGATGATATAGGCCTCTAGGGGGAAGAACCGTACATTTTGCAAACCCAAAGTAGTTACTGATATGGTCAAAATCCTCGAAAATAACCTCAGGGTGCCCCACAGGATAAGCTTTGCATGACTGGACATACGGATAGAGAGAGGTAAAATCTACATACATAACCTTACCAGTCGGAGTTGTGACTTCGTGGTACAGTTTCACAGCTGTAGTCCGCCCCCCAAAGAGGGCGTCGCGCGGATTCAAACGCTCTGGGTGTTTGTACACGTTTTCAATGAATGCACGCACATCAGGGTCGGTCCTTTTCATTCTAGTCCATTCACACTCCCATAAAGTCACCACCTTCATTTTATGCTTTTCTTCTAGAAATTTTTTTCTGTTCAAAGATCGTTGGTGTAAGGTTCCAAACAGTGTTTTAGTCACAGGATTGTAATCAGATGCCTTATGGCATCTAGTACATCCGTGCCAAAAGCATCCTTCAAAGGAGAGCACACGTTTTCTTGCTTCGTCAAAACCATCTGCAAAATATGGACCTATTTTACGTTCACCCTTGTTTAAGGCATGTTCAATGACGGATTTCTCTGAATACATCAAGTATTCGAGCCATTGTATTGAAGCAGTGGAATATGTCTTGTTCTGCTCGTGATACGCCCCGTCATAAGTTAAGGCAATGGTATCGTCCTTCAGAAAGTTGGTTTTAAAAACAGACATGCAGGCCCCCGCTAGAGTTTTACTGCTAAAGGGATCCACACCAGTCGTCCCAATGAATGACTCTCTATACTTGATTACAGCCTTGCATAGAACATAGACATCATTCTGGCAGTATAATGCAAGCTCCCGTCTGAAATCAAATGTCTTACCTAATACGGTAGCGTACCATGCGTTGAACAACGCCTTGTCTGATTCACGCATATGCTCATAATCATAGTAGAGTGGGGGTGGGTAGACACCCACATAATTCTGATTTGTTGGCGTATTAAATTTATGCGGGAAAAAACCCTTACACATATCCTGAAACCCCATAGCTGACGGAGTATCGGCTAGTCTCATAGGGAGAAAACTGTAACTATCAATCCATTTCTGCTGGTACATCGGATCCTCCATGGATATGATTTTACTCCCACGCATAATGGTTTTCAGAGGGATCCCACGATCGACCATATGTTTCAATACTATATGGTTGTCAAAACCAGATGCGTTGTGGGCTATAAATCCATAAAGTGTGTACAATGGAATCCTGAAATGGTCTACAAACTTTTTTACACAATCTACCCCGTAGGCCTCGAAACAATGTATTCTGTCAAGGCTCATCGCATATACATAGTTAGCAGTGTGGACTCCATTAATTACTTGGGTCTCGAAGTCATAGACTATGTAGTAGTCGTTGACTTTCTTTTTACTTTTGCGTTCTATAAAACAGGTATGCTTTACATCATTATGTAACGATTGACCACAATGCTTGCAAACGTGGGGAGCACATGTATGCCCGTATACAATTGTATCATCATCCAGTTTTCTTTTACGACCTTTCCGGGGGTGAACCTCACCACAATCTCTACAACGTATGAGAGTGTCGCACGCCACAAAACCGGCTATCGGTGAACGCGTCTTATGCTGCGCGAAGCAGTACGGAGACCTACACGTCTGATTACATTTGGAACAGTATATGGGGCCTACCAGACCCTCGATACGATCGTTAATACGTGGCGCACAGTTCGTATGACATATTCTACAGTTCCCTACACATGCATGCTTGGTATGATCGTTGAACCCCTTGTAGCAGAAGTCACATGTGTACGTACTACCGTGAAATGCGTTAAGTTGGAGTACAAGACAGTAATGACCATCCTGCAGGTAAAGGATGATCAGAGGTCTACCGCCGGCCATCTGGTCGGATGTCTGGAATAGTGTTAACGTTTGACTTTCACGGGTATGATGAAAAACAATTATCTTTACATCCAATTTATCCTCATAAGCTGATATGTCACCAAGGGCCATGTCATGTGTGAGTGCATGCCCTGTACATGTATGTATACCGGTAGCAATCTGCCGTAGTGATTCTACGGTTTCGTCAGGATGTAAATACTTGGCTATGCAGAGTGAGAAGCATATGTTATCATGGTTATCAGGGCTGTATATAGCATTACACTCCACTCTTTTTTGCCGTATCATATCATGGGGAATTCTACATAAGCGGGTCCGAGCCCCTCCGCTAGACCCTAACGCTATATCAATACGCATGGAAAGACCAGAATCAGCCATAATCGTATCATTACTCTGTACTACTGCAACTATTTCGTCTAGAAACTGGTCAGCAATGTCGGGGGTATCACTCATTACCGTTGTATGTACACCGCTGGACATTGTCGGCCCCATCGAGTGTTATGCATAGTGTCGACCCCGGTGTTGAGAGTTCGATGGCTCTGTTAATTGGGACTGAAATACGGTCCTTAAGCAGTCCTGTCAGTTGTTCGAGATTTTCTGTCGGTATATCAACGAAGCTTATAGCAGTTCTCAGAGTTTTACCATTAAATCTGGTTATATCTGCGACGTGAACATGAATATCATCTGATGCAACAACGTCTGCACCATCGTTAGCAATGTGTCTGCCCACACCAGCGCCTATCTGCACCGTAGGGGTGGGGGTAGGTATAACAAGTGCTGCTGATGTGTTACTACCATGTATGGGTGTACTGGCCGAGGCAGGACTGCACGGCAACATAGCTATGTCACACAGTTCGGAGTCTAGCTCTACTGCAGAAATACTCTCAGAGTCAGAGTCAGAGCCAGACATCTCTTCAGATGACCCTGATGACGTCAAATCATCAAGGTCATCTGAAGAGATGTCTGACTCTGAGTCGACGGTGGGTATATCCTGTAATCTTTTAAGTGTCTTTGCCATAC
>NC_136806.1:22157760-22370260 GCF_951216825.1 Electrona antarctica | reverse complement strand
GTGAACGCTTTGCCCATGCATGTGTACAGTAACTCACTGTGTATGTGAACGCTTTGCCCATGCATGTGTACAGTACACACACTGTTCATTTTCTGGTGTGTGTTTGTGCCTCATGAGTTTGTGTCTCATGCATGTCAGTGTATTTTGTTCAAGATCACAGACATTTTCACATGCACATTTTCGTCTATGTATTTGGCCACGGACCCCTGTCTGAAAAGGTTTTGTCCCAGGGGCCCCCATAAGAGAAGATTTATGTTAAAACAATTACAAAATAATTCAACTTTTTATTTGTATTTAAGAAAAATTGCAGATGTACAAGCTCGCAAGTGCGGCAAAAAGTGACGCGCTGTATGCTTTAAGATCTGCTGTTTTTGAATAGCCAACATATAAATGGAAAAAGTGGTTAAAATGATTGTAACGCTACATTAACTACTTTAGCTGGGGACCACCTGGATCCTCCCCATGGACTCCTGGGGGTCCCCGGACTGCACTTTGAGAACCAATGGTTTAAATTAACTACACAGGAGGTTGTGCTTGTGCTAATATATTTGAAAAAGGTTAAGGGGGTGGTTTCATTTGGACGGTAAGTTGCAGGGCAGTTGGAATGAGTTCACTGTCACTGTTGTCTTCAAGCCTAGCACTGCAGGCAATTCATCAGATTTGGCTCTTTGATGCCTCTTTTTCTCCATTTTAGTTTCATGTCACTCACTCTGGGTCATTTAATCTCCTCACAAAATTTCCTCCTCTTATTGTATCTCCCTCCAACTGCCACTGTCCAATTTTTCCATCTCTCTGTCCCCATTGCTCCCTCTGACTCTCGTAATCTCACTCGCCCACTCACTCACTCACACGCCCTCTCTCTCTCTCTCTCTCTTCTATCCCTCCATTTCTCTTCTACATGGTCAAATGGACCCATGTAATACCCAACACCCACTTCTAACGTATGCCCGATGATTCAATAACTTCAAATGGAAGAGAAAGAGAAGTAGCAGCTGGCGTAAAATAAAACATTTTAAAATGGAGTAATATGTATGTGTGGTCCACTCTGCTGTAACTAAATTTCACTCAAAAGCTCCATCTTCCTGTGAAAGCTCTTTCTCTCTCATTAATGTGATGAATCCCTCCCTCCCTTGCATCTTAGAACCAGTGAGCCACATATTTTGTTCTTGGTTTGACTCGATTTCTCTCCTTCCTGTCTTTCTCCTACAGAAGCCGCAGAACGCAATGGCAGCGGAGAGTCTTGCCGAGCTTCGCGATTGGCTATTCCTGCTCCTCCTGTGCCTCACCTTACTGGCCGAGGTACTGGAACTGGCAGCGGCGGCCATTGCCATGGAGACGGGCGAAGGGGAGGAGGGCGCCGTGTGCCCGTCGGTGTGCCGCTGTGACGAGGGGTTTGTCTATTGCAACGACCGCGGCCTCAGCATGATTCCTCCATTGCCGTTGATGGCTGCCATCCTCTACTTGCAGAGCAACCGGCTGAGCAACGCTGGCCTGCCTCCTTCGCTGGAACGTAGCAACTCCATTCGTGTCGTTTACCTGTATGCTAACCAGTTGGATGAATTTCCTTTACACCTCCCGCCGTCGTTAAGGGAGCTTCATTTGCAGGACAATAACATACGAACGTTACCGCGCTCCTCCCTGGCCAAGCTACCGTTGCTAGAACGTTTGCACCTGGATGATAATTCCATATCAACGGTTAGCATCCAGGAGCGAGCGTTTTCTGGGACCCCGCGGCTGCGTCTACTGTTTCTCTCGCGGAACCACCTGTCCAGCATCCCGGCAGGCCTGCCAGCATCCCTGGAAGAGCTGCGGCTTGACGACAACCGCATCAGCACCATCCCCACTCACGCCTTCCGTGGGCTCTCCTCTCTCCGACGCCTGGTGCTAGACGGAAACCTGCTGGCCAACACGCGCATTGCAGACGACACCTTCTCGCGTCTCGCCAACCTGACCGAGCTCTCATTGGTCCGCAATGCCCTGCAGGCCCCGCCCGTCAACCTACCTTCGGCGCACCTCGTGAAGCTCCATTTGCAGGACAACGGCATGACTCACGTGCCGAGAGGGGCATTCGATGGGATGCGGCGGCTGCAGAGACTGGACCTGTCAGGCAACAATCTGACCACCCTCCCTCGGGGCCTATTAAAGGATATGGAGAGCCTGGAGCTACTTCTGCTCCGGGGGAACCCTTGGTACTGCGGTTGCAACCTGCGCTGGCTCCACGCTTGGCTCCACAGCCGGGGGGCAGCTGTTACCGTCAGGGGACTGACCTGCCAGGGCCCTGAGGCTGTACGTGGACAGCCTCTGAGAGACCTCACCGCACTTATGGAGCAATGTGAGGGCCCCCCTGCTGGGACTGGAATCGGGGTTGGGGGAAACCAAGCCGAGAAAGGTAGAGGAGGAGTGGTGGCTCTAGGCCCCCGTGGCAGCAGCACCACTAGCCCCCTCTTCCCCCCTACCCAAGGTTCTCTCTTCACCCTGAGGGCCATGCGGCCAGGCCTGGTGATGCCCTTGCCTCCAGGAGAAGGTGGACAGATATCTGGGGAGGCACTGGAGCTGACTGTGAAGCCTCTTTCCGCAGACAGTGTTCTGGTTACCTGGCTGTGCCCACGGCCGGCGCCCTCCTTCCGCCTGTCATGGCTCAGGCTGGGAAGCAGCGCCGCCCTCGGCTCTATCACAGAGACCTTAGTACCGGGGGAGAGGCAGCAGTATCTCCTGACGCAGCTCACCCCGAGTTCGCACTACCTCATCTGCCTACTGCCACTGAAACAGGACGTTGAGGGTACCGCCGCAGGCTCCTCTCACTCAGGCAGTTTAGACACAGACAGTAAGGACTCGGCTCCTGCCTGCGCTCAGATCGAGACCGGAGAGGCCACGACCAGCGGAGGCGGCGAGGGCTCGAACAAGGAGGGGCAGGACACAGAGTTGACCGTCCTGCCTTTGGCGGGGATCATCGGGGGAGCCACGGCATTGGTCAGCTTGCTGCTGATCTTTGGCATCTTCTGCTGGTATGGACAGAGGGTGGGCTACATGTCGGGAGACTCGGGCTCGTACGGCAGAGGTCGCGGGGCCAAGCATTACGACGACTACGTGGAGTCGGGCACCAAGAAGGACACTTCCATTCTGGAGATCCGGGCGCCTCCCTCGGGCTTCCAGATGACAGCCATGGCCCAACAGGCGCTGCAGCCCAAGCTGGAAGACGTCACCTACATCCACACCATCTTCCCTTCCTCGTCCTCATCCTCTGCCCACGCCAACGGGACCTACCGGAGCGGCCATGGCGCCGGCACCCTCAATGGCACTATTCTGAGCCAAAGCAGTGGCCACCACCACGTTGGTTATGGCACCAACCGTGGTTACCGGGAGGGCGGCATCCCCGACATAGACTATGCCTACACGTGATGGCACTCAGACTCACGCCTTTGGCTGCCAATGTCAGGCACCATTTCTATGGCTAACGAGCGCCAGGCCAACGGCCACTTTATCCTTGGTTTCCAAAGTACCCTCTGTGCCTCTGCTGGATCGATTTTGATTGGTTTGCTGTGTAGAAAAGACTGGATTCGGCTACGGTGACTGGACATCGACACTTAGTGGCATAAGTCACTTGTAACCGCTCTGGGTATATTATATTATATAGTAGACCTGTGTTTCAATGCTACTTATGGTTATAAATGATTACTTTTTCTCTCTTTACAATATTTCACAAATTCTCTTCAAAACCTATCATTCTTCTGAGCTCATAATAATACACGGTAACTTATTTGAGGTTAATATACTAGGCTTAGCTGAATTAGCGGGGGATATATTTATAATAAAAAGAAAAGGCAGTCCATGTGTATAGAGATAGCTCTCATATCTCCCTTCTGTGTACTCTGTGCTGTATAGATAAAGAGAGAGAGTGAGAAATTGGTGGTTGCGCAGATGACAATGTATCATGATGACTGACATGAAAAAAATGTGTTGCTACTGCAGGCCTCTCCTTTCCTCTGCCCCCGCCCACCTCGTTTTTTTTGTTTGTTTTTTTTGGTCAAGGCTCTCTCCTTCTTATTTCTCTTGTGGAGCCGTGAGCAGAGGACGACTTTGTTTTCGCCAAGGGAGCTGACAGCAGTGATAACAGTCCTGACGGTAGACGCAGACAGACCACGTGGAGCACGGGAGACTAATGATTGGGGGGGAGGGAATGGGGTAGGTACTGGTAGAGAGGGTTGGTTGGATGGATGGATGGATGGATGGATGGTTGGTTGGTTGGTTGGTTGGATGGATGGTTGGATGAATGGTTGGTTGGTTGGATGGATGGTTGGTTGGTTGGATGGATGGTTGGTTGGATGGATGGTTGGTTGGTTGGATGGATGGTTGGATGAATGGATGGATGGATGGATGAATGGATGGATGAATGGATGGATGGATGGATGGATGGATGAATGGATGGATGGATGAATGGATGAATGAATGAATGGATGGATGGATGGATAGTTGAAGGGAGATAATAACAGGAGGATGGAGAACCTTCTGTGAGAGATGTCGGGTTGGCTGAAAGCAGAGCGCGGGGCACGAAGGGAGAATAGGAGAAAAACATGAAGTGAGAATAGGGGAGATGATAGATGCGACAGCGAGGAGTATGGAGGCAGACAAAAGGAATATAGGGGGGGGGGGGGGGGGGGTGTCTTACCGAGACTGGTGGGAGGGTTCCCCTGGGGAACGGGGGGGAGAGGCAACAATTGGGATGATTGAACAGTAAAAATCCTCAGTATTCATTTAAGAGTTAAATGAACACTGAGGATTTGCCTGTGATCTTTACCTGTAGCAGAACCACTACATGCCCTCAGGAAAAGCCTGGGGAGAAAATAGACTGCACACATGACACATACATCCTTGGTGGAACGATTCTATCAAATGACGAATGGTTGTGATCTTTATGTTTTTTTGTTCTTTCTTTTTTTTGCTAGTCTACACTTAAAATATAATGCATCTTGATCAAAATGTAGTCCCTGCGATGTGTGACATGCTGTACCTGACAGTAGCCTACCTACGGCATGGCAAGACAATCAGAGAATGCTACTGTACCACAACACAGAATTATTACCGAGTCCGAAGGAGAAACGACTGGCGTTAAGGGGGAAATTAAACACCCTCATCCTTTTTTTTCCTTAGCATTCAGAATTACAAAAAGAAAAGAATACTATGTTGCCAATTTCCTTTGCACCTGGTTTTATGATAAGCTTACTGTTGCAAATTATAGCTACAAATGATCTCATCATGCAAAAAGTCATTTGCATTATTCCGCAGGCTGGCGTAACGTAATGAACCCATAATTAATTTAAACAGCAGCAGATTTTTCGTGGGCTTGAAAACTAGCCTGGTCTAGTCTGTTTAATGTGCGACGTCTGTTACAGCTGCTTCATAAGTCATAACCTTTGATTTATACTGTAGAATGTGTGTGGTGGGGGGAAAAAAATCACATAACGAGGAGTTTAAGTAACAACCAAGGCACGTTAAATTTGGACATTTAAGCAGAAGCAGTAAAAGTTGCAGTGATGCATATTGTCATTTTGTGACTTTAAACCACTCAATAGATTTGTTTTAAAAGGATCCAGTGCATCCTTTGAACATTATAAGATAAAGTACTTAATTTAACTCAGGACCTGCTCTCGGGTTCCATATAGGTTGACTTAGATACCGTTCAGTTATCAGGGATCACAGCTGGACCACAACACTGTGCAGAACACACACACACACACACACACACACACACACACACACACACACACACACACACACACACACACACACACACACACACACACACACACACACACACACACACACACACACACACACACACACACACACACACACACACACACACACACACACACACACACACACAGCAAAAGAAAGGAGGCCATGGCTTTCTGACAGTCTGTCCCTGGCCTTGTTAATAGAACTCAGAAAGCAAAGATAAAAAGGTGCAGGTATAGAGAGAAGAAGAATACAAATGTATAAAGAATGATATCAATGAAGCAGTACCACTACCAAGGTGTGCGGGGGGAGGAGGGGTGTATTATGTTGGAGACTGTTAAGTGTTGAGATCCACTCTGACGTTGAATAGCTCTCTTTCCCTATCTGTTCTACTGTCCACCACTAATATCAAGACGTCTGCCCCTCACCCCACCCTTGTTTTGAAAGAGCACTGAGGCCTTCCTTCTATTCTGTTTAGAAAAAACACTTTCCTTTAAAACGCCGCTCTTATTATCTCTGAAGTGATAATGAAAACACTCTCATGTATAAATCGAACAAGTGGGGCGCAGAACGTTACTCCTTTTATTGGTCTTTTGTCTTTTTTCTACACGAATGAATAAAGACTTCTAAAAAAAAGAAAACTGGAAAAAGATGGGTTGTGAGTTCTTTGGCGCGTGTCTGTGGTGCATTAAATCAGAAATAAAGGCTGCAGATATCAAATAATGCACTTTGATAGCTGAAAAATCAATGGGAACCTCACATTATTAATGTGATTTATGACGGGACAGACCAGGCCTCATTAAATCACACACACTGAATGAATACATCAGTGGCTATACGCTCCGATTCCAACATTTATAAGGATCCGCCAGCTTGCTCGGCCAGACTTATGTTTGTGTGTGTGTGTGTGTGTGTGTGTGTGTGTGTGTGTGTGTGTGTGTGTGTGTGTGTGGGTGTGTGTAAGACCGACCAAATAGCAAGTGAAAGAGAGTGACTAAGTGTGTGTGTGTGTGTGTGTGTGTGTGTGTGTGTGTGTGTGTGTGTGTGTGTGTGTGTGTGTGTGTGTGTCTCTCTACGTTTGAGTGAAGACATGCCTCTCATTCTAAGAGAGTGCTAATGCTTGTGTAAGCACAAATCAATATAACGAACAGAGGAGTGTATAAGTGTCCATCGTAGACAAACTGCTTGTGACAGCCATGTGCGAACGAAGCAGGAAGAAGGAAAAGTGTTTACATGCAGTTAATGGCCATGTTGTGTGTGGGTGTGTACACAATACATGTGAGGAAGAAAGGGAATGACCATCACTTATATATTGAACATGACATACTATATTACTATATTACAGTACTTATAAGTACTGGTAGTATAGATGTGGGTTCATCACTTCGTCTTCACAACCACCATTATAATACTTGTACCCAGAACTCCCATGACTTTGGAGTTGAATTCAGGTCAAGTCTGTGCAGCCAATGACTCGAGACCATGCAGTTAGCCTCCAATAAATTAAAATATATTGAGTCTGTCTGTGTGTATTAATGCCATTCTGTATGCGATGAATCAATGTCATCATCAAACCACAACACAAGGCCTTCATATCGTCACTGCCTGGGGCTGGGAGGAAACTTGTATGTCCAAAACCTTTCGTTCCTATGGGTACAATGCAATATGATTTAGTCACAAGCTCTTGTTAATCATTTTGAAACCCACAGAGAGACGTAACCACTTTCAAACACTTTCAACGACGCAGTATAAACTAAATGCGGATTCAAAAATCACACCTGTGTGAAATGAGGGGCGCTCTTATCATCGTACATCATCATGACGTAACATGTCGATTTGCTCAGACACATATGACGTAATTCTCCATTCATTGTCAAGGGGAATTTAATGTTTGTGTAGGACGAAAATCTACACTAATAGCTAAATACGTCTTTTTTGCATGACAGCAACAATATATTAGATCTCAGCAATGAACACACGCTTGTTGTAGGCTACATGCTATGAATGAGTCTGACATGTGGTTTTTAAAAAGGGTTGGTAGAACTGTGGCAGTATCAAACGCAATTTAGCTAAATCTGGCTCATTTTCAATGCCTGGCACTCTCATTTCAAAATGTTCTGTTCAGGATTAAAGAAATACACAGATTTCCAGGCACTTCAGCTCTGCAGTATGCAGTGCCAATGCTTTAGAGTGATTCTAAAACAATGCTCCACTACACATGCAACGAGCAAGGGAATTAACATGCAACATGTTGGTGTATTCCTATGCACCGAAACTGCGTAGTCACTACAATCAGTTCTGTATATACTGTACAGTACCGTGTATAAAAGTCACGTGATTAGACAGATATGTAACACCAGGTGAACTATTGAAAGTTGTTAACCACAATTTTATTTATTTACCCTATTTTCCTGTTTTGTTTTGTTTAATTCTTAACTTAAACCAACCGTAAAATGATCTGCTGCCCTGACAGATATTCAGCCTGACACTTCACATCGATCCACACTTTTAGCTGCACTAAAACTCAACGATAACATAACTTTAGCTATAAACCAAGGAAGACAAAGTTTACTATGTTGGACGATCCATCTCAGGCTAGTTTAAAGTAGATTTTCGTACCATATTGAAATGAATGAAAATCAATCATCAGTTACCTCATAAATGTAACATGGGCTATATCTTGCGCCACCTCTTATCCGTAAACGTATTTACCATTTTTTACTATTTTAAAAAACATTTTAAAATAGTTCAAATAGCTGATCTACAAGCTCACAACGTGTAGATGTAGATCGGCTAGATTTTCAAAATAGTAAAAAATGGCAAATAAGTTTAGGGATAAGGGATAAGGGTGGCGCAAGATGGAGCCCACAATGCTTTGGGACATTGAAATGTGTGTTTTAGCACGACTTGTAGACAGTTGGATAAACATGCAATACTGCGTGTTCATGCCGTCATTCCTTCCGTTCCCTTATATAAGGGATGAAGTCAGGATTGAATGCAGTGGTCATGGACACACTGTCCAGAATGTGATACCGAAGGACAGAGGACAAACAAATAAAAAGTACCCTAAGGGTAGATAACTGCATTAGGCTCACACATAAACATGCACATCGAATCAAAAATACACATCCTTGAAAAACACACTTTCTTATGGCTCAATATGTTCATTCATAAGGACATGTTTTGTAGGACTCTAACAAGCATCTTTCCGTCTTCACAAAGGCAAAAGCATAAGAAGCCCACAGAGACTTGAGGCGCGCACACACACACACACACACACACACACACACACACACACACACACACACACACACACACACACACACACACACACACACACACACACACACACACACACACACACACACACACACACACACACACACACACACACACACACACACACACACACACACACACACACACACACACACACACACCAGAGCAACAAAGGGGGGGGATCATTGGTCCCCACAGGCCCATGGAAGTGGATAACAAACACTGACACATTTCTTCTCTCACAGATACTCTATAGAGGCACTGGAATACCTTGGAGGTATAAAACCAACCAACCGACAACAAAAACACTTGCAGCAAAAGCACACTTGTGGCACTTGTGGTTCAAGCATGGAAACGATATCAATTAAATAAACAGGTCAAAGAATATACATATTTATAAATAAATAAAAGAGTACTGCTGTACTTAATACAGTATAATTTCACAGTGAAATGCTGGGAGTGTAGAAATGAACCTAAAAAGGTTTGGTCCATAGATGAACACAGTGAATTTTGCTGTGCACAATGTGTGCACATTGTATGCTGTCTTTCAGGCATAAAGCTATAGCACTGTGATGCCAGTGCAATATCTATTGGGAACATAACGGATACGAATGATTGCTCCTGCGCCAACACAATGTTGAAAGGTGTGAGCTCAATCTCACGACGACATGTGAACAGCACATCTAATTATTTTCCATGTGGCTTCTTGGATCTAGTTATTTTTAGCTTTTCTTTGTTAATCTGTTAATTATTCATCGGATTACATTTTCACTCATTTGGTTGATAGACAAAGTTGATTAAAAAGCGTTTATTACCTCCTCAAGTAATATTTGTGCTATACCCGCCTTTTGTCTGTGTTAGCCCAGTAGAGTGAATAATTTATGAATTGCCTTTTTTCTCATGAAAAGATAGACCATCAGGCATTCGGTTTCATCTCCGAGCTGTGTGAGCAAGCTGTGCAAAGAACCCGCTTTTCGGTCAGAAGTGCTCTGAGCAATCGGCCCCCTGCTGGATTTCTGGGTCTTCCAAAGCCCTCAGCTTTCAGTCACAGTCCACTCTGTTGGCTGCTTGGGCGAGCAGGGCATTGGCAAAGGCCTGTACAGTAGTGATGAGAACCCTTGAAATATTCATTCTAAGCCTCTCTGGCAGACAAGCAAAGCAGGTACACTTATACATCAAACAATTAACTCACCAAAAAACAACTTTTTTGTGAGTTAGTTGACAATGTCAAACATGCAATGAGCTGCTAAACACTGGAATCACTAGCAATAAACTGTAATGATTTTATTTATTTTTATTTAATGTGTGTGGGTTTCCTTTGACATTAACTGCTTGAAATCTGAAGACATGGTCCGGTGTCGTCATACATCTTAACCATTTAAAGTCATACTGTGTAACTTTTTTCAATTAAGTTATTGCTTATATAATCTTATCTTTCACATGGTATTCACAGAGGTCTATACTTGCGCGTCTCCATTATTCCTTAGTGTGTGAAAGAAATTAGGGGTGCAAGTCAATTACATCTTCAAATTCTGCCAGTGGCAATACATCCATTCAATGCAATCAAGCATTCTCTGATCGTACTATCAAGATGTATAAAGACATCTCCATCTCGACTCGACTGCTCCTAAACCCTGATAAAGTGTGAAAGGCTCCTGTAAGCACCTCACGATGCCATGTCCATCACCATGAAAGTTCCACTTTCAGTGACCCACAGTCGGCACACTGTATACTGTAACTGATGTTCTGACATCAGTTACCCGTTGCATCCACGAATGACAGGACCAACAGCATAAGTGGATAAATAGCCTATAGCTCCTATAAATAAAAATGTCAATTTCCTAAGCTCTGATAATGTAGGCCCGAACATCAGCATGCAAGATGAATGCCACTTTTCAACACCTGATAGTTGGCAATTACGAAATGGTGATTGTGTGCGATGGGTGTACTCTTGACGAGCTTTTGTACTCACTGGTTGGACGGGGGCCATGAAAGGATTGAGGTTCAGATCCTATTTTTACCTCAAATGTGTTCTCTGTTACATGATCAGAAAGCCATTATTACTGACACGAGAGAAAATGGCGTATAATTATCTTAGATTATACTTGATTATCCTAGAGTACGGCACTCGGTGAGGTTAATGATATCTATATCTTATATTCCATCTATCTTCTAAGAAAACAGCATCAATCTAATCTAGCCAACAATCCAGGTTATATAGCAGATCTACAAGCTCAACGCATCACAATGTGACACCTTTTTGAGTTGAAAACATTAGATTGATTTTGAAGCATGTCACGCTGTGGGCACTTTTGGAGCCATGCCGCAATTTGCAGCTGATCGCCAAATGTCTTGTGCACACTTCCCACGGCTGACTAAGTACATCCAGTCCTCAACACAGAACAACTCACGTTTTATACTTTAATTTAATTTTATGATGGAAGTTAAATGGGACAAATATCCAAATATTGGAGTCATACATCATAGATACTGTACATAATAGATAAATGACATCACAGGCTCAGACACATAAAGATCCACATGAAAGTCGTTCCCATGTGCATTCCAAGATCCACATGATTAGATTTTTGAATACGGCTTAAGTGGTTAAAGCCATTCCTCAGGTTGATTGATTGAATAATGTATTAACAGTTTGGAGAATTACAGTACATTTCAAGCACAACTCAGACTGTTAACTGTGGAGTGGACACCATAAAGCATTACACTTGTTTACAATAGGGTCCACCATGTTCAATTCATCATAACATTTAGAGACTTCTATAGCCAAAAACATGAAATCATTATAGAGGAGGTAAAAAGGGAAAAAAACATATACAGTGAGGGGGAAAAGAGGTGGGTGGGGGATTCAGATTTTACGGGGGCCAGTTTCGAATTGCAGCCATCCGTAGGTGCCCTTTGAGAGCGGTTTTGAAGGAGTCAAGGGATTTGCATGTCTTAATGACTGTTGGTAGCATAAGAGCGAAATTAATTTAGTCCCTTGTTTGTGCCGAATCTGGGTTGCACATGGTTTGTTGAACTCCCTCTGGTGTTGTGGGTGTGGACTTTGTTGACATTAAGGAAGTATATCTTGCTGGTGTATCGAATCTTGTGGACCAGACCCATTGCAAGATGCTGTAATCTGTCGTCAACCCTAAGCCATTCCAGCCTGTCGAAGTGGGCAGGGGTGAGGTGGGTTCGGGGAGTGAGGCCAAGTAGTAAGTAGTACTAAGTAGGTGCTTGTTGCCCTACTCCTGTGATTCCTTACAACCAATTGGTGTTGCGCCAGATGTTGTCCTTTTAAGTGCCAAGCAGGTGACATGCAGCCATGGCTAAACCTGTTTTAGCAACAGCCTCATAGTTTGCCTGGCACTAAAATGGGTTTGACAAAGTACCGGCAGTCTAACATTATTTTTTGAGAACTGAGAAAGCAAAAAGGACTATACAAACGCTAATGATTCTGTATAGAATATATTTTTAAATAATCCCTTATTCTCCTCACCCACATGGGGGAACTAATTTTGACAGCCGGCTGATTTGCAAACTGTGCCCAAGTAATCCTTTTAGAGGCAAATTCTAAATGTACTCGATAGACCTACAGCCTATTTCGAAAAACTAGTCTGGAGTAAAGTTAACCACTAGTATTGACTTGGAAATCGGTGTCTTACACTAATCTTAAACGAAACCATTAAGGAGGAAATAGCAGGAATAACCACACATCAGCACAACGGAGAAGTCTTGTCTTGCTCTCTCCCATCACGAGTTTGTCAAGCTACCAAAAGACCATCACCTGGACAGCAAGCAGAGCAGCTCAAGCAATGAAACGCGGACACATTTGAACGCAGCACTCGCGCTGATGAGCGCAGCTTTGATAGGCAAAGTGCTGATGATCAAACTGACTCCTTTTCTCTTTTACTCCCCTTATTCGCTCCATCTCTCCATCACCCACATTGGCCCAATCAGGCTAATGAGGCTCGCACTTCCTCTATTCCTCCATCCCTCCCTCCCTCCCTCTATTCCTCCATCCATCCCTCCCTCCACACTAAAGTGGCGATTGATCGGAGGGGTGGGAAAAGCTTTTAACGAGGGAGGGGTGGGAGAGAAATAATTAGCACGAATGAGCTTTTCTGCAAACTCCTTCATTTGTGGGTTGTTTTTTTTCCCCTGTTTATTTACAGATGCGGCATCATTAGGGATTGACTCTCTCTGGGTATGTTAACTTCTCAATGTCAGGGTGTAAATCAATCTGGAGCTGTAAATTGAGAGCTGTTTGTCTAATGTCATTGGCTTCTTTGATGGGGCACAGCATTGCAATGTGTAGACAGAAGGGAGAGATGGAAGGAACAGATGAAGGGCGGTGGTGGGGCCTCCTGGGTAAGTACAAAGCAAAGTAGCATAAAGCATCTAACATTTCCTTCAATTTATCTCTCAAATTGAGGGGCAAAGCAGACACCCAAAAAGTCTCATGAGAACTGGAATCGCTGAACCTTGAAGGGCTCGAAAAATGTCCGGCACACAGGGAACATCCAATCGCTACCCAGATGACCAGTAAAGTGGTCTCACTCTGACGGCCGGACGGTAATTAACTCGGACAGATCTGGACTGGAAAAGTGGAGCGACGGTGGTGCTTGAAATGAACGCACGTTGAGTCACAGAGAGCCACCGCTGCTGCCTGCAAACCTCGCCTGTGGCAAAGGCAACTATTATGGAGAGGCGAACAGGGAAGTAGTCCAGTAATAATGTAATTTGACCTCTAACTAATTGCAAAAAAACCAAACTCAACTGATTTTGCATCTTCAATATATCCTGAATAACAGAAAGAAAGTTGCCTGGAATTGTCTGAGGGGAAAGTGTTGAAAATGGCCTGTACAGGCTGGCCACCATTGACATCCTATTATAAGGCAATATTTTCAAAATTTCCTTATGCTTTAAGTAGCATGTGACATATCAAACTAGGTTGTTGTCATGATGTTGAAGCCATTCCAAGCATTCGTTTTGCATAAAAACACTCATTGGGCTAAATTTGGCCATAACAACTTGCCAAAATGTAATGAGGTCAGCACATTTGGGCAAGTTGCTATGGCCAAATTTAGCCCAATGAGTGTTTTTATGCAAAACTAATGCTTGGAATGGCTTCAGCATCATGACAACAACCTAGGTTGATATGTCACATGCTACTTAAAGCATAAGGAAATTTAGAAAATATTGCCTTATAATAGGATGTCAATGGTGGCCAGACTGTACAGGCCATTTTCAACACTTTCCCCTCAGACAATTCCAGGCAACTTTCTTTCTGTTATTCAGGATATATTGAAGATGCAAAATCAGCTCAGTTCGTTTTTTTTGCAATTAGTTAGAGGTTGATCCTGTATTTTACATAGATTTCCTGTACTAAAGGGCAAACAGCATGAATGAAGCAGAGCAATAATGAAAACATGTGAGTACCGTGTCTAGATTTAAGTAGAGCCTGGAGCCGATCCCCATGTTGGGACTTTCCTAGACACGGAATGTTTTTAACAATGTTTTGTTCACAAAAAAGAAAACAAAGAAGAAAAAGAAAGCTCTTCAAATTAATTTTAAAAACTTTGATTTGATTAAAGTTTCTATTTGAGAACATTTCAATTGAGGAAACAAGTAAATACAAATAAATAATAATTAAACTTATATGAAAAGAACATTTTACTTTAAAGTGCAAGACCATGGGTTTGGGTTGCCATGATGCAACTTCAAATGTGGACAAGAAATCTAAATATGCTCGTCATTGACTTGCATTGTATGCTGAAACAGCTCTCAAAGTCACTATTTTAGTATGTAAACAAACACAAACAAAGTTGATTCAGACAATATAGGCTAGAGCATCAGCAAAACTGTATGTTTTTTCTTTTAATATAAAAATGTTAACTTGTTGATTTAACTATTTAAAGATCTGGATCCGGATCCACGGATCCAGTCTGGGTTTTCTTCCTAATAAAAATGGAAAAATCAACAGGAAGCAATTTCTAATCACTAGATCAATTATTTTGTATTTCTTTTCTACATTTGGAGTTACATCATGGCAAGGCAACTACTGTACACAACCCAAACCTCTACCAATGTTGTCTTGCACTTTAATCATTATAATGAACAAGCAAACAAGCAAATGTAAATACACATATAAACTGCACTATTTTATTTAACCACTGTCTCTCTCACCTATTTTTTTTTCTTCCAAACGAGTCACAGCTGCAAACCCCACAGAAACTAGAGGGCAAAAGAGGGCTTACATTGACTGCTGAACATTAACGGAGATGGCAGGCGGAAACGCAGTCTAGCAGCTAGTGCTACAAAGTGAAGTTGAGGTGAAGAACCTGCTGCCTCTTGCCTTTAAGAGTCTGCTGATCTGCCTCTTGCCTTTAAGAGTCTGCTGATCGGAGTCCTTAAATACACAACACAGGCCTGTGGTCTTTCATTTCGTAATCCTATGGAAAATGACGGGTCTTTCCGAGAGGGAGTAAGAGGTTCATTTTCTATTCATTTCACATGTCATTTTTTATCAGCATCATTTTGAGAGAAAATCTTAATTGTTAATACCTAGAGAAATCTTAGCTCTATTTGACAGCAAAATTACCGTACAGGGAGTATTATAATTGCACGATGCATATTTCCGACAGGCTAGAAACTCACTGCTATACCTACAGGGAGAGTCCATCTTCATTTTTAATTTAAAAAATGAGAGTTTATAGACTGTGTGTGTGTGTGTGTGTGTGTGTGTGTGTGTGTGTGTGTGTGTGTGTGTGTGTGTGTGTGTGTGTGCGCGCGCACACGCGTGCTGTGCGTGACGCGTGCTGTGCACGACGCGTGTGTGTGGGTGTGTGTGAGAGATTGTGAGAGAGAGAGACATGTCCATAATACAGAGGAGAGTCCTTTAGTCTTTTATCGAGACATTTCAATTCCCCAGATCCTACTGTAGTAGTTGTGGGAACAACTGAAATTGCAAAAAAGTCCTTGAATGCTCTTGTTGGTGAGAGCTGGATATTCAAAAAAATAAGAATCTACTTCAGTATATTATCCTCTAGATTCCTAGACTATAGACACCTTTAGTATATGTTGAAAACTTTCCACTTCAGGACTGTGTTTTCCACTTTGTAGAGAGGTAGGTCAGAACACAGATAACTTTCCGACAGCTCATCATCTTTACATGAACTGAAGCAGCACAGGGGCCTGCCAATTTGCCTTTGTAAGTGCTGTGTGTGAAGACAGTCTGACAGGCATGTTGTGAGTGTGTGCGTGTCTATCAGCCCTATTTTATGGAGCAGAGTGTCACTGCGGATGGGATATTGCTATAGAAACTAGAGCTGAGGGAACACGTACAGTTACTAGGGTAAGAATAAACAGTGCCGTTTCGCGAGGGTTCCGTGCTCATCTCTGCACCGGAGCACAACGACAACAATCCATTTGTTTTTGCAAAAAGGCAATTAAATGTTTGACTAAACTCTGAACACTATGAATACAATTACAAATCTGAAGATCTATGAATTTGCATCTGAATTTGTGCAGCATTGTTTGTCCTAACAAATAATTAAGGGCCTGCTAAACTCAGGCAATGGTGTGTTAAAAAAATAGAAGTCACATTAAACTATGACTGTGAATTGGGGGGAAAAAAATAAACACCACACATTTTGTTTGTCGTTTCCTATCTCGATCAACCACAATATTAGTCTGTGATGGCAAACTCTGTGCGGCATCTTGCATCATGAGGCTGTCCTAAGAGGATCGAGCTGTCAACAGCTGTAGGAGAGATGTCTAGTAACTACAGCACAGAGTGCAGTAAGAGTGAGAGTGAGAGAGAGCTTGCCATTACCTCCCAAGAACCCACTAGTGTTGAAAACTAAATAAAAACTAAGCTATAATGACTAAAACTATGACTAAATTAAATATATACTGATTTTTTGAGTGGTGCAAACCACTCCAACAACCAGCTTTGTTTGTATCCGTGTTTGTGTGTACCTGTACGTGGGGCCCAAAAGAATGAGCATGGTTACTATGGTCACTGACATTACGTCAGACCACAGCTGATCAGGCTATATAAGACCTTGCACCACTCAGTTCACACGGGTGTGATCTTTTTTTAACATTACTAACTAGACTCAAAATAAAATAAGAAATAAGGCTAAACTGATGCAATGAAGAAACTGGCAGATGTTTTAGGATAAGGAGCTATGGGATTACCAATACACAGGCCTTATAAATGAACTAGACCGGGCAGGCGGGCACCAGCCTATTCGGGAATAATGCAAATTGGGAATAATGCAAATTGGGAATAATGCAAATTGGAAATGCATGCCCCACCCATTTATGTATAGGCATTGTACCCAGATAGCCTGTTGTCTGTCTGTGCCCGTAAATGGAGATTCCTTTAGCTGTCAGTCCGTGTCCCTTTATGGCCTGTGGTGTGGAGTTCTGTGTCAGGCATGCCCCAAATATGGAGTCCAGTCCAGTCTATGACGCCAGTACCGTCATATTGAGGATATACCCGATATGAAAAAAATCACACCCGTGTGAACTGAGTGGTGTAAGGTTTTATATAGCATGATCAGCTGTGGTCTGACGTAATGTCTGACGTAATGAAATCACACAAAATATGTTAAGTAAGAAAAGCTATCATTTTTGATAAATGTATGTATCACACCCGGATGTGATTTCACAACTGGCTTTTTTTGCGCAGAGAAAATGACCACGGTTGCTACGGTCATCCAGTTCACCCGGGTGTGATTTAATTACGTCAGAAATTATTTTGAACATAGCAACCATGGTCATTTTTTTATGCACACAAAAGCCAGTTGTAGGAGTGGTTTACACCACTCAAAAAATATCACTTGACTGACAAAGCCTGAAAAATCCCTACCTGCACAGTCTCATCATTGGAAATCACAGTAGCTAAGATATTTGTAGATGCATTTGAACTTGAAGAAAAGAAAACACACAATTTAATCCTTTGCCAAGTGTTTGAAAATCCCTATGGGTATGGCTGGATAAGCACTCGACTGAGATATTAGTACTACTGTATAACCCCAGTTCAGATTAGGTAAAACGACACCCAGGTGACAGCTTAGAAAATCATTTTGGCAACCTTGAAGCAAATTGGAACAACGATTCAGTCTGGAAATCTCCATAGGCACACTAAAACAGAATGGTTCTAGTGCAAAACTAAACCCGGGAACGCCTGACAGCCTGATGCTGGTTCTAAGCATTCCGCTAAGCCCTGTTGACAAACCCAGCTAAGAATCAGGGACGCCTTGCAGAAGCAGAGCGTTTGCTGTGCTGCCATGAGGCTCTAATAGGACTCTTCTACCGGTGGAGCTGAGAGTCAGTCTGCCTGATCCTCGTAAGATCACTGCACCGAACGGGATAACTAGCGAACTCCATGTCTGTCCATCTTTCCATCAACACATACTCGCTTCCTCCAGCTATTTCACTGGACATAAAATGTACAATTTTGGCATTTAGTAGGCATTCTTATTCAGAGTGACATACAATGCACATTATATCATGAACCCCATTTCAAAATAATTCTGCACACATGGCACAACAGTGTTATGAAACATACCGCTATTGTCATATTCTGTGAGTTTTGTAATGATTCAACGAACACAGTTACAGCTACAGTATGTCATGTCCATTCGTTGCATGTGTAGCTACCCTACTAGTCAATGTGATTGAAACTTCCAGGGTATATTTCAGGGAATTACAGTATATACTGTAGACATATCCTGCAAGTTTATGATAATTGACCCAATGGATGTCGATCTTAGTCTATTTACGTGCTGACTGAGCCTCGTCCCCTTTAAGTTCCGATCGATAGAACATTTTGGTAGCAACCATGACCGGTAGTTCCAGTTGCTACCCTCAAAATGGTGGAATGTGTCCATATTACTGTAGGCGCAAATGGGCATTGCTTATATGGATACATTTGTCTGACCCCACAGAATACAAGAAGAAAATAATTCTGTTTGTGAGAATTACTGTTCAAGTGTTATAGACCAAAGCATGAGGGTATTGTTATAGTCAGTGCTACCAGCTTCTTTGCTTAACACAACTAGGTCTAGCATCTGTAGGTAACAAGTGAGGAGACAAAGAAATGGGCTGCTATGGGATGGGGAGCAGTTTAAAGTCTGAACATGTTGGATCTTTGGTTGCACAAACTTGTTTACCAGACGACTAGAATTATTTTTTCGATTGTCTTTGATGTTTTTGATGTTTGGTTGTTTCTGATGTACCGGTATTTGATGTTTTTATGTCTTTGATGTTTCCTGTTGATGTACCCCGTCTGTAAAGCATTTTGTAACTATATGCTTGGAAAGGTGCTACAGTATATAAATAAAATGCATTAATTAATTCCCAGCGTCAGTAAGTCTGCGAGGGAGAAGAGTCTACGTTGCCTGGAGCGTTGGCCAGGTTGTCATAGGGTGGGGAGGGACAGACGTCTTGTGTTTGCAGATTGTAGTATAATAAAGGAAGGGCAGTAGAAGGCTGGATCATGGTCAATGTGTCGGCCTGCCTGCCCACCCATTCCATCCCTGTCATCCTATTGCCCTCGTTCCTCCATCCTCTCTTATAGTGGATGCACTCTGTTAACCTGCTGGTGGAGAATGTGCTGCGCTGCCCTGTCCTCCAACCCCTCACTCTGTCAATCTCCTCCCGCGCAGGCCGTCTATCGATGCATCAATTATCAATACTTTCGTTTCGGCTTGTTCATCTCTGGGGGAGTTAAAGTGTATCAGCCTCTACCAGCCTCTCTCTCTCTCTCCCTAAGCAGACAGCCCCGTCTGTCACCTACAGGCCATGAAACTATTGGCTGTAATCTTGTATCTCTCACCCGTTGCCACGGTGAGTTAGTTTCCGCCGGCAACCGAAAGCTTTATCTCTGACCTGCAGAGGAATACCTGAAGACCATATCGCGCGTACACACACACACACACACACACACACACACACACACACACACACACACACACACACACACACACACACACACACACACACACACACACACACACACACACACACACACACACACACACACACACACACACACACACACACACACACACACACACACACATATCGTGACTTGTCGCTTCCTGTGAAAACCTCATCCAAAATCTTCCTTTTTTATTATCATTTTTAAAAAAACATTTTAAAATATTGAAAACAGCTGATCTACAAGCTCACAACAATTTGCGTCGCGGGGCATTGTGAGCAAAGGCATTCATTCATTTACGGAAACAAATAATAAAATTAAATATGGAGATGCAAAGTTTACACCTGACATCCACGATATGTAACCTTACCTTATCCATGCTTGGACAAAACTATAGAACACAGGCCTCACCTCTCACACTCAGTCACATGCCCACACCCCCACACCCAGACACACAGGCCGCTCCGGCGTGCTTTGAAGAGTAGCACAGCACTAAAGACTGAGTCAGTAAATGAATGTTCTTCATCACTCGACGGCAAACAGTTTAATTTTAGGGAACATTTTTAATAGTCTGGCCCAAAAGATTTATCAGCGGGCTTTGCTGCCGCACAAACACACACGCACGCACGCACGCACGCACGCACGCACACATTTCTAAAGAAATAAGTAGAAAATCTTAAAATGTTTTCAATTAAATTTCAATTCCAAAAGGTGAGTGAAAGGTAGGCTGCAATAACTGGCATTTAATGTCAAACAAGATTAACATAATGGCAGCTTGAAGTAAGAACGGGTAACTAAAAAGTAAAAACCCATGCGAGTGAAAACGGAGCTCTGTAATGCTTGGAAAATTATACATTTAATCAATCTGAAAAAAAAAAAAAGGTTTTAATGCAAAGTTAGTTGCGAAGCACGCACCAGAAACTCATCACTCCAATGACATTTCATTGCGCAATCCATCTTAATCAACTAGCCCATCAGAGACAATATATCCTCCCCTCCATCTTTCTCTCACGCGTTCTCCTTCTGAATGTATAGTGATGGAGGGGTGTAAAGAGGAGGATGTTTCAGCCCGCTGTCCGCCCCGTGCCTCCCCCTCCTTGTGAGACCGGCTCTTAAGTGCTTGTGGGTTTTTATGTTTGTAGTGTTTTATAGAAGCCAGAAGGAGCCAAGGGCTGTAAAAGTGTGGATGGGGATGGGACGGAGAGGGGTGTGGTTGTAGGGGGTTACTGGGTGGGGAGAGGAGGAGGGGAAGAGTTACAGTAAATCCGATCTTTATTGAGAACGACACAGAACAACAAACTGGGCCCACCCACTCGAACCAACTCCCCCTTCCCACCTGATCGATCAAGGCAGACTGGGGAGAGGGAGGGAAGGGAGAGAGCACTCTCTCGCTCTCTCTCTGTCTCCACAGACAGACACACTATAATTTTCAATTGCTACAGTGGATCTCCTTTATCCAAGGTTTGTGGATTTGAGATCAGGGAACCTCTACAACTTTTCTCACTGTTGGAAGAAAATAATCTACAAAATACATCTTCTGCACATCTCTCTCACTCAGGCTGTGTGAGCGTGCATGGTCCGAGCGTGCGTGTGTCCGTGCGTGCATGTATGTCTGTGTGTGTTTTTATGTTGTTATTTTGTTGTAAATGTGTGTCTGTAATGTCTAGTACTCAATTCCTCAACACCAACCAGGCCAGGAGGCCCCCTCCCTATTTGCCCACCAGTCTGGCAGTCTACCGTATAATTGGCCACAGTTGGCTTGAATTGAATGTTTGTGGCCTTAGGGTCTAAATGATGCCGCAAGGCCTTTCAGAGCAGTCTGGGTAAAAGAAACTGCAATACTCCCTGACACGTTTAAATATATTTAAAAGGAGGGGAAAAAAGTATCGCTTTATCAGCCATGTTGTGGCTTCCGCGTGACACCAATGCTATGCCGCTAGATCCATTGGCCACAGATTAGCGTTTGATTCAGGCTGCTGAGGGATTGTCGCGTCGCCTTGCCAATGTGGTTTCCTCTCTGCTTGTTTGCCTGTCTTTTTCGTGATGGCATTCCCCCGCCTGAAATCACTCGCAGGCTCTCAGTCAATCAGGCGAAAAGGGCGGCCAGTCAGTCAACTCAATGACCACAGACACATTCAATCAATCAGTGAAAGACAGACAGACAAACAGGTCTCACTTTGTTGCCCAGCCCCAAACCCCTAGCGGTTTGCCCTGTACCTGCTTGTTGCCATGGCAATATGGCGAGGGGGCAGTCTCCTGTCTTCCTCTCCTTTTCACTTACTCTCTACTCTTGCTCCTTTAACTCTCCCCTTTGATTCCATGTTTCGTTCCAACGTGCCCTGCCTTTCCATCTGGCCCTCAATCACATTTGCTCTGTTGTCTTTGTGCTTCACTCTGCCGTCTCACCTTGTCTCGTCCTCTTTCCTAAATTACTCTTTACGGGCCGTTTACTCTTGTTAATTTGGTGCCACTTTGCATAGTGGGACTCTATAAAAAATCCTTGTAAAATACAAAATGCCACTTAAAACTCACCTGTACAGACAGAGATACCCACAAAGACAAACAAAAACACTTTTACCCACACACACACACACACACACACACACACACACACACACACACACACACACACACACACACACACACACACACACACACACACACACACACACACACACACACACACACACACACACACACACACACACACACACTCACTAAGTACATAAATGGATGAGATGCATACAAATAAAACAGCCACGTTTCATACAGAACACTAAATGCCAAAATGCGTGTCCTATAATTATTGAGTGTCTGTATCAACATTCACTCACTGATGGGTTCCACAACTTCCACCTGCAAGCAGTCAGCTGCCAGGAAAAGCCATCATTTCGGTGCTAAAGCCTCATCATCAAGCATCATTCCTGCATGCTGGCCTGTCTTCCTCCCTTGATGCAGGCTCTGTGCCAAGGCACCGATTACATCTCCCTAAATGCCCACGGTAAATGGTTCTTCACAGTGAGTACAGTCATTTGTTGCCATCTAGTGGCCAGATTTTCAGAGGATGAGATTGAATGTACATAGTTTACATTTACAGGTGCAGGGAACAATTCATGCAATTAAAGTATCTGGCCTTCAGCAAAAAAGAAAAAGTGTGATTCAGACAAAGTTCTGAGCAGTCAGATGATTCATCGTTGGCAAGGTCAGAGTTTTGGCTGGGAGACACACAAACAGACAAATGCACACATGTGCGCACACACATGGATTTGGGGGGCTTGTTGTCTCAGTATTTTTCCACACTTTTTTAAATGGTCGATGTCACAGCCATTATGCCAGAATAAGCTTGGTAAACGGAAAGCAAATGCAGATCCATTTGGATTGTGAATTTGTGATGTTAACTGCCAAAGGCAGGAATACGATCCAGACACAGCTGACTGGGTGCATTGATGGAGGCTTACATTCATTCAACTCAGTAATTTCATAGTGACTTCCCGACACACACACCTGCATTGACGATGGCATCTATCTCCAGCTTAGTAATGTCACCGCTGTAGAGGGAAATTTTCTGGTCCAGCTTCTCATTCCTGGGGTAGTGAGGCTCTTCACTGCCATCTAACAACAACAACACACACACACACACACACACACACTCTTAACTACATGTCTACAATCCAATACATTGAACCACTTTATGGATGGAAAACATCAGATATTCCAACGCTCCAATACTTTCTTGAATCCACCCTGACACCAGAACACCACGTCAACTTTAAAAGCTTTCGACATATGCTCTGAGCATAACAGACCTACATGGTGAACTTCGACCTGAGTGTCTGCTTTAAAGTTTGTAACCTATTTAATTATTGTAGCAGTTGATTTTGACTAAAAGTTTAATAACTTTCATAGATAGATAGAAAAATCATCTCTCTTTAAATAATATGTATTCATTTGTTTCAGAATAAGATAACACACACCGGTCTTGGTGTGCTGAGCGAAACTGTTAAACTAACAGATAACAGACAAAAGCAGGGGCTCGCAACTTACTTTGTAATGCTCCAGGTAACTTTTATTCACAAACACAGCAGGCATACAACGTTTCGACCAGTATAGTATAGTATAATCCCTGCTTTTGTCTATTCATTTGTTTCCCCATTTGATGAATCACCTTAGCCTGACACTCAGTCATTTAATTTCATTTCACTCCATTATTCAGTCTGGGCGTGGCTGGCGATTCAGGGGCTAGAGCCAGGCTAGAATTAACTCATTTTATTTCTGAAATGTATCATGACAGAATCTGAATTAATTAGAATTCTACTGGTGTTGGGCACTGTACTACACTGTATACAACATAATGTATTTGATAATACAACTATTTACTCAAAATGTAAAGATAAGCAAAAAGAAGTAAGAAACTTGTACAACTAATAGGATTACACAATTTATTTTGTTGACACACATACTAAATCATTCTGTATATGTTTGTATGTACTTGTCCTGTAATTACAGTGATGGTATAGCATTTGTTTGTCGAAGGGCATTGGTTTGTCGAAGGGCATTGGTTTGTCGAAGGGCGGCAGTGGCTCAGGGCTAGAGTTGCCGGTTGGGAACCGGAAGGTTCACAGTTCGATCCCGGGCTCCCCCTGAGTTTGTGTCGAAGTGTCCTTGAGCAAGACTCTGAACCTCTAATTGCTCCTGATGTGCAGGTTGGTGGATGTAAGTAGTAGGTCTACATCATTATTCAATGTATGCCCTGAAAACCTGAATAAACAAAACTATGGGGAAAACATAAACTATGTACAATACAATATACACTATAGAAGCTTGTGATAGTGAAATAAATAAATAAATATGAATGATTGCACATGTTGATAATGTACACAGAGGGTAGTATACAATCCACATTTGTATTAATAATAAATTAAATATACTTGTATTTACTAAACATCACAAACTATGTATTTTGTGCTGTCTTTGGGGCCGTCGATTTGTCACAATCTGTCTGTGATGTTTCACTTTCCTTATTCATTTCATTACCATGCTGTGGAAGCAAACTAAACTACATTCCTGCCATTAGTTTTGAATCGTAGTGTAAATGTTTTATTTTTCAGAGATCATACTCTGTCCATATTCTATCTGGATCAGTGTTGCCATGTCTACTTATTATAAGCGAGGTTGGGCTTGTTTTTCTGTAAAGCTGCTTATAAATATTGGTAGTTATATTGGTTGCGTTTTTTTCTTTTCTTTTTGCTTGTTTTCAAAGTGTAGTTATTTTGGCTTGCTTCCAATGTTTTTCATTATTATTGAAACCAGTTCTCTAACAGTTGCATGTCAAGGACAAAATGACGACGACCAAACTAATGTATTACTCTGCACTGCACACCCCTATGTGAATTTATTTTATCTTTTCAAATTCTAGACCGGTGCCCGGCTGTAGAGCACCGAGTCGGTGACGATGGAAGTTGGAGATCCATGCACCACCTGGCTATGCAATACCCGTTGTACCCGTGTCAGAGTACCCGTTCCACCCATTATGCCCATATGGAGATTTCTTTATCTGTCTCTCAGTGTCCCTTTATTCCTATATATGGAGTTCTGTGTCAGGCATGCCCAAATATGGAGTGTTGTGATGTCAGAACAGACCAGCTCCATATATGGAGCATGAGCAGGGGCCCTGTCCAGAGCCCGGGCAGAGGCCTTTGGTGGCGGTTCTGGACAACCGTAGGTCCGACCGGCTGAACACCGAGCACTGCACTCCCTGTGGTACGCGTGTGTCGAATAGGGCGTCGGTAGTCGGTAGGGCGAACGGTTCTCGAGTTACATGCATTACAGACGTACACACGTATGTACAGACAGACAGAGATGTGGTGCATACCATGCATTTATAGATAGATATTCAAAATATTTAACTTTTTTTTTCCAAGATATTTTTGACAATTGTGAGCTTGTAGATCAGCGGTTTTCAAATAGATAATGTATAGACTATATAGTGCTCATGTAGCCTAGTCGCTAGTGATCTGGATACAAACAGAGATGATCCTACATCTGACCTGAGGTGGATGGCGTCACCACAGGGACGCTGTCCAGTGGCACATAGTCAGGAGTTCTGTAGTGTGAACGGCTCTCCTCCACAGACAGTGACAACAGGACATCTGTGACAGGGGATGTTGGGTGGATTAGAACAGTCCCAAGTAATTTACACAGTAATGCACTGTTATTTAATTATTTCCCAAAAGGCAGAAAATATAGGGTAACTATTAGCCGCAATGTTTTGAGTTTTATCTCCACCAGGCCAAAGGCATGGGGAGAGTATGTTTTGCACTCCGTCCGTGTGTCCTTGTGTCCGTCCGTCTGTGTACAGCTAATCTCCGGCACGGTTGGCCGGCCGATGCCAACTGTGCACACACCCTCCCTGGATGCCAACAACGAACCTCTGGCCAAATTTTTCAACAGCGGCCTGTTATAGAGCCACCATGAGGCCAACTTTTGCTAAACACATTTCTACACACATTACTCGTACACATTTTATCCATACATCACGCAAATACACTATCTCTCAAATCATGAACGCAGAGTGCAATTTCAGGGATATTGTGCATGCACATTGGCACATAATATTGGCTTCCAAAGTTTTCAGGAGTGGCCCGTTTTGTACAAAATGCTGCAAATCATTAACCCAGCGTCCGATTGCGGTAGTTTATAATGGGTTGAATCTAGAGTTGCAACACCAGCCAACAGCCATTGACAGTCCATTCATTCAAACAGAAAAGTCTGATCTGCTTGTATTAAACTGCGTTAAACTTAACAACATTGCAGCTGTACGGAAAGCTTGAATTATCCTCTTTCAATCTGCAAAGTTGAGCTACTTTCTGGCAAGAAATGAATTCTGTGCAGGTGATAATTTTTCTAAAGGCCCATTCATAGTCCAGTTTTCGTTGAAGAGGTGACCACCGAAAAGTACAACATGACATCACGCCGGCCGCGGTGATCACCGCTCCACATCTCTCTGTTTTTACTAACCAATGGTCACCTCTTCACTGAAAACTGGACTTTGAATAGGCTTTAAGTGTTGGAGTTTGGAAGCGCTCGTTGGAAGTCACTCAACGGCTCTGCGTACCACCCGTTTCAAATGTGCACATAATGCAGGAAGCAGCAGCACGATGCGTTGATGAAAAGTGTTTCCAAACAACAACACTTGGAAAAAAAATATCACCTGCACAGAATTTCTTGACAGAAAATAGCTCATGGTCTACAGTGAATTTTTATGAAACAAACACTTTGCAGATTGAAAGAGGATAATTCAAGCTTTCCGTAAAGCTGCAATGTTGGTGAGTTTGACGTCGTCTAATACAAGGCGATCTGACTTTTCTGTTTGGATGAATGGGCTGTCAATGGCTGGTGTTGCAACTCTAGATTCAACCCATTATTAAAAAAATCACACCTGTGTGAAGTGAGGGGCGCTCTTATCATTGTTCTATCATTGTTAATGTGTAGGACCGAAATAGCCTGTTACGACCCTGTCTACATATGACGTAAATTCTCCATTCATTGTGAATGGCATTTAATGTTTGTGTTAGGACAAAAATCGACACTATAGCTGAATATAAGAGAGGCTAGCTCCCCTCAAAAATCTAGTGATGCAAATTGCTGCAAGGCCAATAGTATACACTGTGAATTCATGAGTTTCAAATGTATGTAGGACAGGTGTTTCAATTTGTCTGAACAGTTGATTGGCATAGAAGAACTATTGGCAGGACTACATTTGAAACTGATGAATAGATAGTTTGCTATTAATGTTAATTGTGTTCATTGTTACAACACACTGTTATGTTATTATTAGATTATTATCACTCAGTAGGACAGTTATATCCCAGGTTTACAAGCTGTTTTACAAGTTGTTGTGGGCAGCACCGCAGCAGGGGGTGAATTTCCCACACTTTAACCCACCACGGCTACGGTATGTTTGCAATAAAATGTATTTAAACGTATCCAATCACCCAGTTCTGGGGAATTGTCTCACCCTTGGTCTCCTTCCAGTTTCCTTCAGCCGAGTTCAGATTCACCGGCCCTGCGGCCATGGTGGCCTGGGCACTGGTGTGGACAGATACAACCGCGGCTGTAGTTACACCAAGCACGCCGATGGCAATGCGGCACAACAAGCCAGTGCTCCCTTTGGGTGAGGACACTGAGGAGGAACCGTCCGCTTGGATCCACTTCCAAAGTGTCGCCGCAGTTGAAAATGTCCCCAATCGATTCGTGGTGTAATGTCCGGGGAGAACACTTGACTTGCACTTTGATGGCAAATTCTTCCCCAAGCCAACCACCGAATGCAAGGGGCGAGTTTGCAATGGCATTGGCAGGGGACCCAGGCTGTTTTTGAATTTGACACCAACTCTGTGAAAGTCAACACGGGCCAGAGGACCAGTGCATGGCAGCACTCTGATATGTGCCAAACGAGTTGATATTTGAAATGCCATGCTGAGACACCGATGGTCAACAATATGCACTCTAATTTCAGCTCTGAAAATATATAATGCAAGTTTAGTTTCGCTTTTGTTTTCGCGAGAAACGCGACTGTTTACAGGAGTATTAAGCATGTGCCATTTTTGTTTTGTAGTGACGTATAGAGAATGTACCACACAAAGAAAGGAGGTATTATTATTTTTTATTATTATCGCATATTAGAAATATATTAGAACGTGTTATGAAACATATGCCAAACTGTTGAAATAACCTTACACGCGAACGGTGACAGGTAATGTTACAGTAACAGACAGTGGAGTTAAAACGACAACTCATATCAAATACACCCCCGACCCCCCTCGAAAAATGACGTGCCCTGCCTCCTTGATCCAAAGATACATGACTGCCCCCTATTGGAGGATGAACGCTTGTCTTTTTACCATGAGTTCTATCTCTCATAAATCACAATTGAATGATCATAGTGGTACCCATTATTGTAGACCTGCCCATTAGTCATTATAATATTAACAATGACATAGCTATTTCTAGTTTATAAAAAACAAATGTGTTTCATCCTGTACTGCCTATTGGTGTATTATCTTCTCAATATCCCAAATCACTCATGCTTCCTACTCCTTTATCATCCTTGTCAATGCTTTAATTGTCTTGTCTGGGCTGCTTTAGCTCAACTTGATCTCTTCATAAATAAAACCAAGGTTTTAGTCATGTAATGGAAACCAGATTACAACATTATTCTAAATGCCTGTACTGAGTTAATGACAGTACTGTGAATGTGTGTGTGGGTGTTTATCTTAGGACTTACAGTTTCCTCTATCACACACATACACCCTGCAACTTACATTGCTTAATAAGACCCCCTAGTGTCAGTCTGTCTCCACTCACTTATAGGCCTACCGACTACCGTAGTATACTTCCTCTTGGCGGAAACTGACAAAAGAGGAACGCCATCTTTTGACAGAATTGACACACACACATACACACCCACAGACACACTGACACACAACCAACACTGTTGCACAGATCACAACCTACTCACCCAGCCAGAGAGAGAGAGAGAGAGATGAGCAGTAGAAGGTTTTCGTAGAACCATACATTGTTTCAGAGTACGAGAAGAGGTGCGGAGGCTCCCTGAAAGATTTTTAAATCCACAAAACCTTGGATAAAGGAGATACACTGTAAGTATTTCAAAAGAGTGTGTACTGTGTGTGTGTGTGTGTGTGTGTGTGTGTGTGTGTGTGTGTGTGTGTGTGTGTGTGTGTGTGTGTGTGTGTGTGTGTGTGTGTGTGTGTGTGTGTGTGTGTGTGTGTGTGAGAGAGTGTAGAGAGTGAGAGACATAAACAGAGAAAAGCAAGAGAAAGACCTAAAGGGAGGTAAGTGGCTACATAAACAGAGAAAAGCAAGAGAAAGACCTAAAGGGAGGTAAGTGGCTGGGGGGGCCTGCATGTTTAAATGTTCAGAGACAGAGTCAATTGAGTTACAATACTTGAGTAACTTAGTTACTGACAGGCCTCAAATCAAACTTTACTTAAAGTATTGTAAGTATACTCTGAGGGAAGGAGACAAATGCAGAAACAGACATAGTGGTTCACGTAGCCGCAATTTGCAACTCTAGATGTTTTTATAATGGTCATCCCATTATAAAGAAATCTAGAGTTGCAAATTGCGGCTAGTGGTTCACGGTGGTTTGAATTTGAGCCAGTTTAATTGCAACGGGTGTCTATGACGATGACTGTGTGACACATACAACATACGGGTCAAAGAGTCATATGAGTCCTCACAACTGTTGCAAAGATGTTTGTGATGCTGGAAAGATCCCTGCGCACGCATGCATGCATTCACATACACACACACACACACACACACACACACACACACACACACACACACACACACACACACACACACATACGCATGCATTCACATACACACATGCATGGACACAAACACACTAAGTGGGTGACTGGATATAGGATTGGACAGACAGCATGCTGGGTCTGAAAGCGGAAGTGTGCATCCCTGGAGATTGTCGAACTCAGAAAAAGGAAGTGCTCATCATCAGATTCAGAATGGGCTTGTCATTTCAACCAGCTCACCCAGTCCGTGTGTGTGTGTGTGTGTGTGTGTGTGTGTGTGTGTGTGTGTGTGCGTGCGTGCGTGCGTGCGTGCGTGCGTGCGTGCGTGCGTGCGTGCGTGCGTGCGTGCGTGCGTGCGTGCGTCATCATGTATCATGTGATGATATTCTCAAATTCTCTCTCCTTTCTATGACTGGCAGGTTATCCTCAGTTAAAGGGACCTAAAAAGGCAGCTATTAGGTCCCTTTAACTTTAAGTACAATTAAATGGGTTTTTAACTCAATCTTGACTTGAGATGTTGTAGATAAAGGCCTGAAGGTCCAAGATGTAGGATCATCCATCTCTGTTTTACTATGTAATAAATAGAACAACCCACTTTCAGCATGTCTAGAACGCTACTTTTTAATTTGAACACTTACTATGCTCAGATATATTTGGAACTCAATGTTGTATGGATTTAAAATAAACTCTTTCTTTCTTTCTTTCTTTCTTTCTTTCTTTCTCTCTTTCTTTCCTCCCTTCCTCCAGAATGGCAGCGTGGGACCTGAAAGTCACAGTGGAGGACCTGGGCCCTGATGCCCTTCCCATCACCATCAGTGTGACCTCTGAACTCCACATAGGAGGAGTCATCCTTAAACTGGTGGAGAAGACACGTGGGTCACTGTGCCTTTATCTCCATGTCTGTCTGTCTGTCTGTCTGTCTGTCTGTCTGTCTGTCTGTCTGTCTGTCTGTCTGTCTGTCTGTCTGTCTGTCTGTCTGTCTGTCTGTCTGTCTGTCTGTCTGTCTGTCTGTCTGTCTGTCTGTCTGTCTGTCTGTCTGCCTGCCTGCCTGCCTGCCTGCCTGCCTGCCTGCCTGTCTGTCTGTCTGTCTGTCTGTCTGTCTGTCTGTCTGTCTGTCTGTCTGTCTGTCTGTCTGTAAGGTGTAAAAATGCATGCAGCACACACTGGAATCAGAATGGTGTAAACACAAGGCGAGATAGGATTGTTAATTATCCAGAAACTATCAAGATATACAAATCATATTTTGGGGTCTCATAGGCTGAAAATTATGATTGGTCACTTTCTCCTTTCTTTGCATACTCACAAAAACACAATTTCCAGGCCATACATAAGCACACATATTTCACTTGTATCATTGAAAGAGTCTTCAACCTATCTTCTGACCTACATGTGCGTTTCTCTGCAGAGTTGAAGATTAACTGGTCGGACCATGCCCTTTGGTGGGAACAGAAGACACAGTGGTTGCTGCGGACATCATGGACACTGGAGAAGTGTGGCATTCAATCTGATGCTCGGCTAACATTCATGACCCAGCACAAAGCCTTGAGGCTGGGCCTGCCTAACGGCATCACCGTCAGACTCAAAGCCTGCTTCTCATGTCCCATGTTCCGCACGGTGATGGGGCTCTGCAAGATGTTGAGTACGTCTGGGTGGGAAGTTAGTTAGCTCACCCACCCACTCACTCACTCACTCACTCACTCACTCACTCACTCACTCACTCACTCACTCACTCACTCACTCAAACACAACTATGTAAATATGTCCATTAACGACGTACATGAGATGGGTGTGACATGATTGGCCGCAGAGTAGCCTGCCCCAGCCTGTGTGGTTTCTGGTCTAGAGGGGCCGGTGCCAGTCGAAAACAGGCGGTGGATCCTATTGGTTCACTGATCTGAACACCCGCTCCCGTCTGGCTACCGAGGCTAGCCAAAAAGTGACCCTGACGTGATCTGAACACGCAAACTTCTCATCTAGAATCAGACCTATACCTCACAAACGATGAATAAATATGCTACAAAAATCGGTTAATTGCTTATGTTATATCTTCTTTTAATCTTCCTTCCATAGACATCCGGCATCCCGAAGAACTTTCCCTCCTTCGACCAATGGAGGAGAAGAAGAAAAAGAAAGATAAAAATGTGGTTGAGGAGATATATGATCTTACCGAAGTGCCACCCACATCAGGTACTATAGCCTATACACATGAATATATACTTGGGGGGGTGCAGAACTGCAGATATTTTACGTGTCTTAGCTGTCCATTATGCAATTTTGCAATATTTAATTTAAATTCAAATACAAAAGATTGAAAATGTAACTTTATGCACACACTAATGTAAAAGTGTGAAAATCATTTGTGGTCAGCCAAAAATATATATATTTATTTTTTACATAAAACCTCAAATTGTTATGCAGTTGTGGATAACACTGAGATGTTAAATGTGCGTCTCCATAAACATAAATCTCTCTGGGCCCGGGTATAGTTTTAACCTGTTTTACTAACCAGGTACCCGCATTTTATAAGTTGTATGCTTTCCTGTGTATTTCTGAATTGTAGAAAAACTGTGGAAAATGTGTCAGGGCTGAGGGACAAGGCACTAAGGCAGAATACAAATATTAAATATAGGCTTATCAAAACTTGTTGAGGCATGCATAACCAAATCAGCCAACTTTTTAGGACACACTGACAGTTCCCATGACAACCCTGTTATTCTCCTCCTGCTTCTCTCTTTCCGCCCCTCAGCATCACAGCCGTGCTCATATAATGGCATGCCGCCGCATTTCATGGACTCGCCCAAGACGGAGGCGGTCTATAAAATGCTGTCAGTCACCCAGCCTGCTCCCGCCCCAGAGGGCATAGCCAAACTGTACCGTCCAGCCAGTGTGGTAGACAAGGCTCACATCAACAGCAGGTTAGCTCTAACAGGCCGGTGCATGTGTGTGCATTTAAACACACACACACAAACAACACAGTGAAACTGGACTCTCTCTGTCTCTCTCACTCTGTCACAGGTGGTTGGACTCATCGCATACTCTGATGAAGCAGGGGGTTCGGGAGAATGACAGACTCTGGCTGCGCTTCAAATACTATTCTTACCATGACCTTGAGCCCAAGGTGTGTGTGCGTGCGTGCGTGTGTGCGTGCGTGTGCCATTTATTTTCTATCACTGAAGCAAACCTGTTCCAAATCCCTCTTTCACACCCTGCTCTCCTCTGCCCTTCCTCCATTCTTCCCTTCATCCTTCCATTCCCATTTCTCCTCCTCACACCTTTTCCATGATGTCATTGTTATCCCTCTTTGCCTCCCATCCTGACAATACCCAACCATTCTCCCTTCCCTCTCACCTCTCCTGCTCTCTCTCTCTCTCTCTCTCTCGCTCTCTCTCTCTCTCTCTCTCTCTCTCTCCCAGTATGATGCGGTGCGTCTGACCCAGCTGTATGAGCAGGCCCGCTGGACCATCCTGCTGGAGGACATTGAATGCACTGAGGAGGAGATGATGTTATTTGGAGCTCTCCAGGTACACAAAGCTGCCACAGGACTGCCACTATACTGTAGCTCTACTGCTGGTTTTACATCCTACCAGACGGAACGTGGTGAATCACATTCACCCGTGTCCTTGCCCCTCCAGTCAGGGAGCTGTGATGTGCTATAACTCTTGTACCTTAGGTCGTACAACACATTCTTTTGACTTTTGGCCATGCACATTTTGTCTAATTAGGTTTTCCGCCATTTCACATTTTACCATTTGGATCTGGACCCTCAAATCTAGTCCGGATCATCTTCCTGATTCTAAATGTAAAATCAATATAAAGTTGACAAAAAAACTAAAACAAGGCAATGCCTGGTTTTGTAATGTTATATATTGGCAGAATAAGTTTGCTTATGTGATGTCTTTGTGACCCATTTCATAGTGCAATGTAGCCTGAGGAGACGATTTTGTAATGTCAACTATTCAAGATACCTCGCAAATATTTAACTTTATATCATGGCAAGGTGCAAAGGGTACAAAGGGTCCTATATAAATCTCCAAGGGGATTTCTGGTGGCTACTTTCTAGCTTAGAATGTATAGCATATTATAGGATAAAGTTTATTTGGGTGTGGAAAGAAAATTGGTGTCTCTATTCAGCTCCAGGGTTAGTTTGATGGCTCTGGACTTGGAGAAATATTTAATCATCACAAATACAGATTAGATTGTCCTATATACCACAGGACCAGCATATGGTTTTCCTAAATTGAGTGGCAATCTCCAACACTATACCATCTGCCTCTAATGTAATCAAAAACTTAGAATAACCTTTTGTCTGCCCCTGTCTCCCTGACAATGCTCCAACTCTTTCTGTCTGTCTGTCTCCTTTCTCTCGCACGCACGCACGCACGCACGCACGCACGCACGCACGCACGCACGCACGCACGCACACACACACACACAGTATCACATCAGCAAGCTGTCTGTGTCAGAGCCCCAGGCGTTGACTTCCAATGCGGCTATGGATGATCTGGAATCAGCCCTGCAATGCCTGGAGGTGAAAATGGAAGGGGAGAGCAGCACTGCCACTGCCTCTGATATGCTGGTCAGATATTTTGGATTATACTTTATTTATTATGATGGGGGTCATGGAGGGCAGCCTCCTCCTACTGGGAGTCGGGTGAAGTTATGCTCACTCCAAGTCTGTTTTACAATTCCAGTTTAGGGAAAAGAAAGCCGGCTAGTGTTCAAGGGCAAATACAACTATACTGTGTGCGACTATGTTTACTTTAGTACACTAAACATAAAAAAATAAATTCTCTGTTGGTCATTGTGAATTGCAACTAGCTTCTCTTTAACTTTTGAATAACTTTTAGTTTCACTTTCAAAGCAGCACTGAGTTCTGCTTTTGCAAATGCTGGTTCTATAACTTTGCTATCGAACACATATTGATCGATTGAATGACATTTTTATTTCACAGTATGCAGAATGGGTTCAAACGAAACCACAATTCAATACAAAAATTGTTACTTTGTGGACGAACCATGATAAAGCACTAAACTTGTTTACAACAGAGTCCACCTTTTTCAATTCATCAGAACATTTAAAGATGTACAAATCATCATATAAAGAAAGTAAAAAAGGGAAAAACATGTACAGTATGGGGATAAAGGGGTACATCATATAGCTGAGACTAGTACGACACAGATTAGAAAATGAGGCCAAAATACATTTATATTTAGCATTTTGCCACAATCAGAGAGAGAAGAGAGTCAACTTTAATCTTCTTTCAAATGTTTTATTTCTCAAACAGGATAACATGACGGCACCACAGCTCAATGATTATCTGAAGTTATTCAGGTAAAAATCTAGTTTCCAGGTTCTCGGTTTTGTCCAACACAAATGAAATTCCTTCTCTTTAAGCTCCAACAACTTAACCATTGTAACAACAATTACTCACAGTTCTTCTTCATTCATAAACTTACAAACAAAGCTTCTGTTTTCTGCAATTCATTTGTCAGTGTAACTGACAGGCTATATGACCTATAATTCCTTCTGAAATACATTTCTAATTGCAATTTTCTTCTCAACCTTTGACTCGTTCATGTCGTAGAGACAACGTGTTTACATGACACCGAAATAAACAGAACTATAGCTCTCCGATCGTTTTGAAACACCTGCTTATACCAGCTTGACTGTCTGTTTCAGACCCAAGAGGATGACACTTAAGCCTTACAAACAGTATTGGTTCAAGTTCCAGGATACCTCGATATCTTACTTCAAGAGCAAAGAGCAGAGCATTGGAGAGCCCATTCAACAGATTAACCTCAAAGGTATGAAATGTATTATAATGTTATTCCTATCATATTTAATTTGTAAATTTACTAAAAGGTCTCACATTTACAGTTAGAACAAGACCATTATTAACAAAGCCCTCATCACAACATCACAATACCCCCCCCAACACACACACACACACACACACACACACACACACACACACACACACACACACACACACACACACACACACACACACACACACACACACACACACACACACACACACACACACACACACACACACACACACACACACACACACAAACAAACACACGCGTGTGCACACACACACACACACACACACACACACACACACACACACACACACACACACACACACACACACACACACACACACACACACACACACACACACACACACACACACACACCACCAACTGTATGCACAACTTTCACTTTCTAATTATTTTGTCTCACTTAAGTAAATAAATAGCCATGGGCAACTCAAACCAACACCACAGCTTCGTATTTATGCTACTATGATCTGGCATTGATCGGCCTCTGCTCATTAGTTCTCGTCATGGGACTGCAGACCTGACAGCGGTTTTCCTCTCAATTCTTCATGAAGCCTTACGTTAATGAAACCAATGTGACCTATGCGGTGACCCGTGTTTAGTATACTCTGAATTGGACTACAGGGCTCTCTTGTAAAATCAAAGAAAACTCATATTCCAAAGGGACCTTTCGATGGAAAAGAACAAGCGCTACAGACACTAATGATGTTGAATAAATAAATAATAAAAATGACTTACTGAGATATGAGCCAAACCAGCACAACACTGTGACTTCAAACTTGACCCATGACCTCTCTAAGTCATCCCTACTCGCTCTAATTAGTCTCCTCTGTACTGTATCTAATACAAGCAAAATGTCATGCATTCTATCGATGCTCTGCATGCAGGTTGTGAAGTGGCTCCAGACATCAATGTTGCGGCACAGAAGTTCCTCATCAGATTGCTGATTCCAGCCCCTGAGGGCATGAACGAGGTCTATCTACGCTGTGAGAATGTAAGACACTTGTTGTTTATACAGTGAATACACTGAATAGCATGCACACACACATTCACACCAACACAAAACACACTCGTGCACACACTTTCTCTCTCACACCTATCTTTTTCCTGCTCTCCCTTTCACACATCCACACTTATCACTTTTATCTTTCATGCTCATTTCTTATACATATATTTTTCAGTCAACCTGCATAATATATTTATATAATACACAAATAGGTAGTTACTATAGTTACAATAAATACTGCTCTAAATACACAACAAATTACAAGTTATATTCAGGGTTCACTGTAACAGTAGCCTACATCCCATGCCCTGTTCTGCACCTGACTTCATGATTACATTTGCCTTTGCTGTGTGACTCCTGCTATCTCCAGGAGCAGCAGTACGCCCAGTGGATGGCTGGATGTAAATTGGCTTCCAAAGGGAAGAGCCTCGCAGACGGTAGCTACCAGAATGAGATCCAAAACATTCGTTCTTTCCTAGCCATGCAGAAGGCAAACCCCAACTCCAGCAGCAGTGCTGTAGCTCCAGACGAAAGCATCAACACCTACAGCCTGGTCTCACCACGTTACCGCTACCAGAAGAAGTACAAGGTCAAACAGGTACTGCACAGGACGGGAGCAATAGCATTTGTGTTCAAAGTTCATGCCTATAATCACTCATTCAGGCATGCATACGTGACGTTAAAGTTAAAGGCTAGAGCTCAAAGTAAAGATTTGCATAGAGTAGATATTCAAAAACAATTATCTGTGCATACTGTATATATGTGCTGAGTCACATACTCCCGCAAATTAAATAAATATAACAGCTGAACACTTAAAAACCTTCAGCACATTCCTTAGATTCCCTATAGAAGAGACTGGTACAGGACCCCTATACTGTATATCCCCAAGTATCCAGATACTGTATACTGTGTCTCAGAGACATTATGGACAAAAACAACCTTTGATATAGGTCCGTTGGTTACTAGACATACCAATTTACCAACTGTCCTACAGTCATTAGTCAGACAAACCCGTGCTGCGGGTTACAAATCACCCATGCTGCAGATTAAAAATCACCCGTGGCTCCAGACATGTGTGGCAGGTTAAAACTAATCCGTGTTGCAGATTAAAAATCACCCGTTGCTCCAGACATGCGTGGCAGGTTAAAACTAATCTGTGTTGCAGGTTAAAAATCACCCGTGGCTTCCTGTGAGGTTAGGGTTTGGGGAGGGTGTCTCTGGTGTGTGTGACTGTTTGTGTGTCTAACTAAACACATGCACCCGGTCTGCATGCTGTGTCCAACAACAACTAATCTGAGTTCTGCATGTACATGTATGATCACATTAAAGATGACATCCTGTACCCGCTTTCTTCTCTCCAGTTGACGCCTCGCATCCTGGAGGCCTATCAGAATGTGGCTCAGCTCTCACTGACTGAAGCCCAGCTGCGTTTCCTGCAGATCTGGCAGGCCCTGCCTGACTTTGGCATCTCATATGTTGTTGTCAGGTGCGTAGTGTCTTTGATCGAACGTATAGCTAACTATGGTGCACCAGCAGCTGACCCTGCTTAACCCATTGACTGCACAAACAATCGTAATGTTCCTTGGTTCGATTCCAGTAAGAGACCATGGTGAAATGTTTTTCTCCCCCCTATCCCTTGTCCCTTGTCTCACTATGCTGTCCTAATGTAAATAAAGCAAAAATGTATAACTTATCTAAAGCAGTGGTTCTCAACTTCCAAAATATCCTGAGGTCCTTGAGTGGGTTCCTTGGGGCCACAGCTAAATTATTGATAGTTTAGGATTAGGAACCAGACGGATGATTATGGGTCTGTTACTCGGAGACTGTACAAATAATTGTCGACTGGAGTGTACAAATGATTGTACAAATCTCCAAATGGACCCTTACAGATCCAACTCTCTGAGTTGGATTTTACAGTGTAGGTCCCAGAGATACAAATCTAATGGGCGTCCGTGGCCAAAAGCATAATCAAAATGGGTCCTTGAAAAAGTTGAGAACCACTGATATAAATGTAATGGTTTGCCAAATAGTGGTGGTAAAATATGTGTTTAACATTCTACCAGCACACGTCTGCACAACAGTGTTACACACAAATGAGCCAAAGTCTGGGTGTTGAATGAACTGACAGCTGGAATCTGGCTTGGCAGGTTCAAGGGCAGCCGTAAGGATGAGGTACTGGGCATCACTCCCACCCGCCTGCTCCGTATCGACCTGGGGGTGGGAGACGTGGTGAAGACCTGGCGGTACAACACCATGAGGCAGTGGAACGTCAACTGGGACATCAAACAGGTCACTTATACCTTTTCATTACCTCTGTCCGGGCAGTCAATCACTAAATGTTATGTCATTGTATTCCTACTTACATTATTTTAAATACTAGTTCCATTGGTCGTATCACCATGCATGGGATGGAGGAAATATGACTATGCTATTTTCATTGTTTTATACGTGGCAGTTTTGTTCAGTAATTATTTGAAGAATAGAAGCGGGAGACCCAGATTCGAATCCTGCGCGTGGTTTCCTGGGCTATATGACGTTGACCTTTCCTGCAAAGTAAAAAAATCTGCTGTTGAGTCGACTGAATCAAGTGCAAGTTCAGGAAAATATACCCCATCCTTATTGATTTTGACCTCGGCTGTTTTGACCCAAAAGTAAATAATCTCTTCAGGGAAGCCTACTGCTGCCAAATATTGTGCAGGTGAAGAAATATTGTGCACTCAAATATTGTGCAGACTGCTGACAAATATTGTGCAGGTGAAGAATCTGAACTTGAGCTCCACCTTGAGACAGACTTCCAGTAATACTGTCTTTCTAAAAGATGCACTATACATGTTCATCATACATCATCATGATAAATGGCACTGCTCTCTTCACATGGGTGTGATTATTTTTGATTAGGCACAAACTCCACTACACCCCCATCTTGGCATTTGTGGCAAATACAGTTAAAAGAGGGCAGTTCTGGCCATTTAAGATGTTCTGAGCTTATCTTGAAAATGTTGCCACTATCAGCCATTATCTGCTTGAGAACTGCTTTTTGTCCCCAAGTGTCTGATATCTTTTCTTCCTCTATGTCGTGTGTGTGTGTGTGTGTGTGTGTGTTTTTCCTCAACCTTACAGGTGGCCATTGAGTTTGATGGCAACGTGAATATCGCCTTCAGCTGTGTGACCGCAGACTGTAAAATTGTTCACGAATTTATCGGAGGTTACATCTTCATGTCGACACGCAACCGCGAGCAGAGTGACACACTCAACGAGGAGCTCTTCCACAAGCTGACCGGTGGCCATGAAGCTCTTTAGAATAAAAAAAATACAAAAAGAAAAACATAAACTATAAATAAAAAACAACAAAAAAAAGTCAACACATCAATCTATAAATCACACCATCCATCGACACATCTGGTTTTGAGGAGCCCAGGTAAACTCATGTGATTTATCACACCTTTCTGTAACTCATTCACTCTTATTTTGAAGCTGCACCAGTGGTCAGAAGAGTAAACTTGTATTTCGTGGTTGTCATCTTCATCTGGTTTTAGAAATTAGGTTGAGGAACTAGGCTACTGAAGTGAGTGCAGTGATGGTCCATTACATCGATATCGGTATCAAGCCCAGAGTTGTGTGCCCCAGTAGAAAATGTCCATATTCAACTCTGTATAAGGAATGGTTCAGTGCTGTATCAATGTTGGTCTGCATCTCGTGTGTCAAGTCTGCCCTGAGGGTAGCAATATTATTTAAAGCAACTTGATTAGAGCAATTTGCTTAGAGCAACTATATTTGCCAAGTGTCATGTCAGCAACGTGCACAGTATGAAAAAACACATTGAAATATTAATCACGTAGTCTCATGAATAAACAAAGGTTTATTAAAATAAATAGAGCTGTGAAGTTTTCGTTCCACACTGGAATTCACTCATATAATCATGATTCCTATTTGCATTTTAATTGCTGTCTGTCCTTATGGTAATGGCATATGCTGCCATGTTGAGCTATTTCGTATGCAGGAAGCTTCAAACTAATTATCTCCCCTTGGCATATTGTGTATATGTATGTTTGTTCTCTATCTCAGAGAACAGTTAAGGAAGTCAGTTACTCAAACCACAATGTCTGCCAGTTTCCATCCAACAGTATCTTCACTCCCATACTCACACACAGGAAGCCCTGCCAGTGTTGTCCTTAAAGGGATAGTTCACCCTCAAAAGGACTTTTTCCTCTATCGTTTACTCACCCCATGGAGCCTTGAATTAATTTGTTTTTGTCGCATTCCTGGGCCAATAATTTGATGATTGAAAGTATTGGTTTAGGAATGCAAATAAATAAAAAAAATCAGACCTGTCTGTAGTGAGTGGTGCTGACTGCACAACAGTGACACTTGGTGGTCAACAAATGCTATTGCCTACACTGTAGTCTGTACTGCACACTATAACTCAGCTTTCCATCAAGCACATGTACAGTATGCAGTGTGAAGCTCAACAGTGCCACTTTGTCACCTGTTGGTACCCTAAACGGACATAAGGACGGACATACATAAATACATACATATACGGACATAATTGCTGGGCATTGGAGTGGCTGCACCACTCAAACATTTAAGCCCATTCAAGGCTTCATGGGGTGTGTAATTGATAAAGTATTTTTTTGGTGGTGAACCTTTAAAGTCACTTTAACAATGCAATTATGTAAAAAGAAAAATAATCTATGTTTCTCTCTAACCATTACACGAAGAGTGTCCCTGACAAATGCATTTATTAAGGTAATGTAACAATGTAAGACTGAACATTGTAACAATGTAAGACTGTAACAATGTAAGACTGAAATATACAGTAGTTGTCAAAGTACTCTCATTAGAGGGGCAGGTTTCAACATGTTCTCCTATTGCAAGATTCATCTCCCTTGTGATATTATTTCTTGACAATAGATGTTTCCATGGGAACAAGCAAGACAGTCAACTACTGGCTGCTGCCAAGGGCAGCCCCTAGGCCCTTGATGTCCAAAGGCAGAGGATTATTTTCCTCTGTTATTTCCAGGGGCAGGGTGCACCCTGAAATGTAAGAGAATAAGTAAATGAGTTGACTGAATTTGGATGAGGAAGAAAATGTAGGGTTGATATCTATCAACAACAAGAAACTGAAAAAAGTAATCCATCCATAATCCATTCCTCCTTCTGTATATTTCAACTGTTTTCCATCCATCCATCCAGCCATCCATGCTAAGTGGTTACACAGAAGCTGGCCTTACTTGTCGGTATCAGTCTCAGAGCTCGGATGAAGTATCTGGGGGGAAGTATGCCCTCTGCATTCCCTGGAGTCAGCAAAACACGATTCTCTGACCAGAAGAACTGAATACCATCTGTACAGTCACATACAAACATACAATGTATAATGTTAAACACAACTGCGTGTGTGCTAAGAGAAATATCTGTGATGTAGTATGTTGTTAAGAAGTTCATTTGTGGTTAGTTATACCTGCGAGGGCTTTGGGGACATCAATAAATATCGCCAGTTCACAGCCTTTTCTCATGCCTGGTGGAAGAACAGGTAATATGAATATGAGACAATTGATCATCTTATGAAAGGGCGCTTTAGCCCCTGCCTTTTTGACCATTGGAGAAAAGTGCCCTCTCCGTTCTGAGGCTCTGAACCTGACCGTCATCAGCGCAATGAGCACATCTGCACCAAATCTTTGCGTGCGGTGCTGTGCAGGCACGCACAGAATTATAGCAGATCTACAAGCTTACAATGCGTCGCAGGCGACGTGTTGTGAGCTTGTAGAGCGGCTATTTTGGGTGTGCAGTATCACCGCCGCGCAACGAAGTTGAAGTAAGTAGCCTATACTGTACACAATCAAACTAAAATGAGCACATGAGATTCATTCATTTCGAGCACTGCTGCAGTGCACAGTGCACACACAACCCTAACGAGTGAAGTGAACCTGTCCATCATAGTATGTCATGTCACGTATGGGTTTTTCATACGGTGTCCTCCCCTCTCTTTCTCAACGCAATTGAATGGACTGGACTTGCTGGGTGTTGAAAAGCCGGTCGTTAGGCTACTGTTTGTTTTCGCGGGGTGGGCGGGCCGTTGATTAATATATTGTTTTGCGGGGCAGGTTGGTGCGGGCTGGCTCCCGTGGCGGGACAGGACGGGCGGGTTATGAAAAAAAGCCGGCCCGCGCATCACTAATGCTCAGGGAAGCACCAATCCTAATGGGGTGATCATTAGGAGGCATTTATTGTTTCGTTTGGTGGGCATTGTTTATCTTTTCATTTGTCTCCTAAATCTTCCTCCTCAATTATTTCTTTGTCACACATTAGTGGTGGACAGTAACTACAATTAGTACATTTACTTGAGTACAGTACTTACGTAAATATAGAGTATACAAATAAATAAATGTACTTTCACTCAAAAATACATTCTGAATTAACCAACTTATTTCTCTTCTCTATTTCAAATATTGTGAAAATAGCTGATCTACAAGCCCACAATGTGTCGACACGCTATGAGCTTGTCGATCTGATATTTTAACCTTTTTTTTAAAACATTTTTGAAATTTGTTCAAAAGTTTGAGTTAATGAATAGCAATGCACTGATACTACCAAGAGAATATAATTCGTAGTTTGTACTTTTGAGTACTCAGGTATTTACTTTTGTTCACACATACACCCACACCGTACCACTGATAACACCATCCTCCCCTGGCAGACCACGGGCCAAGTGGATGTGTGTTCTAGTCATCCTGCTGAGTCCCTGACGTTGGATGGAGCTCCAGTAACGCAGGTACGTGCCATGGACCGCCTCGACAGGACAGTCTGGAGAACCAGCTGCAACCGCCTTCAGCTCCAAATCTGTCACCTAACAATGACACACACAGAAATCTCTCTAGGAGTACGCTACAGGATTTGGGGCAGATTGAGCATGATGGCCTGTGGACAATTACAGAAACCATTATAATTTTTCTGTAGTCAGACTATGACTGAACATCGGCTCTCTTGCTAAGGGAATAAATGATGTAACTTGATCCATGTAAGAAAAAAAAAGAAAGAATGAGAGATTGGGAGGGGAAAAAAAGCTTTTATGGCCAGTGTCCACTCAGAAGAACAGATTTGACGCACTAACTGACTATAATGGACACTTTATTTGTTTTTACTTATGTTTACCTTTTTGTTTTAAATCTCTGTTCCATGTACCTGAACTGAGTGCCCCTGATTGGCTCGAATCTGTAGCCGGCCATCGTCCGGGTGAGGGCGGAGCTTGAAGCGCTGCTTGTCATCGGCTGCCGTGACTCTCTCCACATCTCCCAATGTGTAAGAGCGGAACTGTGGGTGGGCCAGTATATTGTCCAGATATAGGTAGCCATCTAAGAGCCAAGGATGAGAGTTATGTCTATAATGCTATCTCTGGAGAACAAGCAGTGGCTACATATTTTGAAGATGACCCTGCAAGCTTGTATGTCTGCTATTTTTGGAACATCTTTGAAAAACAACGGTGACAACTATACTGATTCAGAAGGCATTTGTAGAATCGGCCTCAGGTCTCAATGGGTGAAATATGCAGCTCACCTGTAGCCATGTGAAGGCCCATCTGATTGGCTCCATGCCGTAAAGCATAGGTCAGAGACTTTGATAGACGGACATCTCTGTCCTGGAAGGAGGAATAAGGTACAGCTGTGGATGGATGTATTATAACTCTCTCACACTGTTCTATTTAGCACTGGTGTAAATATAGAACCTAGGACCTTAATGGATACTTGGTTGGCACAGTCCGCCGCCCTCATAGCCTGACATGTTTGTTTTTTTGCGGCTTTCGCCTTTATTTTATATTTTTTTATAGAGGGACAGACAGTAGGCTGACAGGAAATGGGGGAGAGAGATGGGGGTGTGACATGCAGTAAAGGCCGTCGGGATCGGGAGTCGAACCCGCGGCACACTGCCAGACTTGGGCTACCAGCCAAGGTCCGCTGAGCCACGGCCCAGGCCCTCATAGCCTGACATAAGTCAGCAGTCTCTGATGAGTTGATGAAGCCAAGGAACTTATCAAATAAAAATCACACCCGTGTGAACTGAGTGGTGCAAGGTCTTATATAGTCTGATCAGCTATGTCAGTGACGTCATACACTAACCATAGCAACCATGCTCGTTTTTTTGGTACGAACAAACAAACACGGGTACACGGGTACAAAGCCAGTTGTTGGAGTGGTTTGCACCACTCAAAAAATATTTTTAAAAGTAAAAATCAGTGCTGCGTGCCATGGTAAACTCTTCACTCACAATTCCACATTCCTGAAGAATATCCCAGTGATCGAAACTCAACGTTTCGATAAACCAGTGGAGCTGAGTTTTTCCTACCAGTGTTGCGGACTCTATTTCTTCAAACTCTTCACTCACTCATTGATTCTTCAGAATCAATGAGTGATACAGAATTGTATTAAATTTCAATTCAAAGGAGCCAGTGGCATTAAGAAACATACCTTTACATGATTGATTGATTTAAATTTGTATTCACAGTTTGTATATTTCAAATGAAAGCACAAGTCAATACAAAAACTATAAAAGCATTGTTTACATCAGGGTCCTCCAACAATATTGGCAACGCAAGTGTCAAAATATAATAAAAACTATTTAAGGAGAAAACAGGGTTAGTACAGTTGGAGGGGGTACAGCACTGTGTTAAACAGAGCTGCTATGTCATAACATGTTATATATGTTATATAGTATAACGCTTTTCTCAAAACTATTTAAGTAGCATACAAAAACCTCAGAGCTAAGATATGTTTAAAGCCAAATAGCAACTCTGTTATCGCAACATTTCACAAATCTTGCTGCTGTGTTTGCACAACGCTGTATTATCACTCACCTCTCCAACATGTCTCCTACCTCTTCCCTTTCCTCCCCTTCTGCCACTGTCCATTCTCCTCAGTCCAGTTGATGTCGTGTCAGTTACCTACAGTGTATATCCAGCTTTAAACAGAGCGCACCGTTAGTCTGTTATTGACATTGTATTAATGACTTGTGCCATATACTTATATTGGTGGGAAATCACCAAAAAGCAATGCAGAAGATGACACGGGAGACAAGATGTCCCCTGTGGACTGTCAAATGTAAACGCCATCTGTGTGACTGCTTGACACCCTTACACAAAATATTCTTGTCCTATTTATGTGATATCTCAAGAATATTAACTCTATAAATGATTGTTTGTATATTTTAAGCTATAGTTGAGATAAACTAGTATGTGACAGGGGACTGGGAGAGGGTATGATAAACTCCCTCTGCTGCCAACAAAGAAAACAGTGAGATGCAATAATAATACTAAATATTGTTCAATTTAAGAATTACAAAAAATAAGTAACTAAGTAAACTAATATTACTCTTGCTCAGACAGTAATATGTAACAATGCATAATTTTATGTAATACAACATTGGATGTGAATCTTCAATGCTCCAGTTTTAACATGTGAATGAGCCCAGTAAGATTAGATCATTCTAGGTCCTAGGTCAGATAGCTAACAGACAACTGGCCCATCATCTTTTGAACCCTGTCTACAAATAAGCCTTCTAAAGGAACAGCTGCATCTTAAATCAAACATGAACATAGCTGAATACTAGTTCTTAATATACACTAAGGTCCTATTCCTAATTTATATACCTTGAATACCTTTGGATGGATGGAGTTTTTCAGCCACTAGAATCCGATGCTGCAGATGTCAAGAAATACTGGTCTGGTCTGGTCTCGTCTCGTCTCTCTCGCTCTGATTCTGTGTTACAGGAACATGAAACAAGCTTCAGTGTTTTCTAGGAGAATGAAACCTAAACTCCAGTCAACAGTCTGTCTTTCTCGAGATACTATAGAATATTGTAAATGACTGTCTTGTGCCATATCATGATACTTATATTGTATATTGGTGTGGGAAGTCACCAAAAAGCAATGCAGAAGATGACACGGGCGTCCACATCCATGTAAACCAGGCATACAGTTACTGTACAGACAGTACTCAGATGTAAACAATCACACACGGACAGTGAACTTCCTATTCGTTCTAACACTCGGGCGGTAGGTGGCGCTGCTACACCTCACTAGTTACCATTACCAACACAGAAGAAGTTTCACATTGTTCTAACAACATTGGAGCTCAGAAGCTGAAGGTAAAATAAAATATACTCAGATAATTATACTGTAGTGAGTTGATGTTTATTATGGCGACGTCATATGACAACAATGGGACACTCCGTGAACGCTTTGCTGTCGATTGCTGTAAATTCATTTGTAGAGGGGGAGCTAAGATAGCTAGCTTAGTCGATGTTTTCATCTATCTGGGCTAGTAGCTAATGTTAGCTACTTTTCGTGGAGGAGGCGGTGGCTGCGACATTCTGACCATTATGGTGTCTTTTTTTATTTTTGACCATAGTTAATCCTGCTTTTCATTCTATTTCATTCTGTGTGTTTCATTATTAAGAAGACCCAACTGAGGTCAACCTGATGACGTGGACGAGGAGGATTTTCTGCCACTGTCAACTCAGTTTTGACTTTTGAATGAAGCAAAGTCAATAATTACTCCAGCAGTCTGAGCAGAGGTATATACAATTTATTGTTGTTGGTTGGATCTTTTCACTCCTTTTCAGCTCAGCTGATGGATGACAAACTGTTACATCAGCCTCCTGGTTTGGTTATTATTGTTTGTTTTGTTTGCATTTCAAAAACAGGTTTTATTCAGTTCCATATTAATTGTTTTAGTAATGGACTAGTTCATTATGTTATTTAGAGAATATTGGTTTGTTCCGTAGAGGCGTAGACAATTAAACCAATCCCTCAATAATTATGTTATGTCCACTATGACTGGTACAATAAATACTTAAAATGGGCCCACCTCTTGCCCTCAACATGCCTGATCACATTATGTAATCCCCCACTAAACCAGAAACCTTTAAACATATAACCCACATAGTCATCCAAGATTACTCAAGAGGTGCATGATTTGATGCAGTTTTCCACTAAGGATGATCACGCTGATTGTGTGAGAGTTGGCAGCTCTGCTCAAGATGTTCATTCTCTCTCTCTCTCGGTCTGTCCCAGGTGATGGAGTTCCCTCAGCACTCCCAACAGCTCCTCTCGGCTCTGCGCTCCCAGCGCCAGCGGGGCTTCCTGTGTGACTGCACCGTTCAGGTGGGCTCCTCTCGTTTCCTGGCTCACCGTGCTGTTCTGGCCTCTTTCTCGCCTTTCTTCCACATGTTCTACACCGATCCTCCGGGGGGCACCGGTGGTAATGACTCCGGCAGCTCCGTTACTCTGGACAGCGACATTGTTACAGCTGGTGCCTTTGGCCTGCTCTTGGACTTTGTGTATGATGGTGTACTGCAAGTAGAGTCTTCTCTGCCGGTGGAGGACATATTGGCCGCGGCCAGTTTCCTGCACATGAACGAGGTGGTCCGGGTGTGTAAGAAACGACTGCAGAGAAGAGGGCCCCTGGCCGAAGCGGATAGCACTCGTTCTGAAGATGGTGTTGGAGCAAAGAGCGAGACAGAGATGGGGAGAAAGAGGGAGAGCAGGAGTGACTGTGGGGTCGAGTCTGGTGCAGATCACTCAAATGTGGGTGCCATGGCGGCATTTCTGCAATCGGCATCCACGGCAGTAGAGAGGAGTCAGCTGGACCCTGTGAAGTCAGAAAGAAGGGTGGATATTGCACTGGCACAGGTTCGCGCACACACCCCACTGAGCCCTGACCTAGCTGACACTACCCAGCCTGGCATGGAAGCCCCTCCTCTACACTCAGCTAGAGGACTGGTATTGGGGGTCACGCCAGGACAATCTGAGCCTTCCTCTGCAGCAGGTCATACCACACTGGGGCCTGGTGGTCAGGCTGGAGGGTCAGCTCTGTGTAGCCCCTGCAGCACCACTGAGACATACAGGTATGATCGTTAGAATCATTGTGGATTTCAAAACAAACTACATGAACATGAGGTTCCTGTTGCGTTTGGTTGCAGATTTTGTGGCATAGCTGCTAAATTGAATTTGATATGAACTACCAATGCATTCAAAGCGGTTCAAACTAAACACTGAATGTACTGAATTACTGTACCTGCCCAAAGGTAAGTTTTACTTGTATTGATAAGTCCTCGGATAGAAAAGAGAATCAGTGATTATAATTGCCTTAAAAAAGTTGGATCAGGATGTTATGTGATTGTGATTTGTTCTAGCATTGATGGCCTTTTTGTGAAACTGCAAGATTATGACCATCCTTTTCTGTCTCTGTCATCATCAGCCACAGCACTAACATTAGCCAGCAGCCCTCCTCTTCATCTTCCGCTGTTGTCCCTGTGAGCCAGGCCAGTGGTCGGTCAGTGGTCTCCATACCCCAGTCAGACCCCAGCCTCTCCCCTGGCCCCCAACAGCAAAGTCACTCAGTGCGCCATGACAGAGATCATTTTCAGATATCGTCAGAGACTAACCAGAGACATACACAGATCCAAACACTTGTCCATACACAAAGACAGCCCTCTGGTGATGATGTCCCGCAGGCACACCTCAAGCTCAACTCCCCATCCCAACTCACACATCACCAAATTCGAATATACAATGCTGTATCACTCCATCAACATAACACAGACCTTCAGCAGCCTCCCCAGTCCCAAGCCTCCCCAGCCTTGAACAGCTCTGGGGGGGAGACGTCGGATTTGAGGGAGAGAGGAGCGCCCCCTGGCCCAGATGATGGAAGATCTGTGGCCCCGATGCGCAGACAGAGGGTAGAGGATGAGGAGGAGGGTGAGGAAGCGCAACATGGGGAGATAAAGAAAATAAAGGTGGAGGCCATTGTGATCTCTGATGAAGAACTGGAGGAAGAGGAGAGAGGGAGGGCGAGAGGGACAGTGGTTGAAATCGAAGATGAATTTGATAATGATGATGACTTTAAACAAGATGAGCTGAATAGCCCACACTATCTCTCCACCCACCCACAAGGCCTCATGCAGATGGGTCACCAGTCTAGTGAACATTATTCCTTCCCTCTGTCTCCTTCCTCTGGTGCCGGGCCTTCGTCCCAGGACTCCTCCTCCTTCCCTTCCTCTCTATTCCATCCATCCATGGCCTCGCAGCACTCTGACCATCCTATGTACGCACAGGACTTCCAGGATGCCGTGGGGGGTTTTGTGGAGGATGTGCCGACATGTGGGGTGTGCGGAAAGACTTTCTCTTGTGCATACACACTGAGGCGCCACGCCATAGTGCACACGCGCGAGCGCCCCTATGAATGCCGCTACTGCTACCGGAGCTACACTCAGTCAGGTGACCTGTACCGGCACATCCGCAAGGCTCATGATCAAAGCTTACCAGCAAAACGCAGTAAAGGGGATTCTGACCCTCCCTTGCTAATGCTACCACCACCACCATCTCCACCATCGCCGCCGCCAGCACCACCTCTCGGCTAACACATATACAGTACATGCATGTACACAGTGTGGTATTTTGGGGGGGACAATGTAAATGATCCCACTCATAGATGTATGCTTAACCTGAACCCTGGACTGAAACCATAGTACACCTTAAAATAAAATAGACAACATTGCGCAAAAGCCAAGGCCATATGAAAACAGAAATGGACCACTGTGTGCCCTGTGCAGTTCCAACACTGTGACCATTTACTTAAACATGTCCCACCAGCTGCGCCTATTGTGTATGTATTGTGAGCAAGTGAATGAGCGATCATTGAATCGCTTCCAGTAATGTTTTTAATCAACCTGTCGCAACATGAACCACTGCCAGCTTCATGTGTCAAGGAATAGGACAGACTTGGAAATCAGTTGCTTTTGTGACATTTTAACCAATCTTAAAAATGTGGGAGATCACAGACAGATTTAGGATATTTTCATCATATTTTAATCATTAGAACATACACACTGACGATTCAGTCAAGGTGCATGACCACACACTGGTGATCATATAAACTATTTCAGAGTGGCGTTTCCAGGGACTTGAGATCTCACAGTAAAACTTGCGTGATCTAATATGACTTAAGAGCGGACCAATGTATCTCCCTACAGAAGAGATAACTAACGAAAACAAATGTGTTGAATTTCACTCACAAATATTGTTGATCTGTCACTTATCTATTCTACTTTCACGATACAGAAACACACCTTATCTCTTATGCACAATAAAATGATTAGTGCCTCATTCAATTCCACTTCACTGACAGAGAAGAATCGGTTAAAACTAAGATATTCGATTTTGTGGTTAATTTATTTTTGTTTGGACTTCACATGACAGAAGCGAGGGATTCGTGATCTTAACTTGAAAGATGATCTCATGAGTAGATCATCAGGTATGTGGTAACCCACATAGTGAAATCCTCTGTTAATGATTTCATTACGTCAATTACGTCACTGGCCATAAACCAGTTAATGTATCCATTGTTCTGTCCAAGTGTATCCAAATGGACCACCCTGATGTGTTTTAACAGAGGTGAAATCCCTGTGAATGATGAACAAACAGAATGGCCGTACGTCTGCAACTACAGATGCTGCGAAGTTTTTGGAAGAAGTTATAGGCCATGTAGAATTTCAGTAATGGTCGACCAACTGCGGAGGAAAATGGACATAGGACAGAATGACAGTTATCTCCATTTTATAGTAGGATTTATAGTATTTTGGTTACCTCAGAAACAAGATCCTGGGTTCTTTCTGTGTTTCTAGATAGACATTGCACTATAATGCTGATACAATTGAGTGAAATCACCCCTCTTGATTAAATTGAGACTGAAATTTGAAATATTCATCAGAAAAACAATCATTCAGCTGTTTTTATTATCAATTGACAATATTGACAAATGTTTTATAGCCTATAGGTGTGTTGTATGTGAGCTTTAAAATAGCTTTCATTTTTATGAAACAAAAACAAAATGCCCCACCCTTACTTTTTTCCACAAATCACACCCACTCCAGATAGCTATATCTGTTCCTCTATATTGTATTTTGTATTAAGAATTAATTTATTGTCATTTTCACAGCAACTTGATGTTTTTTCATGGATTAATATACTCTCAATTCTCGACTGAATTTCTGATATTACTTCATTCTTTAGACTAGAAAAAAATTAATATCTGAAAAGGAAGGTCAATATTATGTCTGAATGTGTATGAGGGACAGGGCTAAAATGCATACTTGTACAGTATCATAAGTGTCAGTAACTAGAGCCCTACTGTTCACTGGACTCATTTTTATTATATTAATGAACTTATCTTTAATTGGGTGGCCTTGTTCTTGTATTCTTTTCTCAGTTTTATCTTTTCAACTAGTGTATTATATGAATTTGTGCCAACAAGATTTGTAAATATATAGTAGCATTGGACTGAGCAAATGTGTTCAGAAGAGTTTGCATCTTTCAAACATTTGTGTAGGGTTTTGATTGACTGTTCTATACCTTATAGATAAACAAGTCTATACATAATACATATTAAATGGAAATGCATCGCAGCACAAACCATAGGATGCTTAAACTGTCACTGTCTCATTTGGAAGGATACATGCAATTACTTTTGTGGTTCCTTATTACAGTAGGTACCTAAACGGTTAGATTAACAACCTAGAAAGGTCCAGTCATGTGACTAATAAAATCACACCCTCTCTCTGTATCTCATTAGCAGGCAGCGGTGCAGCACTATCTCTGTTTCTGGCACAACAGCGCCACTTTTGGTACTCGTGCTCATAGTGACATAGTGGTCACATAGTTAGGTGAACACATAGGTGAACACGGACATTGCTGTTCCTTGGAGTGGTTGCACCACTCAAAAATGACACCACATGGTGCTATGGATGGTAATGAATAATTTCAGGAACATTGACAGAGGTGATTAAAAATGCTAAGAATGACGTTTGAGTTTGTTTGCAATTTAATTTCAGATATTTATATTTTGTATTTTATTTAAACAATCTTTTTAAGATGACAGTGCCCCAAGCGTCGCTGCACGGTCTTACGGGGATATGCTATGCAGACAAGTAACCACTTGATGCTTGTATCCTATGCATCATACTGTACTGTGAAACAGTTCTAGGCAGCCATATTTCAAACAAGAAAAGAAAATGCTACCTTGCAAATGAGACAGTGTCTGTATTTTCATACAGGTAGGCATGAGTGTGACCCTGCTCTGACACTCCAGACTTTTCACCTGATTGTAAGCTTTGACAAAAAACAATATTCATGGAAATTGTAGCCAATATGCTTAGGCTAGATGTTACTTAATTACTGTGAATTGTCAATATTGAATAAACATGTTGGTCACTTATTATTTTACTTGTTTTATTTTTACTTTAAAGAATATATATATTTGGGGAAAAAATGAAAAAAGTATACCCTGCTTTTGGGCTTTCAACAATGACATACAGAGACACTCGCACACACTCATTCCTAACAAAGCCAAACTTCTTCGCTCAGTCAGATGGTAATGATCCCTTCAGGAAGGTACACCCATTAATCCTCCACTGACCCATGGATCTGTGAAGAGAAAAGATATTGGTGTCCACTACATAGTACATATGGCATAAATGACATAGTACATTCTGTTGAAAAGAAAACATGGACTGAAGAACATTGCCAAAGAACCAAATGCATAATCTCGAAGAGAAATCTTGGAAATTGTGCCTCAGGCAAGCCAAACTAACACTGATTTATAAATAAGATAATAAATAAATATAACCCCTTGTCCAATTATCCATCAATTATCCATAAAGGGCACATCAGTCAGGATGTGATTTAGCAGCTGGGGCATCGTGCTGTAATTATCAATGTACTTTAAGAGACACACTTGTGCTACTTTTGCGTTTTTGCACTTTATTCACCCTGAGGTTTTGGAGAAGTTGAAAGAAACTAAACAGAAGCAGAAAGCTAGCAAGGCTATGCCATTTTCTCTCCCAGCAAGCCAAATGACGTCATGATGACCTGACGCTATGATGACGTCCTCCTAGGCCAGATCAGCCCATATGGGGATGATCTTTACGTCATTTCCAGGACGTCTTCACAAGTTGAAATAACATAGTTTATTCTGGGTCAGATCTGACTAGTTATGATATGACGTTGATCTGGCCTCAATCGGACTCTGATTCATCCAGGGAAGTCCATCTTAGTGGGCAGAATTTATGTTGGTTGAAATCAGGTGATATTCTGGGCCAGATCTGACTAGTCTTGGTTTGACTTGATCTGGCCCCAATAGAGATGTCATTAATTCGTACAGGTCCGGACCGTGCTTGCTGGGATGCTTTGTAGAATGCACAAAAAAGGCATTGTATTGCAGCCTTGCTGCCTGCAAAATGCGTCCCGTCTGATCAGGCCTTAAGACACTAAGACAGGTAGGAGAGTCACTCACTGCATCTGCTATCTCTGGCCAGCCCATTGCCATGACAATAGCATCGTCAGTGTTGGGAGGGGTCTCCAGGTTCCAGTAGGTCAGTTTATCAAACATAGATGACACCTTCACGGTTCTGTCCTGGGTATAAGACAAGCATGTAATTTAGTAGAACTTGGACAAAAAGACCAGTGACAAAGCTCAAACTCTAAGTAGGTAAAACCTTTAGGCTGAATTCCTGGTTCAGCCTGCATGCTGAATGGGTGATGGACAGATCGTCACATTAACAAGTGGTGGTTAGGTTACAAGTCTACTGAATTTGCTGACTGGACCTTGCAGTGATAGGGTACAGTCACACATGCACAAATTAAATATTCACTTCCATTCTAAACTTCCTTGTATTGGAGTTAAAGGGAGAAGGGAGAAGAGTTTGGAACGCTCCACACGTCCCAAACTCTTCTCCCTTCTGGCTCCAAAACTATGGAATGCACTTCCCATTGCAGTCAGAACTGCAGCCTCACTCCCAATCTTCCGCCGTAGTCTGAAAACCCACCTCTTCAGACTCCACCATGGCCCGTAGCACTTGCCCTAGCCTAGCCCCTTAGATAGCACATTATGTAGACTTAGATAGTATTTTAAACAGACTTATAGCTTGTTATGTAGACAGCTCTAGAATTGCACTTTATGTAGTCATAGCACTTTATAGTACACATGTATAATATATTATATAGTATAGTATGTATAGTTTACATAGATACTCCAATGTTACGTTCTTAGTTTACGCATGATTCATGATAACTACTTTTTATACATGTGATGTATGCCATGCTTTTTGTTATTGCTTAATGTAAATCGCTCTGGATTAAGAGCGTCTGCTAAATGCCTAAATTGTAAATTGTAATTGTAAATTGTTAAACTTTAGTAGCCTCGGTACTCAGGCTTTTATTTTCGCATTCGGCTAAAAAATGAAAGCCTGGAGAACGCATTGGAAAATCTGGCATAGGAAGTGGGAGCCAACTTGTATTTCGCTAACCAATAACAGTGCAGAGGGGCGTCGCTCCAAATTTGGTGTACTCATAGATATTTAAAAAAAATCACACCCGTGTGAACTGAGTGGTGTAAGGTCTTATATAGCCTGTCTGACGTAATGAAATCATGTCTGACGTAATGAAATCACACCCGGGTGAACAGGGTGAACATAGCAACCATGCTCATTTCTTCTGCACAGAAAAGAAACCCTGTTCACCCGGGTGAACATAGCAACCATGCTCATTTTTTCTGCACAGACTAACAAAGCCAGTTGTAGGAGTGTTTTACACCACTCAAAAATAGATGCCTCATTGCAATTCATTGGAACGACGTGTCTCCATTGAAGGCATAAAGTCAAGTGGAAGTGCTGAAGGCATTTCCTGAAGGCACGCTGCGTCGCTGACCAAGTGACGTCACTCATGCGACTCCTCCATGTCTCTCGCTGCCACTCAAGTGACTACTGGCCAATCACAGCTCAACTTTTCCGGGTCAAGCTTCCTCTTCCGGCTCTGGGGCGTCTATGAGTGTACTCCGCTGTTTTCTACCGGGTAGGACAGGTGGGCTGGCACTCAGATCGGTGAACCAATACTTCCCCTAGGTCTCCTGCCTGGCAGTTCCAACCTCAACATCCTTCTACCGATTTACTCATTATCCCTCCTGTGTACATGTCCAAACCATCTCAATCTGGCCTCTCTGGCTTTATCTCCAAAACATCTGACATGCGCTGTCCCTCTGATGTACTCTGATGTGACTGTACCCTTATAGGGAACGTTAATGTTGTTTACCTCCTGGTCTGAGCCCGGTTTGTTGATCTCCTTCAGCACAAGTCCAGTGTAGCCCTGTGGACAGGTGACCTCCTGCCCTCTCAACTCACGACCCCTGAATGACACCGTTTTCTCTGCAGGATGTGGGCACAGGGAACACAATACAGTAAAGTTTGATCAGTTAGCATGAGATTTTACTATATATAGTTACAGATGAATTAACGATAACAAAAATGTATCTCTGTGATAAGTCACAAGTCGAGGAGACATCCGTTTTGCCTTCCATATCTGTCTATTTGTAATGTATGTCTGGCTCAATAGCCCCCCTGATTCTCAGACATAATATTATTATACATAGTATAAGTGGCTGACATCCTTATAACACCATACCATGTTTGCGGTCTTTTGTGGTAGCTGAGAAGTACTGCGAGACCTGGGCAGGCCCGTTGTGTTCTATCTCACAAGGCATTAGGTGGACTGGGACTCGATCTACCTGATCCACTGATGACAGCTTCACATTGATCACACTGCTGATGCAAGACATCTTACTGCAACACAACAGAGAAAAGCACACTTGAATGCTAAAGTACTATATGAAGCTCCAGTGGGATTTGATTCGCCGGAGTATGTGCTTAAACATTCGACAGGTCTACTAATAGCCAATTTTACATCAATGTGTCCAGATGTCAGTGGCAGTTCCCTCCCATCGTGTTTTACCAATGTGTGTGTGTGTTCTTTCTGGTTCTAGTACTACCGAGTGTTGAGTCGACTCATATATTATATCATGACATTGTAATGTACAAAGTAACGTGGTAGCCTAATTGGTAAATTAAGAAAATGTACGTTTAACAAACGGAGAAGAACTTCCTTGCACACTATTAAACCCGTTTGTTTTTTTGTTTTTTTTCAATTTACATTTTATTGAATTTTAATCAAACATACATGTAAACGAAACGACTGACAATTGACAATACATACAACCGAAAACAAAACAAAAGACAATATACACGTACAATACACACAAGGGGAGATATCTGCCTCTCTTCTCTATTGATGATCATAATACATAAGTACCTCAAACAGTAGCCCCTTTCGGATCCCTACGTTAAAGTTTCTGACATTTTGATGACTTTAGAAAGTCATCAAAATGTCAGAAACGTTAACAGAAGGGCAACTCCAAAAAACATGAAAATGATTCGCCAATGTTTCCCCACAGAGTCTTCAACAGTCCGACTGATACGTGTAATGTCTTTTCTGGGCTGGAGTGCAAAAGAAACGACTCACATTTTCCCCAGTTTATGTTTTTTAATACTCAATGCAAATCATATGTTTACCTTCCTTTCCGAGCTCCCAAACCTCTGTGTGTGTGGATGGATTTTGATAAACAACTCTGCTGTGTGCTACAGTGCTTGTGCTGGATTTACCGCTTCCTGGATGGCGGTGGTCTGATTGGATGGGATCTTCTTCTTCTACGTGGAAATATATTTTGGCGGGTATTTTGTTTGTGCTGCCCTCTAGAGTTACACGCACGCACGCACGCACGCACACACACACACACACACACACACACACACACACACACACACACACACACACACACAGACACACACACACACACACACACACACACACACACACACACACACACACACACACACACACACACACACACACACACACACACACACACACACACACACACACACACGCACACACACACACACACACACACACACATGCTGAATTGGTTTCCTTCCTCCATTCACATTGATTGATTGATTGATTGATTGATTGATTGATTGATTGATTAACAATTTGCAGAATTACAGTACATTTCAGCATAACTCAAAAAACTGTTAAATTATTAACTGTGGACGACACAACACCATAATGCATTACACTTGTTTACAATAGGGTCCACCATTTTCAATTCATCAGAACATTTAGAGACATACAAAATATACATATTATATTATAATAATCAAAAACAGGAAATCATCATAAAAGGAGGTATTAAAAAAGGGGAAAAACATACAGTGAGGGGAAGAGGGTGGGGGGATTCAGATTTTACGGGGGCCACGTTATCATTATTTATAGCCAGGCCATCTAAATCTGCCAACTTCCTTGATGACTATGCTGAACTACTGTGCATTATTTACACACTGACTTTGACCGTCTAGTGATGACTATAGGTTCAAGGTTCAAGTTTATTTTACATATAGACTAGAAGTCCTATATCATACATTCAACTGCAATGAGATCCATATAACCTGGCTCTCTCATCCCTTAATATGTTGAGATGATAAAAAGAGAGCTCTGTTGCTCTGTCTGTATATATGTCATATTCTAGATAATTCCAGTTAAAATTATGCGAAATATATATATATATTTTTACCATTTTGTACACTTTTGACCTGTCTGAGAATGTGAAAAGGGCCCACCCATAGCAGCTGCCTAAATTAGATTTTCACAACACGATTTCAATGATTTGTTGACTGACTTGTCTTTTCTGATCATTTCTGTTTTCTTTTATGTGTGTTACTTCTTCTGACATCAACATTTCATCTATACTGTTGAAATGAAATGATGAAATAAAATGATTACTATATTTACCCAGGGTATCTGGGCTAAGCTCAATAACTTGTTTCCAGCCAGGCCCTGCTCATAGAACACATTTCATCGTAGTGGTTCAATGCCTTGTTCAAGGGCACTTCAGCGGTGGTAATTTTAACGTGTCGGACCGCTGATTCGAACTGGCGACCTTCCGGTATCAAGACCGCTCCGCTATCCGTTCGGCCACCGCTGCCACTGTTAAAGGTAGGATGGGTAAGTGATAGTTAGGCTATTTGTTTACAAAATATAATATACAATAATATAATAATAAATAATAAAACTAGCGTTCTCACCAAATTATGCCCGCATCTTCCAAACCTTTGGTGACCATAAGAGAACTATAGGCGATCTATTGATAAGGTCTCATTACACAGCATACTGTATCAGCCCTTGTTGAACTTCAAAGTAGGTTAAATATTGAACTTGTGCATGCTAGATCTGCAGTCACACAATAGCCTAATACTCTCTGTTACAGTTGGCAGCTGCCAAGTGCCAAGTCAACACTGCATAAACAAAAGACAGCTGAGATCTCTCTCTCTCTCTCTCTCTCTCTCTCTCTGGTACTTCTCTCCCTCTCCCTCTCCCTCTCCCTCTCTCTCTCTCTCTCTCTCTGAAGTTGATTGGACTGGCGTTCATGCGTAACACAAGAGGTGTTTCATCATGGTCTATCGAAGCTGTTAAGCAAGTCTTGAAGAAAGTGCAACAGTTGATTGCACCACAGGATCAGAATTAAGATTCAGTCAGTGGTGAGTAAAATTCACGCTATTAATAATAAAGCAGATTATATTATTGCTTCAAACTAGCATGCTAGGAAGCTAATGTTGGGGGGTGGGACTGTGTCTTATTTCAGTAGTATTCACTAAACAATGAGTTGGGAGTAGGATGTTTACAGTGTAGTTGGAAAGAAAATGTTGGCTGCTTTGATTGCTTTGTTCTTAATCCATTGTTTTTGCATGATACCTGGCTGGCGTTTATGTTTCTGCTTGAAGTTGTGACTGATATCTGATATTGGAATTGGATACAGTAGGCCTACTGTTTTAAGATTATACCACTCATCATCATCACCATCAATATGATGGCTTATCTTGGGCCTGGCTAGCTCAGATAGGATACATTGACGTTTGTGATTAAGGGCATGTATAATTTATATTTTTAAGCCATCAGCTGGTTTGATTTTATGGATCAACAAAGTGAGGATCTCATGAAGCCCTGCGGCTGCCCTCAAGATGAGTCACAGTCAGAACCAGGCCTTCGTGACCCAACGTTGCTGTGGCTCCAGGACACTGTCATCATCGCAATGTTCCATGTCCGCCAGAGGTTGTTGTGGGGAGCTGTCGTATTGAGTGCTGTGTTCCTACTCCTCTGGACAGCCACATTTTTATATAGTGCCTTCTATTACTCTTACATGCCAAATCCAGCTTATGCTACCCCCGTACACTACTATTACAGGTGTGTATGACTGTATGTGACCTGTTCTCTTCTCCCTCAGACAATGCATAGGCCTACAATTATTCATGATTGTTCGTGTATATTTATTCCCTCGTTCTCTGACACACACACACACACACACACACACACACACAGACACACAGACACAAATACAGAAAGAGAGAGACTTGCATATTAACTTTGCATTGTGTTTTAAGGACCAACTGCAAGTCGTTAAGTTCCCATCCATGCTCCTATCCTGTGGCCAACATCTCCCTACTGGTTAACGGAAAGAGTCAGGTGGGTGTCTGTCTATCTACTGTGTCTATTTACTGATCGTATGTCTGTGTTATTTAACTTAATTTGTCTGTATTTCGTTTCATTTCTCAACTATATGGTGAACCCACCATTTCAGGCGATGACATTTGGTCATCCCTATCGAATCTCTCTGGTTTTGGAGATGCCTGATTCCCCACCCAATCGGGAGCTAGGGATGTTTATGATCAGGATGAGCTGTTATTCCCGCGAAGGGAAGGAGGTTGCCTCCTCTGCCCATTCTGTGAGTTGTTCACCGCTCCTGAACTGTTCAGAGATTCATTGTTCATACCCTAGATGGTCATACTGGCCATACATGGTCATATCAATATGCATGTGCACACGCGCACACACACACACACACACACACACACACACACACACACACACACACACACACACACACACACACACACACACACACTCAAAAACGCTCTTCCATTGCAAGTTACTTATGCTGTTGCTCTTCCAGGCCAGCCTGCTTGTCTCTGCATCCAGCTCTCGCTTTGTGAGTACTGCAGTACACTACTAATGCACACTAACTCCAAATCATACCACATAGGTCATGTCAGGTTATCACTGCTTTACGCTTGTCCATGGTGCTCTACTGCCATCTACTGTATACTACAGAGTAGGTCATTTCAATGGGGAATTTCAACTGTATGAATGAAAACAAACTTGAAGACTGGGTCCCAGTCTTACAATGTAGGCATTTGGCTGATGGTTTTATCTAAGGGACTTACAAAATGAAAGATTTAATCAAGTGGGGTGAACCCTAGTCAACAAATGATGTCACGTATGGAGTGCAGATGAAAACAATTAAGAGCAACAAAGTAACTAGTATAGCAGGTAAACATCAAACATAGCAACTAATTAGGCTACTTACTTACTGTAATCAGAATTAGCCAATACAAGCTCACAACACACGTAATTGAACTCCAATTAGATGCAAAATGTGTGCCACATATATGTACTGTATATGAGAGCTTGATGGTGTCATCCTCTTCTGGTTTAGACCATGCTGAGGTATCGTTCCACCCTTTTGAGGTGCCTTGGGACGCTCCTGTTCCTCCCAGCATACCTGACTGGAGTGGCTGAACAGAAGCAGCTGCTGGAGGTGGAAATATTCTCTGACTACATAGACAGCTCTGTGAGTGCAAGACTACGCTCTCTGTGTGTGTGTGTGTGTGTGTGTGTGTGTGTGTGTGTGTGTGTGTGTGTGTGTGTGTGTGTGTGTGTGTGTGTGTGTGTGTGTGTGTGTGTGTGTGTGTGTGTGTGTGTGTGTGTGTGTGTGTGTGTGTGTGTGTGTTTCATACCTACAGTATAACAGGCGTTTCTCTGTGTGCAGTATGCTTCTGCTGTTGGAGCCTTCATTGAGATCATGTCTAGTAAGGTGCAGATTTATTCATCTCAGCTCTTCATATATGCTAACTTCTCTGGCATAAGGTGAGTGTCCAATGCACACTTTCTAAATCTAATCTGTTTTTGTGACCTGTGAGCAATAGGCTGTGACAGAAATTAAATGACTCCTTTACTACTCCCAAAAGATGAAATTGTAGATTGATAATTGTATTAAATTCTAAGTTACATCGTACTGTTTTACTGCTTCATGTGAACTAGCATGTGAAAAAGCCTATGCTGACAACATTATTCTGATCAATTCAAATACTAACATCCTGTTTTCTGTGTATTATTTCGTAAGGTACATATTGCACCACTTCCCTCTGGCGTCAGCGATCATAGGCGTGGCCAGCAACTTCATGTTCCTCAGCGTTCTCCTGCTCCTTGGCTCCTTGAAAGACGGATCGTGGACATCACAGCAGGTGATGTCCACGACAGACAAACGTGTCTAAATGGCAAGGTTTAGAGACGCAATATACCATATATACACAACGGCCATTTTGCTCTTACTGTACACATCGCACTCCATGGGTGGTGGAGGGTGGGTCCATTTTGGTTATATGTGTGGTTATTTGATAAGTAGTATTTGCCTGTGTAGGTCTGTTGTTGTGACCTATAATAGCTCTGTCAGTGTTAAGCCTGATTTATATAAATTAGCAAAGTAGCAAATGTACAAGCTCGTGAGCTTGTACTGTATCTTCTTGTACTGTACTTGTACTGTATCTTCTATTTTCTGAGTGCATCACTGGCGCACGTCTAAATCAGCCTGTATAGTACTGTATGTGTTGTTTCAGGTTGCATATTGAAGAAACTACTTTGTGAGTGTTCAACTGTAAATATAGACCCGCAAGGGTCCATTTCTACACCACAGATTAATTCATGCTCCGGTGTGTAGGTTTTGGGTCTCTACAGTATATCCAATTGCTCACTGTATTATTGTACATTGTACACAGAACAATACAAGAGAAAATTCACTTAAGAAGGAGAGGAGGAGTTTTAAAGCTCAGCTCGAGGATCATGAGGACAGCACTGCAGGTACACACACACACACACACACACACACCCACACACACACACACTTTTGTCACAAATTACATTTTAGTGAGGCACAATGTACTCTCTTTATTGACGCGTGTAATTCTGCTACAGAGATGAATGCATCGGAGGACTCCCCGGTGAATCTACTTCATATAAGACCCACAGACCTGACCCAGGGGGAAAGGGAAATCTGAATGTGAATGACTGGTGCTGACATGAGACTTGATACATGAGACACAAGTACTTTCCAGTTGTCTGTTTTGTTCATAAATGACAGTGATTCTTCATGACCACTAGGTGGGGCAAAAAGACAAGTGGGGTTTGTTACATTTGTAAGTTATGTTGTTTACCCAGGGGTTCGGTGTAAAAGGATATATATATATATCAGTATATTGGCAGTTATTTCTCCATGTGTTGTTTACATTTTCATCCTGCATTGATGTTTAAAATAAATACAGTAAAAGATGGTTAAATGATGTATGGTGCACATGTGAGTCAAACTGTCATCCCAAAGGTTTCACTGAAGGTCTTTGTTACTGTAAAGTTTCAGAATATGCCCAGGCGGTGGCGTAACCGTCTGGGCACCCGACTGGTAATCCAGTCGCAGTGTGCCGCGGGTTCGACTCCCGAGCCCGACACGGCCTTTACTGCAGGTCTTCCCCCATCTCTCTCCCGTTTCCTGTCAGCCTACTGTCTGTCCCTTCAAAAACCAATAAAAAAGGCGTAAGCCGCAAAAAAATATCTTAAAAAAAAAAAAAGTTTCAGAATATGTTTTCAATGGCAGAACAGGTCCAGTCTAGTGCTTTATTATTTATAGTTAAATAAATGAATGAATTAATCAATATTATTCAGATAAGATACTTTTCTCTCTTTAAAGCCACTTCAGCTAAATGTTTCTATTTTCTATAACAAATATATCTACAAAAAGTGTATAGTCATCATTGGTACGGGGGAAAACCTGATATACAGTGTACCGTATATGTTACAAAGGGGTACCTATTTCAGGCAAATGTTTACCTGATATTGCTGCTGGATGATGTTTTGGAAATTCTGTGGCGTCACTGTATGCAAAATGTTTTATCAAAAAGGATTAACACAGGAACAGACATACTGTAGTGTACACTACACACACACACACAAGCGAAGGAGCAGAATAACGTTGCTTGCTGACAGTCAAAGAAGACAGGTGGGAGAGGTAAAGTACTTTCCACAAGATTTATACTTACTGAAGTTCCTTTTGTAGCACAGAACTGGATAAAAGCAGTTTAGCTTTACTTCTGATACCTGTACTGTATTATATGTCATTTGCAGTGTTGGGTCTAATGATGTCTTCAGTACAAGAATTTTCATAACGGTATACAGTGTCTTACTTAGATTTCAATATGAATTTTCTGAAAAGTATTTAAAATTATGCAACTTTTCTGCAGACATTTCTCTGACTTAATTACCACATATTTGGACAAAGAACTGGCCAAGCGTGTTTGAAACATGGAGCAGACGCATCATCCATCCGCTCTCGGTGAGGATCCAGTAACCACCAGGACGAACACGTCGGACACAGAGGCAGAAAAGCACATAGAGGCACAAGGAGGAACAGAATACAAAGGGGGGATAGCAAACGGTGAAGGGAAGAAGACGGTGAACGAGACAGCCCCCACTGATGATGTGTCAGATGGACTATCTGTGAAGATGCACCAACTCCTGTCAATTAGCAAAGGGCCGTTCAGGACACGGAGGCCCAGACTCCAGTGGACAAAAAGCTTCCCCCCATTCAGTCAGTGCGTTGGGGAACATGATGAGTCTGAACGGGTGAGACAGAATGATTTCGGGGAAGAGGTTCAGTGCTATTCGGAACTTCGTGTCACTCACAGACCCCATCTCCGTGTTCAACAGAGGGTGAGGGAAGGGAGTACAGAGGAAGTGCAGTTTAAGCAAGGGGGGAGAGACGACGAGAGAACAAATGACACACTGACTGCCAGGGAATCGAGGGCCGAGTTGAAGGCGAGATGGAGAGCGACGAGGAGACAAAGATTAGGGGGCAGTGATGGGACAGGATGGGTGAGGAGAGAGAGATGGAACGGGAGAGGAAGAATGGAAGAGACTGGAGGAAAGCAAGATGGTAAAGCAATGAGACTGGGGAAGGAGACCAGACCCCCAGAGGAGGTAAAGGGTGGCAGTTTAGATAGTGGGAGAATGTTCCATGACGCCCCAGAGGGCGATATAGGTGTGAATTCTGAGACGGATGGAACAGAAGCAGAAAGTGAGGAAAGAAACATTGGTGATCACTCTGAGATGGAGGGAGGGAGTGATGGGAGCAGTCGGATAAATACGATGGGCGAAGTTGGTGAGGGGCCGGTGAGACAGGCAACCCAATGGTCTTCCCCACATCCCATCCTCTCCCGCCTCTTACAATCCTCTGCCTCCTTCACCCTTTCCTCCCCTGAGAGTGATGAAGTCTTCAGTGACAAGGAGGATGCCGGCTCAAAGAGGAACACCCTCAGAAAGGTGAGAGGAGCTCATGAGTGAATCTATCCTTTACTCCTTATTCAAATGACCCATGACAACATGCACTACAGTATATTATGATAATTCCTCAACATCACAGAATTATGAGTTGCTGCGCTCGGCTCTGTATGTAACTGCAATGGTTTTCCGTGAAAGAGACATCAAAACTTTGTTTCTCAACTGTTCTCAGCAGCTCCTGTGGTCCTGGTGATTTGCATGGGTTTGAAAGATAGCCATGGCACTGTTAGATTTGAATGGCATTTGCATGCCATGCTTGGCTTCAGATATGAGAAAGATGAGGGGAAAAGAAAGGGGGTTGTCCGTAGGCCTATACCATCCATCAAAAACACGATTGGCATGAATGTATACCTTGCCATAGAATGGTAACAAGAGAGACAGAATGGCACCATTTTTAATTGTGCTGTGATCTGCCAAACAACACTGCCAGAATGATAGTTGGCTTGGCACCACAAATGTGATATATTTTACATAGGCCTACTGAACACTGGAACCTGTGCAGTGCTCTGACCTCTTGCATGATAACATGCATATGTACAGGAATGTTAGTGTGGATCTTTTTGTGTATCTCTTGTTGCCTATTTCTTTTCCTAGTTAGATAGACATACTGTTTGCTTGTTAGGTTTGATGTGTACCTATTACCTGATATCCATTGTGGGCCTTAATTGTTTTTATTTGCACCCTACCCTACTTATTAGACCTTGTTTGTGTAATGCTATTTACTCTGATCTTACACTTGTAAAGAGTCACTCTGGATAAGAGCGTCTGCTAAATGCCAAATTGAATGAGATGCACATAACTGGTGAATAAAGTAATGCTAAATCCAATTCCAAAGGCAGTATAGGAGAACAATAGGATAGCCAATAGATGACGTGAGCATGAGGCAAGTGACTTCCAATACAACAAGCCAGAGAAACAATGTTCCAATCTATTATGCAGCCTGAAAGAGCTGGACTTGTGGAAAGCATGCTTGAGCTTTAATTTCTTGCTTTTTATACTATACATATGCACATTGCACATGCATCATGGTGTAGTAGTGGATTCATCCACTTTGTTGAAGTACAAGTGTTAGTAGCAGTTGTTGAACAGTCAGTCTTGGTGATACAGGCTGTAAGCATTATCACTTTATGTACATTTTAATTATATGACTATGAATACACTGCATTGCTGATGCACTGGCCGGCATTGTGTATACACTTAAATGATTGATATCTGCTGCTAAGTGCCAGAGCCCAGAATCCAACCCTGGCTCAGGAGCCTTCCATGTTAGCATCGGTCTCTCCATAATGCTATTTGTATGATAATAGAAACTCCTACATATGTGGCTCCATAATGGTATTTCTACCATTTCATCTCCATCTTCTTTTTCCCCAGTGTCGGTCCTGGAAGAAATTCCTGAACATGATGCAATGGTCAGTGGAACAGCAGAGTTCCTGGGTCCAGCTGGCTGGACATCAAGGCATGTGTGCTTCTCTCTCTCGCACACATGCACGCACACACGCACACACGCGCGTGCACCTTTTGCTGCTGTCATATTATTTTACATAATTTCCGCCAGTTTGTAGCTTGAACCAGCATAATGGAGTGGACCTGTACAAATGTACAGTATACTTCTCATAATGGGAGTGCTGATCTTAAATCACCACAGCCTTTTTCATTAACCAGTATTTCATCCACACTTTACACCTCCCTTGTTGGTTGCTGTTGCCACTGTAGGTAACTTCCAGACGATTGAGGGGGGCGAGGTGTTGAAGTTGTACAGTGATGTGGAGGCATCGTGTCTGGCCTGCCTCATGACAGACCCGCTGAAGCCTTTTGTCCCACAGTACCATGGCTTGATGACCCGTGGAGGGCACACGTACGTTCGCCTGGAGGACCTGCTCTGTGGCCTGAAGAGACCTGTCATCATGGACTGCAAGATGGGTGTCAGGTAAGGCCCCGTGCAGCCTTGTAGAATGAGTTTAATATGTCAAATGAAACGGGCACAATAATAATGTCCATGACATTCTTTTATTTTTATTTTAAGTACTGAATTGCTTTCATAATCCCACAACTTTGACAATACTGTTTTCCACAGACTGTCCTGGATAGCAATAAGAGCCTAAAACCTAATTGATGCTTGCATGATGACGATTAATTAGGCGTTAAGGTTGTATGATCTCATTAAAACAATGTAGACAGTTTGGAGTTTTCTTTTCAGGACATACCTGGAGGAGGAACTGTTGACAGCACGCAATAAACCCAAGCTACGGAGTGATCTGTACGAGAAGATGGTGAAAGCCGACCCGACAGCTCCAACAGCAGAAGAACACGCACAAAAGGGGGTGACAAAATGGCGCTACCTTCAGTGGAAGGACAAAACCACCTCTACTTCCACATTGGGATTCCGGATTGAAGGCATCATGGTAGGAATGTTTTTTGGATAGTATAGATGTTTGGAGACAGTAAAGACCATCGGGCTCGGGAATTGACCCTTTGACCTGCTGTCAGGCTGCATTAGAGCCTGCTATGTGGTATTGGCGCTCAATAATACCTTATCAATGCACTCGTGCCCATACACAATTCACTCCATTTATTGGATAACAAAGTCAATATTTATGGATTGCTCTGTAATTTGTACAGCTCAACATTACTCTGATTTATTCAAACTAGGGCACATGTGATGCATACTTCTTTGTTTTGTTTGAAATGTGTGTGTGCTGGTGTAAGTTGACGTCCCTGTGTTTGTCTCTCTGAGTCAGATGGAGAACGGAAGTATTCAGCGGGACTTTAGGAAAATTCTGACTTTAGCACAAGTCACTGACGCCTTGCTCTCCTTCACCAAGAGTCAGCTTCACATCCTGGTCAGTTTGCTCTGCCAGATGAGCAGCACTAGCTATATTACACTGCTTCACACAGTTATCTCATATCAAGTAAATCTTTCATCACCACCATCTTATTTTTCTCACCCATCCCCCTCATCCAATTGCCCTCTCTCTGTCTCCTACCTACTGCTGCTCAACAACCACTATACACTGTACTCCACCTGATTGATTGAAGAATGTATTAACAGTTTTGGAGAATTACAGTACATTTCAAGCACAACTCAATACAAGACTGTTAACTGTGGATGACACCATAATAAAGCATTACACTTGTTTACAATAGGGTCCACCATGTCTTCCCTCTTCTCATATATCTCTCAACAGAAGGCCTACCACTCCAGACTCCAGGCCTTGAGTGAAGCCTTAAATGAGTCGCCATTTTTCAAAACCCATGAGGTTAGTCTTTCTTATGTGCTTCGCTGAATTACGATTCAATTATATCTGAAAGTGAAAAAGCTGGAGTTAGATCTGGAAATGATTAATAATCTGAATCCCAGAGAATAGCCCATTTGTCTTTTGCATCTATAGTATTTACAGTTATCTTTTTAATGATGTATTAATCATGGCTCTAATTTGCATTAATTCATCCATCCACCCCAGCCCATATGCTAAATAACTTTTCTTTGACATGTCTCACCAGGTTATTGGTAGCTCACTCCTCTTTGTCCACGACCACAGCAGCAAGGCTAGTGTGTGGATGATAGACTTTGGAAAGACCATTTCAGTGCTGGGCACTGAGCTGCAGCACAACGTCCCATGGGCAGAGGGAAACGGGGAGGACGGGTACCTCATTGGACTGGCGTCGCTCACCTCTTCACTGAGTCAGGCCATCAGTAAAGCCTCCTCCTGGTGTCAAGACGGGAACTCTGGAGGGGGGAACACAGAAGAGATCACCAAAGTGGACTGAGGCATTGTGGGTGTGCATGATAAACGTTCACGGTTGAGATGTCACTGACAACGCTCCCTTCAAGCTACACTTTTGCCCATTGCCTCAAAAGTCACTGTGACTGAGGGTATGAAGGGAATGGAGATTTGATGTAGTAAATCTTTTGATTTAGAAAATTATTCTTCACTGGTTGAGGAAATTGAAATACTAATAAAAAACTTTTCCAGAGGACTCTGGTATGGTTCTTCCCACTAGCCTACATCTGAATGTAATGACAGTGGTAGGTAGGTGGTATTTATCTTACCAAAAGTAATCAAAACTTTCTTTTTCAAGGCTTCGTGAGACTTTGTTCAACCCAAGCTATGTAGGCTATCTGTTATATTTAATTACAAAACAGATGTCAATTGTTTGACATCAGCTCAAATTGGAGTACCCCCCCCCCCCCCCCCCCCCCCCCTCTTTCATGCACACACTTGTTGTCTTGTATATCCTTACGCTATTACAGTCTTTTGAGGAAGCTAATGGGCTCTGGTTATTTATTTACTTAAAGAGATGCATGCTGCTACAAATGAAAGGTTCAGTTCTGATTAGAGTTAAGACGCCCTTAAGCCAAATGACCACCAGAGGGCGCACATATCTCGGAACACCAGGGTCATGCATCAGCGGGGTCAAATGAGATGCAGCACTAATGTCCAAACAGGCCGCACTACCACATGGGATAATTTGGAACTACAGTCACCTGTGTGGAGTTATTAGCTGCTTGGTATCTAAGATATTTACCTGCTTCTTGTCTAATAATCATATTACAGTACCGGAATGGAATGCGATAGATCATAGTTACATCATGTAATGATTAATAATGAATATAAGCTGACTGCTGGGATAGTTGGAAGCAAACTTGTCAAAAATAGAACCTAAAAGGTTATCATGGCATTTTACCGAGGAAGGTACGACCACAACAACTACTACGACAACTTCTCAGTGGTTGCACGTGTCACGGATCATGGTAGGTCAATTTAAGACTATAAAGTCAACACAATGGCCGTTTCTTGTACGGAATATAGAAGTTTAAGCTTATGTTTTTAATGAGAAATAACGTTTTCAATGTACCCCTCCCTCACATCGTAGTTAATTACATGGACAAGTACGGCCGAGGTGTCCCCACAAGGTGGGAACATCTGCGCAGTGCGCACCTCGATGTGAAATTGGTTCAAAAATGTTAATAATAATATATATATGAAAAATATTAAGGTCTAATATTCCTACAATCCCTGCAATTATAGCTCCATTTTATTTTGGTTAGATTGGGTCACGCTCTGAAGAAATTAGTTTTGAAATTGTTTTTGTTTTACGCAACAAGGTACGCAACCAACCTACGCAACCTAACTGATCACATCATCAGTCACTGTATGCAGAGAGATTGCAGACAATAACGTGTTTTTCTATTTTTGAGCTGTCGCTCAAGCGCTCAACGAACGGCCCCTATCCATGTGGTGTGGGGATTATTTTGGAGGGACTGACTTGACTTCCGGTCCAAACTACAAAATGACGTCATCAGTCACAACCCTATGGTCACAACATATTGTATTGTAGTAGTTCCGGGTCCCTAAGCGCTCGCGCACGCAGTGTTTTCTTCTTGTCCAAGCCTTGCTGACACAATCTGATTTGCCAAGAGCAGGACTTTACTTGGTAGAATCGCGTGTATATTTGACATTAAGGTCATGGATTATTAACGTATATTATAGCGCGTCTGTTTTGTGTATTGGAAAGGGGCGATCTGAGTCCTTAATAGTGTTTTTAACCAGGTTGGGCCGTTCGAAATTACACTGTTCCCACGAACATGGCGGACGGCGGCAACTACTACAATGGTAAGTTACCCACAAGGTTCCCACACACAACCTTTGTTACAGCTCAATCTCGTTTTCTTTTTAGATTGTGGGGACATTTCGGTGGAGAGAGAGTTTCACCGCCGTGGTTATATGCTCCGTGGAGGTAAACTGAGGATGTAGCCATTACACAGTACAATCCTCAGTTCTAGCTTAGGCTAATCATTCAATTTAGTGAGTTGCTGGTCCATTTTGGTCATATTTGTACACTTTGAGTTACATATGGATACATTAATAATCATAACGGAGGATTTTACTGTAGAGGCTCTGCATAACTAGATGTGTTTCTAGATATTTAATATTGACTGTTGCCATGAATCAATTTAACTGTGTGAATTAGCACATTTGAACTGATATAGCCCTGAAACATGACTGTCATGATTACAAGCGTCATGTGAACCATGGCTAGAACTGATACTGCTGTATGGAGATCTTCCATTAATAACCTTTGGCATTAAGAGTTAAATAATATCATGTTTTTATTTTATTTTTGTATTATACCATGGATGCAGCTAATTTAATGGAGCCTGATGAGAAATTGGATCATGTTTATTTGCTATATTTGACCGCTCTAGCTGTCTTATCATCTGCAATGTGTTGATTAATGTTTTGCGTGTGTCCTCTTTCAGAGCACGATGACAGAACTGGCCCAACCTTCCGCAGCCGCAAAGGCCGGGGCTCCCACAGGGGCCGGGGCTACAACAATGACGGGCCCCGTAGGGACCGCCAACGAGGAGGGAATTTTGGGGGCCCTGGTCCACGGTCCAGACTGGAAGAGTATGATGGAGATGTAACTATGAGTGATAACTCCAACTCTCAGGACGCCAGCTCCCAACGCAGATTGTGAGTGTCACAGAGCGACAGATATATATGACACAACCCGATATGGTTGTGTCACTTGTGTGTTAATGTTATTATATAGGAGTTGTGTGTTAACGTTATTATCAGGCCAACTTTTTTTCCTCCTGATTCCTTCAATTCTCCCATTTGGATCAGATTTACAAATCACGTGATGCTTTATAAGTCAAATTGGATGACATTTTTGTATTGTATAATTATATATATATATATATATATATATATATATATATATATATATATATATATATATATGTTTGCTCCTCAGCAACCCTTATTCAAGACCCTATCGAAGAGGAGGGTTTGACAGAGACAGACGGGGTGGCAGAGGAGGAGGCGGAGGAGGCAGAGGAGGAGGAGGAGGAGGAGGCGGCGGTGGCGGCGGCGGCAACTTTAAAGGAGGAGCGGGGGGAGGAGGAGGAGGAGGAGGGAAAAACAATCGATCAGGCTGGTACAAAGTTACGGTGGGTATTGTTACTGCGACCTCAAGATCACCCACATGGATTAAAGTTCTCAGTTGCCACTTGCCACGACTGATTTCAGCGTTGCAGCGCAACGTGTTGTAAGCTTGTAGTAAGCTTGTAGCCTATTTTTGGTTATTAGTTATTTCAGTCTTCCAGAAAACCCTATTATATCAGATATTTCATAACCCAGATCGTTCAATCTGCAATTTCTTCAACTGGTTAGCTGTATGGCTACCAAAACATCATCATTTTACATATTGTGTTAAGTGTGTAAGACACACCGCGCTAATGCTCCTGTCATGAGATTTTATTTTGCTTTAATGCATGCATCCATAAAATTCTCATTTCGGGTGGCCACAGCTGAATGGGTAGAGAGATGGGCTGTCTGGGTCTCCCATTGTCCCTTTCCCTTATTTGTCTGAGTGTGTTATGCTCTTTGATGTTTTAACAGATACCACATGGAAGGAGATATAAAAAGGAATGGTTAGTGCCAGCCCTACAGAACATCTGCACTGTACCCTTCACACCTGTAAATGTAAGTCCCAGTGTTTTCACAATTTAAACTGTCCCTACATATTCTTAGCTTAGAGACATTGAAGATTTGGTGCATTTTGGTGCATTTAGCCAGGAGATATTGAAGAATTGTTGCAACATATTTTAGCGATATCACATGAGAGGGAGTGTTGTCACTGTATTATCAGCATGACTGCACCCATATTAATTATAACTTACTAATACAACCTCCAGGCTCCAGTATGATATTGCCTTTATAGCACAGTTCCTTTTACAAAATATCAAGTAACAGTTAATGATTTTTTCTTTATTTTTTAAAAACAGATATTATTTAAAAACAAATGTTGCTAAACATGTTAAAGACATTCAGAAATCCCAACATTAGTGGGTTTTTATTTTGTCTGTAGAGATCTTACTCTCCTGCAGACATAAAGATGTATGGAAACATATTGAAGGATTTCCCACTACTCCCTCCATCAATAGACAAGGCAGCCGTTGTATAGTTTGTAGAAAGATTTGAAAGAACATTTGTCAGTAAGATCTCCCCCTCTCTCATCTATACAGTTCCAGGTTGATGGTCACAAAGCTTATTTTTACGTGGATGATGCCTCCGCTGCTAATGAACTGAAAAAATGTTCGAATAAGATCACAGCCCTTGACGGTTACAAGGTAACTACCCACCTACACATCTATGTATTGACCCTTGATCCATTTCACAAAATAGACCTTGAACTTCTGTAACAAACTATCATCAAGTTTAGTAGTTACTGGAATCTGTTGTAGTTCTCTTCTCTATGCTAGCCTACTCTAATACCGCCTCATGTTTGTTTCCTTTTAGATAGAAGTACATATGAACCCTAGCTCCCCGCCCTCCTTTACTGACCTGAAGCCTGAACACATGGAGCACCTGAAGGTGAGCCAACAATAGAGGGTGGGATGATAATGTTGGAACGTTTGTGAAAGGAAGGCGCTCAGATAAACAGGAAAGTATTAGGTTTTAATGATGATGCTTGCAATTCCTGTGCACAGTATTGCAACTTGAATTGCTAGTGAAGGACTTTTTTTTAAATGTATTTATTTATACCTATTTTTGTATAATTTGTCCGCATTATAAGATGGTACTATTTCTGTCAACTCACTCTGTGTCTCAGAAGTGGGCTGTGGACAGTTTAAAAACCTGCCTATGAGTGCCATAATTAGAACGCAGGTTTGGTCATTTCAAACAAGATTTGTTAATGTTTTATTAGTGCAAGAACAATGGGTTGCTAACGTTCCAGGAGGTGAAGTGGTGCTCATAGAAGCGTTTCCATGAGCTTGGAATCCCCATTGATGATGTCATTGGTAGGCTCGTTTCTGAACTGTCCATAGCCCACCAATGAGATGCAGAGTGAGTAGATGGAATTGTTGCCACGACAACGAATAGCAGCGTGACGCCACAGCAGTGATGTCACACCAAGTATAAGGTCTACCCTAGGAGGTTGAGAAGGAGGTTTCCAGTGAAAATCTATCTACACAGGTAGACTAGTTCTACCTCCATCGTGACCAGACTCTCAGGCTCTTCGGAGAGCCAGCAGAGGCATTAGTGAGCATGCGACCAATTACTGTATATGGAGATGCGGTTAAAAATGGTTGAAGTGCCCCTACTTAGTGTCAATAACTTTAATTCGAAGAGGCACAAAATCATTCATTAATTCCCAATTCTAACATGTCTCCCTTCCATCTGCTCGTCCCCATAATTACTATTTACTAGTGCGTTGTCCTGATGATGTCTCAAATGGTAAAGCTTCATTCTCTTTCATAGCAATGCATGGCAAAGCGATTTGACGGCTCCCAGCAAGCGCTTGACCTCAACAACATCCGAACGGACCCAGGTACAGTATGTCCACTGTCTGTTGTAGAATGAGACAAGTGAATGCTTTGCTTGTTTTAGATTTTAATCTGAACTTGAGTCCTGTGTGTTGCAGACCTGGTGTCCCAGAACATTGAAGTCACCCTGAGTAGGAGGTCAAATATGGAATCGGTGATTAAGATCATTCAAGAGAACATTCCAGAGGTACGGTGTATGCTATGAATACTTGGCCTTTGTTATAAGAACCAAACACGAAACATGAATGACACGAAACATGAATGAAATGCCATACATCAAGGCTAAAATATTTTAAGAGCCTTGATTGATTTTTTTCCATCAATCTGTAGCTTGGCTCCACAGCTCTCTTTAAAGCCCAGTTCAGATTAAAGATTCCCAACCAGAATCAAGAAAGTTTGTTACTACTAAATACTGTGCCAACAACATAAGAATAAAAACAAAAAAACGAAGATAAGAAGAAGCCTTCAGCATTAGCAACATCAGTGTAAGATTAAACCGTTTTAGAATGTTGTATGCATTTGACTGTATCAGAACAGAACAAATTGTTGTGTTGTAGACATGGAACTACCCTCTTATGGCCAGCCTAATTAACAGTGGATTGTGCCTTCTGCCTGCACTATTCATATGTTTAATTCGTCATTTTAATGCCAATAGAAAAATCTGTGATATACACACTGCATCTCATTCTCACACGGCAATCCTATAGTATTATACCCAGTCCTGATGGTGGCGGTAATAGAGCGAATCTGGCGATGTCACTTCCGGTTTAAGGAACAACAACATCCGGAACTAGTTTTGGACTGCAGCACTATCAGATGTCTGAAATGCTAAGCGATCATTGTTTATTTTAATAAAGTCAAATTAAGCTCTAATCAAGCCCAAAATATCGCATTTTACGCAGCGATGCATGCGCGATCACACGCGTGCGTGATCGACCGTGCACGCGCAGATTTCGGCCGGTTTTAGGTAGATTACATCGGCCGTTAGCCAAACAAGCTAAAAGTTGCTACATTTTGTTATATTAAGAACATATGACAGGGGCATACATACATCAAAAAAGATTATTTTATCGTGCAACAAAGTACACATCGCAACCTAACTGTTCTAAAAGTGGCACATTAATGCTATTGTGTGAATTCTTATTGATGCTGTTAGTACTGTCCTTGTCCTGCACCAGGAACAAATACATGGAACTATTTGATGTTCTTAGCATTTTAGCCAGTAGCAGAGCATTGTCTCCATGGAACCAGCACATGATCCATGATAAGCTGCAACCAGCTATTGGTTGATGCTTGAACATTTTGGACAGACTAACCGACAGAGTGGTTTATACTATTACTAGCTGTGGTTTGCATCTAAAAATTCAATAATTTTGGAATGATTCGTTAACAGTTTAGAGGCCCCAGACGGAGATCACCGTCAAGTTCATGGTCAAGTGCCAACATTATTCTCTTCCTTCTGATTTCTGTACCAGCTGGTGTGCCTGAACTTAAGCAACAACCGTATTCACAAGCTTGACGACTTGGCTGATTTAGTCAGCAAGGTTCCCAACCTAAAGACGCTCAACCTGTCCAACAATGAGGTGAGGTTCAATGGAGAGAAAAAAACATAGCAACCTGTCCTATATATAGATATATAGATATATAGATATAGATATATATGAAGATTATTTAGTTCTCTGCCAAGTCTGTAGAGATTTTGAGCATGTCAACACATTTTAAACATTTTGAAACTAAAAATACTTGTACTGTATGTTCTGTTCATTTGGTCTAATTTCAACACCACCTGACCAACCTTCCATCTCCTTCCTCTGTGTCTCCCAGCTGAAGTCGGATCGAGAGCTGGACAAAGTGAAAGGCCTGAAGTTAGTGGAGCTGTGGCTTGACAGGAACCCTCTGTGTGACAACTTCAAGGACCAGGCGTCCTACATCAGGTCAGTCTGCAAGTTTGGGGATGACTTACGTGTGTGTGTGTGTGTGTGTGTGTGTGTGTGTGTGTGTGTGTGTGTGTGTGTGTGTGTGTGTGTGTGTGTGTGTGTGTGTGTGTGTGTGTGTGTGTGTGTGTGTGTGTGTGTGTGTGTGTGTGTGTGTGTGTGTGTGTGTGTGTGTGTGTGTGTGTGTGTGTGTGTGTGTGTGTGTGTGTGTGTGTGTGTGTGTGTGTGTGTGTGTGTGTGTGTGTCAACTAGTGTGTATGAGTCTTTTCTCCCCCCCCTTTTTTAGGTTAAGGTTTCCGGTGACATAGAAGCAGTATGTGAAACGTCTTCCTAACAGGAGTCATGGACAAACAATCACTGATGTTATCCCTCAGCACAAGTTTGTTTCTTTTGTTAACATATGCAAGAGAAATAGTCATGTGGTATTCATTACAACTGTTGTATATACCTCCCTTGGTCTTTCTTCCTACTGTCTAACATTTCCCTTTTCACTAAAAAATCCTCCATCTGATGATTATTGAGCGAATTGACAGGGATGCCGTTCAGGCAGGCTTTTCACCTCTTAATCACATTCTTTTTATTGCAGTGAACAGCTGGGAGCTCATAATTTCTCTTCTAATTTTAGGGGCATATTTTTACCATTGGTTGTATGCTCAGTGATGCTTGTTCTCAGCATTCCCCTGCTGACATCCTTGTTAGTCTTCCCATAAAACTGCAATAAAATGTAATTTCACCACAAAAATAATGACATTAGTGCAGAGCTTTAGGAAAGATGTTTCTCAATGTTAAGCGGGTAAGCAATGTGCCAGTCCATTTAAACAAATTGAAAGTGAATTGAATTGCAAGACTTAACCTAAAACAGCCCCAAGTGTAGCAGCGCAGCAGTAGTAGTAGTAGTACTACACTAGATTATAGTGACTATTGGGGAGAAGTCTGTGTGTTGTCTTACAATTCACAAATTGCTTGGACCAACGAAACGAGTCCACTGGTTACAGCCAGCGATGGTTTCCCCTCCCCTCGTGGTATCTTGTGGCCCAATCGGCATCCTGCAACAGGCGAGTATGGCAGGCTGGTTCGCCAATGACGGGTAAGATCCCACCTTGAAACTCGGGACAACCTAAGACAGGCACAGTCACGATTACTCAGCCTCTACGCCACTGTGAGCATCGACTCACCAAAGTGGCAAGAAGAAACTGAGAAGATGAGGAGGAGAAGAAGAAGAGAGACCACACAGGATAAGCCGTTGGGTGAGAGGTGGAGGGGGTAAACAATGTCTCATCAAATCAAATGATGAGAGAAGCAGAAAATGCACTCTGTCTTCCTGTGTCAATGACTGCTCCCTGGCCTAAAGCAGAGGCCCCTGCTGCTACTCTCCATCTATGCAGGAGAAAGAGAGTGGAAAATATCATTATACCATCCTGAAGAAACAATGTTCTCTACTGAATAATCTAATCTGGTTCACTTACATGGGAAATAATTTAAACGAACCAGATATGAAAATGGAAATGCTACACTCCATTATTTTTAGTATGATGGTTGTGAGCTGAAACAAACAAAAGGGACATTATTGCACATCAACCCAGCACACACAATTTCCTAGGGGACAAAGGACATTCACTTAATGTGAATTGCAAAGCCTTGCTTCCTCTGCAGCCAGAGGCATGGGTAAAAAGGTGATACTTAGGTTTTAGCCTTGTACATGATGGTAGTTGTGGTGTGTTAACAACGTAACATAATCTATGCCACTCTTGTGCTTGTGCAGTGTGGAATACTAGGGGGATCAGTAATGGGAATGCTGGGTTCAACACTGAACAGCAATCTTCCTCATGCCACTGTTCCTGGGCATTTTCCTGACTTTCGCTCCCTTTTCCCCTTGCATTTGAAATGTCACCACAACTGATAAACGTTTCCCTTCCTCAGATAATGATGCATAGAGAATCGTCACCACCTACTAAATGTTTCACTTACCGTGGAAGTGAGCTATCTGTGTGTCTGTGTGAATGTTTTTCTTTTGTGTGACCCTCTTTTGTTTTGCTATGACCTAGACTCTGCCTCTCTTCAGTGGTCACAGACAGTCATACTTTTGGGAGCTGATCCTAACGCAAGACTGGCGGTAACCCCACCTCTCTGCCAGCTATAGCATAGCCTCTATTTTTAACATAACAGAGGATTTGCTTTGTTGGTTTCCATGACACGCTTGTAGATTTTGGGTTTCTGTAGGAATGTGTGTGAGTGTGCGTGCATGTGTTGGTTCCCCTGTCAGAGGTCTGTGTATGTCTCGCGTTTTGGAGGTGGTGAGTATTCCTCTTTGGTAAGTACACTTTGGGGTGGGAGAGGTAGGCAAAGGGCACAGCGTTAAGCCATGGGGACAGGAAGCTATATTTGTGCGTGTTTACATTTCCACGTGCATGTCACAGTAATGGTGGGCATGGAATGCCCCAACGACAGTGATTCAATTTCATACCCCTTTCTTGTGTGCTTTAAAAGCCTGGAGAGGACTGTTTTCCCAAGCATTCCACACAATGTGCCAGTATCATTACTTAAATACAACAATCATTACATCTAATCTGTAGCGGACTATAGAGCACATGTACTGTAACTCAGTAGGTGTGACTGAGAGTGTTAGAATGCATCCTGACTTTCACCGTTTTTGCTTTTGTTCCCGTACCAGTGCTGCGCGGCAGAGGTTCCCCCGGCTCTTAAAACTGGTAAGACTTTTTTTTGGCATTCTCTGATTGCTCATTTGCTAGTCTTCACAAATTGTGGCTTAGGCTTGTGCAATGCTATGTAATGTAGTTAAGGATTTCTTTGAGGCATTTTATGCTTTATTATTTCAGATGGAAAGATAGGAAAACAAGAGTAAGAGACATGCGATACAATACAGTGCATTTGAATCAGAGTCCTTGCTCACTAGGAGTATGGTCTGACTCTGTGCACTAGCTGAGCCACCCGGCAGCAGGCTCCCCAAAGACCTTATTATAATAATAATAATAATATCTGGGACTTATATAGCGCTTTTCTTGATACCCAAAGACGTGGGGGGGGGGGGGGACATAAGAAAAGGACAACTTTATTAGAAAAACGAGTAAAACGAATAAACAATAAAACGGTACATGTAACAAGTTAATAAAAACACATCAGCTAGGGAATGCTATTCTGAACAGGTGGGTTTTCAGTGCGGTTTTGAAGGTGGTGAGTGAGGGTGCATCTCGGATGTGTTTGGGGAGAGCATTCCAGAGGGTAGGGGCGGCCACAGAGAAGGCCCTGTCGCCCAGGTTTTGAGCCTGATCTTCTTGGGGATCACAAGGAGGCCGGTGTCGCTGGACAGTTAAATCTCAGTTCGTACACAAGAGTAAAATTCTTTGGTCTTGAAACATTGTCGCAGCAATAACAAAGTTGGGAATTTTCTTGAACATCTGTTTATTTTATTGTATCTGTTTTATTTATTCCTTTGATGCTGGAGGACATGGTAATGCCAAGATGTCAAAGTGTTTCTCTTTCTCTGCCTCCCTTTACATGTTATGTTGTGTTTGTGTTGCTTGATTTTAGGATGGCAATGATCTCCCACCTCCCATAGGTTTTGATGTGGAAACACCCACAACCATCCCCACCTGCAAGGTAATGTTGGGTTTATCTTATTTTGCGCACAAGGAAAGTGTTTGAGCGTGGTCTTGTTTGGGTATCTACATATGATTAGATGTATACAACAAAGCACTGTGGAATGACTTTTTAAGGGCAGTCTTCATTTGGTAGTCTTGCTTTTATGGTGTAGCGCTGATTATTATAATTGTATTTTCTCTGAGTTTTAGCATGGGAACATGTTATTTACTAAAATGTTGGCCTGTTTACTCATGACATTGTTTATAAATATTTTTTCTGTTTCACAATCCAGGGCAGCTGTTTTGGTTCTGATGAAATCAAGGTTATCATCCTTCATTTTCTGCAACAGTGAGTTTAAGCCTATTCACATCTGAGTATGACCTGTTCGGCACTGATCTAAAGCCAGCTCATTTAATAAAGAATGACTGGAAAAATCTGGGAATATGATGGGTTGAAGCTCCACCTTTTTGTCTAGTGCTTCACCCAGTGAATGGGCTAACAACTGTGGAATATGGCCATTGTATATTTGTCCTGGCCTTGTGCATAGTGTGCTAAAGAAATGCACTACTTCTAGCTAGAAAAATCATGTTTGGCTTAAGGAATGAACATAATGAGTAGTGAGACTATAATACTACTGTTTTTCCAGGTACTACAGTGTCTACGACTCTGGGAACAGACAGCCTCTTTTAGATGCCTACCATGATGGAGCATCTTTATCTCTCATTACGCCTTACACCTCACAGAATCCGTCTAGGTAAGAATAACTCTCATAGTACTCTGCAATCAAAGGCATCAACGGCACATTCAAAAAACACCACATTCAGGGGGCGCTGTTGGCCTAGTCTCCAGTGGTTATGGCATATACGATTTGTATAGGTTCTAATGCAGCCTGACAGAGTTGCCAGTTTGATTCCCGAGCCTGATGACCTTTGCTGCGTGTCACTCTTGTTTCCTGTCATTGTTCCTGCCATGTATTGTACTATCCGAATAAAGGAAGAAAAGCCCCAAAAATATCTTGGCGGTAGCGTCACCCCAAATGCATGTGCTCGTAAAACAACATGAACTTGCTCTGACAAGAGACACGGTTAAAAATGCTAAACCGTATAAAGTAAACGTGTGGCTGCATTTCACTCAAATGGATTTACCCGGCTGTGCAATTTGTAAAAGTCTTTAAGTCAAATGTAAAGAAGCATCTTGCAATGCACGGATTACATTTGAAAGCAGAATAATGCACTGGGTCAACTCGACTGTCTGTATAATGCTCAATTTATGCTCTGTATGACGATGTCGCTTGCCGCAAGTAGCCGATCTGTCTACAACTCACATGTTGTGAGCTTGTAGACAGAATTCAAGTGCTGATTTAGCACCGGTGTTGAGTAAAACCCAAACAATACCCAACCCTACTTTCACTAATCCTATTCCTCCATATTGTAGTATATCTACATTGACTATGCCTGACCCTTGTTGTCTTTCCTCTTGCGTTTCTATAGGAGCAGTCTAGGAGAGTACTACAAAGACAATCGAAACCTGAAGCGGGTGAAAGACACCAGTAAGTTTACTGGTCAAGCTATTACGCACTTTAGGCTCGTTGCAGGAAATGTGTTATAAGTGGACACCTCACCACTTTGGAAAAATTACAACAAATTTATTTTTACCTCACACTTTCATTTCATCGGGTACAAGGTTGTAACTTTTAGTTTTTGAGTCCTACATGGTGTTGCACTCTTCATAACCATTGCTAACTCTGTTTTCTGACATCTAACCCTATAACCTTTGCCTTTTCCCTGCTCCATACAGCGATGAGATTTCGTCTGCTGAAGCACACAAGGCTAAATGTGGTGGCATTCCTCAATGAGCTCCCCAAAACTCAGCATGACACTGCATCCTTCAACGTTGATGTAAACACCTACACGGTTGGTTAATATTTGATTCTTCACTTGATGCTTATTGATAACCTTGCACTGCATAATTTCTTGGTATTGTGCCTTAATCTTCCAAATGCAGTTTTTAATCTATTCTTGTAAATAAAACTAATTCTGAATATTGTTTTTCTTTTCTTTTTTTCAGAACACGTTATTGTCATTTACAGTATCTGGGGTGTTCAAAGAAGGTGAGTGTTGACATGACTGTCTTGTGTTTTTTTGTGTTAGTTTTTCAAATTCTCAAATATTTTTTTTTCCTGGTGCTGAGTGCTGACTTTTGTTTTTTTCTGTCACAGCGGAAGGTAAATCACGTGACTCCACCATGGCCTTCTCTCGAGTCTTTGTCACGGTCCCCGCTGGGGGTAATGGGTAAGTCTAAGGAACTCACCTTGGTTGACATGGTTTCCTTTTGTTGCGAATTTTATATTAAGTCATTGACTGCCACCCCTATTCTCCCCTTGCCAGGCTTTTTTTCAAATTGGCTTACCTTTTTTAGTAGTCACAATATATTAATCTTCACTACGATCGCACCCCCGAAACAAAAAATCTTAAAAAAGAAATAACAAATATAATAATAATAATAATAAATCGGGCGCACGGTGGGTTCGATTTTGATCTAGTGAAAGGGAAGGAAAAAAAATCTAGGGAAGTGGATGGGATGGGACTTTTGCGTCCATGTGAACTACATTCACCAGGGTATTTAGCAAAATGCCCTCTGAAAGTAACATTTATTTTTGCTGTTTTTCCATTTGTGACAGATTTTTTTTTACCTACCCCTTTCCACACATGGAACTTTAACTAATACAGACTGTATAATATGCACTTAGACTTATAGCGGGTATGCGCATGCATACAGTGAATGGCAAATCGAGTGGCAAAGTGAGTGACAAAGTGAATTTAATTTCTGTTTGGATGTATGGGCTGTCAAGGCCAGAAAGTAGTTTTTTGCCACTCAATAGGCATTCCTGCATAACTTCCGGGTATGATGATGTCACGCACATACTCTCTATTATAGTCAGAAGATAAAGTTTGGTCATGTTGCACCTAAAAATAAAATGAGAAAATATCTTGCATTTCATTTTATGCTCGTTTATTCTGTGCTTCAGTTTGTGTATAGTGAACGACCAGCTCTTCATCCGGATGGCAACAACGGAGGAGATCCGCAAAGCATTTGTGGCTCCCGCCCCGACCCCTTCCTCCAGCCCTGTGCCCACACTCAGTGCACCGCAGCAGGAGATGCTCACCGCGTTCTCCCTGAAGTCTGGCATGAATCTGGAATGGTCTTCCAAGTAAGTGATGTGCGCACATGTCCGTGTGTGTGTATTCTCATGCATGTGTCCTCTGTAGCACTTTGGAGTTTTAATTAAAAGTACACTACAAATAAAACGTGTTGCATGAAAGTATATTAATGTTAGTCAGTGTCATGCTTGTTTGCACCTCTTAAAAATATAAATATGTTTGTATTTGCCAGGTGTCTACAGGACAACGAGTGGGATTTCAACAAAGCTGCACAAGTCTACACTCAGTTGAAGGTAACAATTAACCAATTTAATTTCCTGCGATTATGGTGGTCCCCTCTTCCTAAAGGAATTTTCACATGGAAGTCTCTTTTCTTTTCAGACGGAGGGCAAGATCCCAGATGTGGCATTCATAAAGTGAAGATTTGAATGATGATACCTTCTGTGAAATAGTGACAATTGGTTTTCAGTGAAGAACTGTTAATTATATTTTATATGGATTTTGTTTTGTTTTATCCCCTTACTCTGGCTTTGTTTTACAATTTTCTTTACTGATATCTTGTTTTAACAACCAAGTGTCAGTCGTTTGACTCAAACTGTTATAATAAAAATTTGGTTATTGTTGTAACCTTAGTTTATAGTTATTTGTATAGCGTTCTATTACATGCTTTCATAGGAATAAAGACAAATGAGCACTGGCTTTGCTTGTGTTGAACTTGATGTGAAATGATGTTGAAGTAAATACACATTATTCCTCAGTTTTTCCTAATACATGTAAAGAAGGAAAGGACATCTATGTCACTTTCTTGGTCCGGCACTGGGAGGCAAACTGGAGCTTGAAGTTTGATGGATTGCCTTGCTAATGATTAGACACCATTTATGATTGATTGCAACCTTTGTCAAATTATCTGTTCAGGATAATAAAAGACATCACACATTCTTTTATGGTTTTTCCCATATGCACACTAATATAATTGAGGTAGGCTATGTAAAGAGCATGCTCTGTAAAAGTACGCTTCTGGATGTGCATCGAGTATGGGCTGTATCATTCATTGACAGCCTGTCAGTCAACCAATTCTAGTGATGAAAGCCCATGCTGCACAGCCAGAAATGATTGCCAGTGTTTTAAGATGTCTGTACATAGTGTCCATCCATCCATCCATCCATCTTCAACCGCTTATCCGTAGTCGTGTCGCGGGGGCAACAGCTCCAACATAGTGCTCCAGACTTCCCCCTCCAGAGCAACATTAGTGACTTCCTCCTGGGGGATTCCAAGATGTTCCAATCCAAGGCCAGTGAGTCGATGTGTTTCCTCCAACTGCGCCTTGGTCTGCCACGGGGTCTCCTCCCAGTGGGACGTGCATCGAGGACCTCCCTAGGGAGACGCCCGAGAGGCATCCTAACCAGATCCCCGAACCATCTATACACTGATCAGAAAAAGTTGATGTGTGTGTGTGTGTGTGTGTCTTCTATTTTGTGAACCGATTATCTGACTATAATGCCTACTACCAGGGCAAGAATTTCATGATGGCCATGAATCATGATGCATGGCCAGTGGCTGCCCCTCAGGTTGGCCTAGTGCCCCTTAAAAAAGATCTGCCTTGTGGCTACAGTGGCCCCACACTGGGAGGCACACTTTGGTTCGAATAAGGTTGGTGAGGGGTGCGTTAAAACGACCGGATTAAGGTTGGTGAGGGGTGCCTTAAGGGTTGGGTGAGGGTTAAGGTTAGGTTTAGGTGTGCTGCCCCGTGGGAGGTTAGGGTGAGGGTTTGAGAGCTAGGATGGGATGGGCATGCATCAACTTTTGTTTAGTTTTTACAAATATTGGTCATTTGTACATACCAATAATTTTCTGAAATAAACAGCTTTTTCTAATCAATCACACCATCATTCCCTTTAAAACCATTGATTCATTTATTAACAGTTTGTAGAATTACAGTACATTTCAAGTACAAGTTGTACAACTCAATACAAAAACTTAACTGAGTGGACGACACCATAAAGCATTACACTTGTTTACAATTGTAAACCATTTACCATTTTCAATTCATTAAAGCACCATTGCTTCACCATTGCTTTATTGCCCCGGAATTTGGCCTTGAGGTTGGTGCCCTCATCCACGTTTAATAAACTTTGAGAATAATTTGACCTTACAAAGATGGCGTCTATTGTTATCCTTCCGGGTTTGTTTTATTTTTTAAATCTCGCGATGACGTCAAGACGCAGGGGCGTCTGTACTATACCAACAGTTCACGTATGATAATAACAATAAACAACCCTGGATCCAGAGATATGCGCAGGGACATGTCGCTCGAATTCGACACGAACGTACCAAAAAATATGTACTGAAAACGAGACACAACTGTAACGGGCGTACAGTCTGGCGGAGCAATATACGTTTCACTCCGTTCGATCTCGACACAAAGGATTCTCGAGTTTTATGTGTCACAGGAGGACAAGAGTTATACGCTTCACCCCTTTCCTTAGCCCCCTCCAGCTAGCCGCTGAGGAGCTCATTCCTTATTTGCACACTTTTGTTTTTGTCTGACTGTTATGCAGTTGTCAGTGGACTGTATTCACAGTCGTTCTCCGCCGCCTCTTGGTTCCCTTCTCACCCCCTCCTCACTTTGGCCCTATGTCTCGCTGGCTGTTCCCTTGGTCAGGCTCAATCAAGAAGCGGGCCTGTCGGTACCTCTTACAACACTACCTCGGCCACTTCTTGCAAGAACGTCTGAGTTTGGATCAGCTGGGCTTGGACTTGTACAATGGCAGTGGTATCATTAAAGAAATCAACCTCGACGTGTGGGTAAGTCTGTACAATAAGCAAAAGTGGGGTCCTACTGTATGCCCAGCACATGTTTTGTCAGGCTCATCATCAAGCCCTGAACTATTTCGCAACGGCACTCCGGTGCAACAACAACAATCTTAGCTCCACTTCACAAATTCGGGGAAACGTGGTTAGAGGAAACAAAGACATGTCCCCTTAGACTTGCTATCTGTTGCTATCAGATTTGACCAATTCATCAGCGTCACTCAAAGTAAGACAGCACTATTTTCCTCTGCCATTCTAGTACAGTGCTGTTGTTTTAACATCCTGTTGACACAAAAGTGTCAGTTATGACGCCTATCCTCTCAGAATTGTATTTTGCTTTCTCTTTGAGCCACATTACTGTATGACTGTTTCCATTTGTCCCAGGCGGTCAATGAGCTTTTGGAGTCTCTTGGGGCACCTCTGGAGATTGTGGACGGGTTTGTGGGCAGTATATCAGTGACCATTCCCTGGCAAGCTCTAGTGACTGACCACTGCACCTTAGAAGTTTCTGGGCTTCAGATAACATGCCGACCCAAGTACAGGACAAGTAAGTCACCAGCAATGTTTGCCTGAGTTGGGGAAACCCATAATATCTAAAGACAGATCCTCATCCTATAAAAGATTTTTAAACCATATGGGCTCTCAGTTTGAGAAACCCATAGTGCAGCAGTAAGCTAAAACCAAGATGTCCCAGAACAGGCCTAGTTTGAAATGCATCTTCTGGGAACCTGGTAAACAATAGCTTAAAATAGTGATACTGTATGTCCCTATTTTCAGTTATAGAAATGTTATTAACTGTTGCATTAAGGGCTGAGTAAAATAAACGACAAAAAACTCCAAATATGTTCACTTATCTATCTATGCCTGTTACTTTATAAATGCCCATAGACATATGTTTACATCATACATTTTGTACACTGAACTTGGACACAACAAGGTACCAACTAGGTCTTTGCAACGTAGTTTGAAGTTTTTCTGGCACAGAATTAGCCTTGCGTGGTGAGGGCAATTTATTTTGCACTGGCAGATTCGTCTCTGGTCCCCAGGCTAGCACAATATGCTTATGCATGTAGGACTAAGGTTGTAGACCACTCAGGAGATAGAACCTGAATTGATACATCATATGAAGGCGTATGTAAGTACTAGTTTCCTGGGACATGCCAAACAGGTTATCCATGATAATAAGGTGTAATTAGCCAATCATAAACTAAAGTAGGGCACAAACTTTGATATTGGTCTATCTCAGTGGTTTTCAACCAGTGGTCCTTGTGGGGGGTTCCAGGTGGTTCCCAGCTAAATTATGGAGAGTTGGTAACCAAAAGGAGCCTTATAGATAGAATAATTTATTATATTGATTGACATTTGCCTGTTATCTCTCCTAATGGTGGTACCATATCAATATAGCATGGAAATGTGCACAAAAATCGTATCCAACGAGAACAAAAAATTCTAAGTTTCGGTCAGACCCGACCGAAACTTAGAATTTTAAAGTATACTAAGGACAAAACAGGTTATGGAATAGGGAGAAGGTTGACTATTAATCACTCACTCACTGTAGCTTCATGACAACAGTGAACACACCCACATCAGTGAATCCGCTTTATTTGTTTCCATTCAGGTGGGGGTTGGGACTCCCAAGGCTGGTCCTCAAGCATGATGACCTCCAGCATGCAGCTGGCCCAGGAGTGTCTGAAGGACCCCCCTGAGCAGGAGCCGCCTGCACAACTGGAAGGGCTTGAGATGTTTGCACAAACTATTGAGACGGGTATGTGCGTGCGTGCGTGTGTGTGTGTGTGAGTGAGGGAGACGGCATGTTGCCATGGCCATAATTCATTGTTTGAACTAAATGACAGCAGCCATGCTGCTTCGTAGAAACAAGTTTAGGCATAGACAACATTTTGCACCTGTATTTTCAACATGCAAATAGTCCCACTGTAATTGTGTGCTGTCTTCTTCTCTATCCAATGACACAGTGTCCCAATCTAAATGATGAAAATAGTGAAATGTCTGCACACGATATAGTTCTGCTCCCGTCTTTTTTATTTCAACCTAAATACAACAACGTTTCGCCCCTCCGGGCTTTCTCAAGTTACATGGGTATGGCCTTGAAATCCTTAAATAGGTGGAACATAACTGGGTGTCGTCATTCAATCAATTGATAAGCCAATAGGCTGTATGTGAAGATCCACTCCAGAGCAATACAAATACATCAATTAAGGGGCCATACACTCACGAACAATAGGTTTAAAATACAATAAATACACCAAAACATATATACAATACAAAAGGAAAGCAAACAGAAACAAAATAAGGTTGAGGCAATTCAAAAAAGGGCATAAATACCGGCAGCAAATCAAGCAGTGCAATATGACAATAAAACAATAGCATAGAGCATAAAACCGGTGAGTACATGAATAAGAACACTCAATTAAAAGCAATAGTGAAAAGGTGAGTCTTGAGCTAAAAATATCTACAAAGGGAATTGGATTGATGAGGCATCAAAACGATTTGATAGTGTCTCCCAGGAGGGATGCTTACAACCCAAAGCTAAACCGGTTCAGGAAAAAATACCCCAGTGTTTCATAACCTATTCCCCTTTGGGTAATGATTTTAAAAATATCATTAAAAAACACTGGCATATTGTGACAACGGATCCCCTGTTAAAAGCTACGTTTCAAGCCCCACCTCAAGTTGTATTCAAACGAGCTCCTCAATATTACGTCTCTAGTGGTGAGATCGGATTTGGCACCTACAAAACCCTTAACCTTCCTGGATGAAATCCCTAATGGGAATTATAAATGTGTTAGTTGCACACAATGTAACTTCACTTATAAATGTGCATTGTTTAATCATCCTTCTACAGGAAAGAAATATTTATTTCATGTAAATCAACACATGTAGTATACATGCTAAAGTGTCCATGTTCACTGGCATATGTTGGTATGACGACAAGAGCGCTTAAGACACGCATCACCGAACATCGGAGCGATATTAGAACTCAGAATATGCGCAGTCCAGTGGCGGCTCATTGTATGCAAGCTGGCCATAATGTGTCTGCTTTAAGATACATTGGAATAGAAAAAGTGGAAAAACCACGTAGGGGAGGAGACTGGGAGTCTCTCCTGCTGAAAAAAGAAAAAAGAAGCATTTTGGATCTATGAATTGAGAACCCTTAAACCTTTTGGTATGAATTTGGACCTAGATATCAGACCATTCCTTTAATACACCTGCCTGACATGCCGCTCTATTATTATTATCTCTGTGTATTCCTTTTGTATTGTATGTGTAAAAATAGTAGCCTTAATGGAGGCTGTAGGCTTGTTCATGCTTAGGGGGTTATGATGCTATAGGCCCACAGGGCTCTGGTCAGGGAGCTTGGACTCAAGGATGACAGTGATTGTGGCATTATAGATTTTATATGTTGATAGATGTACAAACAGACAGGGTTGGTTTATGATGAATGAATGGTATTTCCTCAAGAACACATTCTGGTCCTCCGGTTTGTCTGTAGTTGCACAGTACACAACTTCAGAACTGGGGTCCTGAACAACTGTGCCCAAACAGAAGCCTGAACTAAAGTAGGGTCCTAAAGAATGACTAGGTAGCTGAAAAGGCCTGCACAAAAATAAGGCAAATAGATGTAGCTATAAGGAATTTTCTACAGTATGTTTTGGTGTATTTATTGTATTTTAAACCTATTGTTCGTGAGTGTATTAATTGATGTATTTGTATTGCTCTGGGGTGGATCTTCACATACAGCCTATTGGCTTATTAATTGATTGAATGACGACAACCAGTTATGTTCCACCTATTTAAGGATTTCAAGGCCATACCCATGTAACTTGAGAAAGCCCGGAGGGGCGAAACGTTGTTGTATTTAGGTTGAAATAAAACAGACAGGGAGCAGAACTATATCGTGTGCTGACATTCCACTATTTTCTTCATTCAGTCATTTCTTTGGGTCCAGCACCGTATTCTGAAACTGGGATGTGCATATCGTTTTCCTTCTTTACAGTGTCCCAATCTAAACATGAATAGCAGCACACATTCATTTTGAGGAATGAGAGTTAATGACCCATTGACTATTTCTCATTCTGCCTGTGTTCAGTCCTCCGTCGTATTAAAGTCACCTTCCTGGACACTATCGTCCGCATCGAGCACCAACCCCTGGACCTGGAAACAGGCGCTGCCTTAGAGGTGCACATAAAACGGTAGGTCACACTCGCACCTCTCAAAAGTTTCACAGCAAAATGTGCAGTATTGCCTAGAAAAACAGCTGGCTTGATGTTGTTCCCTGACCAACCCTCTTTATTTATTCACCCCACCTTCACCTTTCTTTTATTCTGCATTTTAGATGCTGCAGGATCTTTCTCCTGTATTGCTGCAATATGTAATTTGGTGATGATACTAGCAGAAATGCTAGCAGGAACTGTGACATTGCAAACTGGAGCTCCAGTGACTTTAATTTGGATTCAGATATTAGCGAGAGAGGGATGCCCTTCCCGTGTGGACATTGTGCAATATTCAAATCAAAACAAACAAAAGAGTAGAACTATTAATGTCCATACTAGTACAATTATCACATAAATACACAACTGTAATATTTAAGTGAAAATGCAAAGCATGTGCCACAGCCTAAAATTCACTCCCATGAGCTGAACCCATGCCATGCTACCACAATCTTGTGGCTAGACGATCACAATTCTTATGTGACGTCATGGTAACACTCACATCTGTACTAACATGGCAATGTATGGCGTGGGGGGGAAATGGAGGGAATCAAATATCACCCTTCCTCCTGCATTGACACAAGAGATAAAGCAAACCAGACAAGGAAGGTGATAAGGGCACTTTACTTTTATGAGTCCAAAGGATAATCAATTTGAACAGAATGACTGCATTCCATTTAGTGGGTTAGTTTTCCTGTGCATTGGACCTTATGGGAATTAGGGACATTGACTTGACATTGACTTTGGGAAGTGTAAAATGTCCAGGAGTGATTGATATGTGTTGTAAAGTGATCTCCTGTCATCTATTCCTAGTTTGCCTACCATCTCACCTGATTATTACACACATGAGCTATTGGTAGATGCTGCACTGTTGATGAATCTGTACAAATAAGAAAGCATGGCCCAATCTGATGTTGTTTAATAATCCCCGACCCGTCTTGTTTTCTAAGTGTATTGACAGTTTCCCATAATAGCGCTGGTGACCACAGGTCAGTGAACTGCGGGCCACCTTTGTCTGCATTTCATCGTTCTAACAGAATAACTGTACATTCTGAAATCATCCCAGGCAGGGTTGTTTTTTCCTGTCTCTAATAGTGATGTTATAATACATACACAGCTATTCACATTCTGAACCAAGGGTTAATAACCAAGTTAAGTTGGAGTTAACCAGGTTTAAGCCAACATTCACACTGTGTGAAAATACTTTATGTAGGGGATAATGTCTGGCTAGAGGTGGTCATTGTTGGGAGATAATTCACTAACAGGGTGATGTATCTCCCAACAATGACCACCTAGCCAGACATTGTCCCGCTTATTACACGGCTACTTAATACGCAAATTAATAAATTGACCCAAAAGTGACAACAAAACAAAGTATTTCCTTTCTTACGGTAATGAAAGTATTCCAAGTTGGCCCTGCAGAGGCAACGAGTCGCCTCGGAAACAAGGAAGTGAGTGTTGATCAAATGGAATACATTTTTGGGTAGAGCATCGTCCATTTCTCGCTTCAAATGTTTTCAAAAACATTCTTGAAAGCATGTTGTTTAGTTAAATGTGTGTGTTAGTTTACATGGCTGTCAAGTTGGGTACAGCATAAAGTCCAAGCAGCCCAGCGGGTGCAGCCAGGTGCTCCAAGCCTTTGATTAGGTAGTGGTCTGTTATAGAGCGGAGCGGTCATTATCCAGAAATGACACACCGCTGAATTTGGCGATTGACCAATCAGAATCAAGCATTCAACCAAGCAGTGTAATAATAGTGTTTATGAAATGGGGTTCTTGAGTATATCACGGCTGGATGGCTTTGTGAAACTACTGGTCACAGTAGTGACCAGTAGTGTGCGTGCGTGTGTGCGCATACACATCCTTTGTTCATCTGTATAATAACATGTACATGTCCACACATGCCTCTTTGTGTGTCCTGTGTGTATGTGTGTGTCACCAGGCTGGAGTACTGTGATGAGGCAGTGCGGGACCCAGCCGGTCATGCTGTGCCTGTAGACATTCACCAGCCGCCCGCCTTCCTGCACAAGATCCTTCAGCTCAGCGCTGTACAGCTGTACTATGAGAGCCTCAGGACTGGACAGGTGTTACACACTCCTTTAGAGGGACTTTTTATTATTGGGTGGTGTTGCATTTCTGTCTTCCATTATGAAATTATTGTGTACTGGTAAAGAATTAGGAATCTGCGCCCAGATGGCGTAGAGCAGTAGTTCCCAAAATGTTTAGCCAAAAAGAGAAATTTGATGTCTGTTTTATGTGTTTTGATGAAATTCTTTTGAATTTGTTTACATTTTTAAGTCTACATGCTGATTTATTATATGTACCGAAATGAATGGAATCCATTGAGTTCCTTGAAAATCTTAACTAACGCTTTGGAAAATGATCATTCAGCTCTAATGTCAAGTACATCGTGAGTCATAGTCAAACTGTAGTTCAGGAGGCTGTGGTCTCGTTGATAGGCATTACGCATGAATTCCAATAACGGTTTGAGTCCAATCTTGGGTAGAGCCTAATTGAAATATCAGTTTGGCCGATAAATCTGCCATTATTTTACTTTTCGGCATTGCCAATTATGCAGCCAATGTGTCCCGATTTGTCAACCTGGTGTCCCTATTTTGGGCATGTCCTGGGCGCAAAATGAAAAAAATAAAAAAGACGATTTCTTTTGTACATTGGCAATTATTTTAGAAAATGACTTGATTATGTTTTTATTATATCTGTCAAAACATCAGTAATTGACTGTCTAGGACTTGGGGTCGGCATCGATCTGCACGCTTTAATCTTGGGTTTGGGTCAATGAAGTACTTTTTACTTTTCTGACTGCCTCTGTCACCTGCCTCTGTCACCTTCTGTTGTGCCTTTACTCTCTCACTGATAACACTTGAGCCTGGGTCAGCCTAACCCAGGTGAACTGTTTTTTTTCCAGGATTCATATAATTCTGTTCACTTAATATCTATTATATTAATCTTGCAGGGACGAGCATTCTACCATTTCACTCACTCGCAGCCATGTCTTTCTATCTGTCTTAGACCGAGTCTTTCGTAGGGGACCTGACATGTTCCGCCACAGCCAGTGAAGGGGGGGAGGAAGAAGAGGAGCAAGATGAGGAAGATCAGCAACAACAACAGGAGGAGGAGGAGGAGGAGGAGGAGGAGGAGGGAGGTAGAAAGGGCCTGTCCTCTAATTCTCCTCAGCAGCCAGTCCTCATAGGAAGCTGCTCCGGTTTCATTGAGACCACTGTGAAGATTAAACAGAATGACATGCTCCCCGGACCAAAGGTGTGTGTGTGTTTGCGTGCGTGCACGTGCGTAATCATCAGATCACTCATAAATACATATATTCTCTCAGCTTTTTTTATTACTGTATATGCTATTTTATACTTTGTATAATGACGGTGTCACACAAACGTAGCAAAAATAGACGATCCATAGACGAAGCACACACCACGTCATAATGTTTGAATAATTCTGTTAACAAGAGCTTGTGAGTGTGACTAAATAATAATTGTATAGGATCCATTGGAACACAGGTTCATTTTTCCCCCTTCCATTTCCTGAAAAGGAATGATGATATAATATTAATAATATATTATTATCAATTTAATTATCCATTCCTTTTTCTTTCTCTTTTGTGTCGCCATGCTCCTATATCCCCCTCTGTCTGATCACAGTTGGAGTTGGATGGGAAGGTAGGCTGTGTCCACCTGCTGATTGCTCCCGATCAGATAACGCATCTGACAGACCTGCTGGCAGCACTCTGCATAGATATAGGTACAATGTTACGCACCCTATCATACACACAGGTACAATGTTACACACCCTATCATACACACAGGTACAATGTGATACACACCTTATCATACACAGGTACAATGTTCATACACACCTTACCATACACACAGGTACAATGATGTGTACATGCATTACAGGTACAATGATACCCTATCATGCTCACAACAATAGGCTTACACCAGGGCTCCACCGGGCGCGTCAGCGTCGCGTCACCGTCAGGGAATGTTCCCTTTTTAATCAATGAAGGGTGGCTCCACTGCCCGCGTTGCGTTGACGGAGACGCGATGCGTGCATTAAAATTGAACCGGTGCGTTTTTTGACGCACGCGACGGAGACACAATGCGTCCGGTGGAGCCCTGGCGTTAGACCCCTGAAGTCGAGTTGTATTTTATATCATATCAAAATGTGGGTTGGCCATCTCTCGCAGTTCGTAGAGAGCAACATTGTATTCTATTTGTTTATAAGGCCTTGTGTGGTAAGCTTCCTTTGTCGTCGCTTTTAGATTCAAAAGTCACTGGATATTCAACACGTTCACGGGCACACATTAGATATACCAGATCACTTATGAACAGTGAACAAGGAAAGACTGACATCTTTTACTACGCTCCACACAAATGGAACAAGCTTCAGGACTCTCTGAAACTGCTTCGATTGGTCTCAATAGAGACATTTCGGGTGCTTGAGGCCACACTACATACCGACTGCACCTGTTTCATGTAATACTATATATATTTATTTGCAACTGTGATGTTGTACTCTGATTCAAATGTTTGTTATTGTTTTTTTTTTTTATATATATATGTATTGTGTTTATATGCTGTGATCAGGATGTCCTTGAAAAAGAGCTTGTTCTCAATGGACTTCCTGAATAAATAAATGAAAAAGAAAGAAAGAGAGTCTCATGTGGCCAGCCTTCCAAGCTCCAAACTCTGTAAGCGGTGAATAGAATGAGCGAGCAGCTCGCTTGGACGATACACGGTGATTGAGAGCTGACATTGATCGTTAGGAACAGAGTCTGTGTTATTCCGATCAAGCGGGAATCAAAATTAGATTGAAAAACAACTTACTTAGCTTGTAGATCTGCTATTTTCACTAGTTCAGGTCACGGGGAGACATTACTTAGAGATTACCTGAAATGTTACCAGTTACCACACAGCTTCCCACCTATATAGCCAGACACACAAACACACCAATCAGATTCTTTGTCTTCACCACAGAGCCAGAGGCCAAGGCTGGCGGAGTGCAGAGCCGTCCCTTAGATTCAGACGACCTGCGTCTGATTGAGGAAGACCTGGGCAAACAGCTGGGCTCCAGTCCCAGGGACAGGGACTGGGAGGCCGAGGATGACCTGGAGCCTTACCTCTGTGGAATGGAGCATGGAGGTACGGAACACCACAGAGGTTAGCTGGAGCGGTCCCCATCAGCACCTTTTGAGCTTATACCACTTACTTGTTATTATATGTAATATTAGGTACTATATTATTTATTTGTGAAGATTGTCTGTTATATAATGTGATGTAATATTAGTGTGCAATATGTTATAGTAAACATAAGGAAAAGTGTTGAAAAGGATGAGGCCGCACAGCTCTTATCCACAAGGCAAATGGGGGGGGGGGGGGGGGGGGGGGGGTGATATCCCACTGTAGGTGATATCCCACTGTAGGTCTCACGATTAATGGCCACGTGTTTTCACTTTGACCGTCAAGAGTCTAACTACTGATTAAACAGGTCTCTCTTATTCCGAATCTTGATAAGATGCGGCGTCTTCCTGCTCCTTTTCTTTTCATTTTATGGAATATGTAAAAAGTAAAAAAAAAAGTAAAGGGTAAAATGAATATAGTCATGTAAGTAATAGGCATATTGTAGATGTATAGAATAATGACCTTGAGGCCGTTATTATTTATATCTTTGAGTCATACTATATTTAGATATCTAAACTGTTGCTTGGCTCCACGAGCCAGGAAGCCACTAGCTGTACATTTGAGATCTAGCCCTGACTGCTGAATGTACGTCACTGTGAGTACACAGAGGAACCTTACACTACTGGCATGGGCATGTACTCCCGGTGTCCCTAAAAGGCCTTTACGCTTCGCTCTAAAAACACTCCTGCCGTCCATCTCCTCTGAGCAACTTTGTGTGTGTGTGTGTGTGTGTGTGTGTGTGTGTGTGTGTGTGTGTGTGTGTGTGTGTGTGTGTGTGTGTGTGTGTGTGTGTGTGTGTGTGTGTGTGTGTGTGTGTGTGTGTGTGTGTGTGTGTGTGTGTGTGTGTGTGTGTGTGTGTGTGTGTGTGTGTGTGTGTGTGTGTGTGTGTGTGTGTGTGTGTGCGCGCGCACGTGTGATGTCCCTGCAGATATGTTTTTCTCCATGGGTCCAGGGGGGATGAGCAGCAGTGTGACGTCTGCACGCTCAGGCAGTGAGCTGTCAGACAGCGACATGGAGTCGTCCACACACAGCCTGGCCAGTCTCTCTGCACAGGTACAGCTAGTTGTCACTTCTTGGGAAATAACTTATAGCCATTCAGAGACCCCCCCCCCCCCCCCCTTTCTGATAACATCCCTAGAGATTCTTTATGGCCTGAGTGTGAGACCAATAAATAAATAAGTCTTTTTTTGTACCTAATATGGTGTGTGGGCTCCATCCATCTGTAAACTAAAGTCTCTTTAGCCAAGCACCCACCTGTCGATGTGCGTGTTGGGGAAAGACATTTATTGACAGGCATTTTGAAAACAATTGTATCATTCATTCTCGTTTTGTTCCCCCCTCACAGGGCAGCATGGGGAACTGCCCCAGGCGTTATCCTGTAGCAGGGTCTCTGTCCAGTATGTCCCAGGTTAGCAGCCGAGCCAGAGGTGAGATCACAGGCAGCACCATAAAGGGTTTGAGTGAATTCAGGCCTCAGAATGATAACTTGGATATTGCATCACGATTATTGAGACTAAATAATAGTCGGAAATTGAGGCCCACCCTTTTGTAGTTTTCGTCCTCGTCACACACTCCCCGTCTAAAAGGGCCTATACTGTATCATTTATATAAAGCACAGTCTGTGGAGCATGCCACACACAATTCACTGCACATGGTATGAAGGAGTGACAAATTAATCTTTCTTGAATCTCGTGTGCCATCACATCTCCTATTCAGTGCGCTCTCACACCAACCGGACAGAGCAGCTGAAACCCGACGCATTGCTGCGGCTGACGCTGGGTGGTCTCACCCTCACCCTGCTGCAGGAGGACCCACCCCCAGGGCCTGACGGAGCCTCCTCATTGGCTCAAGTGTCTCAGGTGTTCTTCCGCGAGCTGGCCTTTTTCAAGGACAGCATGTTTAGTGAGAGGGACTTCCGTCGTCTGAGAGGAAACTTTGCCAAAGCCTGCCCGCATTCCCACCTCAGGTACACATGCATACAGTGTATTGTGAAGTGACGGTACTCTTCCAGGACTTTAGAACTGCAGTCAAGAACATTTGTATTTTCTGTATCCATGCATGCAGACAGTTCCTGTAAACAAATCTCTCTCTCACACACACACACACACACACACAGACACACACACACACACACACACACACACACACACACACACACACACACACACACACACACACACACACACACACACACACACACACACACAGGCAGCCCACTGTGGCTTATAAGTGACCCTTTCTCTCTTTGCCCCTCTCTTTCTCTGTCACTCCTACTCCCAGATTAACAGGGGCGGCGGTACAGGTCGCCTTAGAGATGCGGAGTGGGAGCCGCCACAGTCGGGCTGTGACCTCTGACATTTCATTTAGCAGGCTGGAACTGTTAGAGTGTCTCTGGGAAGACGGCAATCCTCAGTACAGTGAGGTAGACAACAGTCCGTATATCTATCTACATTTGCCTGTTTTTTTGTCTGGTTTTATACTCTATATGTTCAACAAATCTTTATGTATCTATACTCTATATCTATTCTGTGTGTGGCTGCATGTCTGTGTACACCTGTTTGTCCCTCTATCTCATTTGAAACCATGTATTACAGTAATGTGCTGTGAGTGAGCTGACATCATGTCCATCTCTGTGTCTGGGTCTTAGTTGCTGCAGTTCCAGAAAGCCGGTCTGTTCACAGTGGGAGCTGTAGCCAGACCCTGTGCAAAGTTACACTATGGCCTCACTGAAAAACACCTGCGCAAGGTATTACACGCAAGCATGCAGAGCGAGAGAGATGATATGTGCCCATTGTAATGTACAGCATTTTCCACATTGCAAAATAAAGATTCTTGAGTAAGAGTCTGTCTTATGGCGCTTTTCGATTGCATGGTAACGGCTCGACTCATGTTTTTTCCCCAAAAATACTATAAGCAGGTATTTTTGACAGCGTATCTCTTTGCAGGAGTCTCTTTAGACATCTGTCTGTGTGTCTGGAGATAATCTCGCACACTGCTGGACCCCAGCGCAACATTTCTTGGGCACAGTGCCATGAATCAATTTTGAGCAACTGCATGAAAATGTGATCAGAAACTGTTTTTGTTGGACTGTATAGGTGAAATTATGTTTCCAAACAGCATTAGCGTTATCATTAACTAATGCATAGGGTTGTACTTAGCCTATGATGAGCAGCTATAGTACATTGAAAATCAATACAAGCCAAAAGTTAAAGTACGATGAAGTGAAACAGCACCATTAGATGCATGTACATGTTTGTATGAACAGTATGTCTGTATGGAAGAGAGGCTGGAGAAGGGGTAGAAAAAATATTTGTTATACTAAGAGAAGGTTGTAATGTGTGTGTGTGTGTGTGTGTGTGTGTGTGTGTGTGTGTGTGTGTGTGTGTGTGTGTGTGTGTGTGTGTGTGTGTGTGTGTGTGTGTGTGTGTGTGTGTGTGTGTGTGTGTGTGTGTGTGTGTGTGTGTGTGTGTGTGTGTGTGTGTGTGTGTGTGTGTGTGTGTGTGTGTGTGTGTACACAGGGTAAGCAGCGGGTTGTACGTCGAGACAGTGAGGTGAGAGTAGAGCTGGCGGAATTGAGCGCTGAGTTGGACCTGGATGTCCTGAATCGCCTGGGGAGCCTGAGGAAAGCCTTCAGCCACTGTCCTACACAAACCACTGGACCTATACACACACAGGTGAACACCTTAAGCTAGCTCTCCACCACGGCCGTGGAAGTGGTTGCAAAGCGTCTCTTGCTGACCAATCGCCGACAAACTGTTGTAGATGTTGCCGACTTGCTGTGCCGCCGGGTCGGGACTTGTAGGATAGCTTCGAACGCCGACCGACCATGCTCGGGCGGCTAGGTAGAGCCCGTTGATAGCCGCGGTGTGGTGAAGAGGGGGTTAATGGTGCCGGAAAGTAGACCTTTCATCTGCTACTGGTGCAGAACATAGAGTAATAAAAGGATAGAGGCCGAACCGGAGCGTTCGCCCCGCCCCCCGCTATTCATTTCAATAGAAGTTGCTCAGTGGCGTTTTGATGCACCCGGAAGAACGGTCTACTTCCGCATTTGTGGTCAAATGCGGAAGTGCAAACGAGCGCTCAATGTTAAACCCCAGCTGCACAGGGTTTCCACGTCATAAACCCACGGGTCCGCCTGCAGTTCACGCTCTAACCGGTAGGGCCGAGTGCTTCAACATTGGAGAGCCTCCCTGGGGGCGTGGGTGCAGAAGCAATAATAAGCCAGGCAGAGACATTGCCCGTCGCACGTTTGAACTAGACACCATATTTTCAACTCTCAATTCCGATACCAAACGATCAACTCCAAAGCAAAGCAGTAGGCTACCAGTTGTGTTTTTGTTTTGGTAAGGACTGCAGGCTCCAGTATTGCCAGATATTGTGAGTGAAACAAGTGATTATCTCTATGAAATAAAAGCCCAAAAGAAGCTACCTGTTTTAGCACTTGAGCCCTATTACATCAGCTATTTTCAAATATAATCTTGAAAGAACAAAAAGAGCAACTACACTTCAGAAATTAGCCCAAAAAAAAGCAAGTCGCAACTATGAAAATGTACAAGTGACTTTACAGGACAACGAGCCCATGGTCGCTTATAATAGCAGACCTGGCAGGCAGGTGCCTGCAGCCCAGTGCTGCAGACTACTGCCACCTCCTGGTAGGGAGAGTTATTTCATGTGATTTCATCTGACCCATGCTCACAACAATGCAGTCGCCCGACAGTTTAGTCTATTTGGTTGATAGTCACCTTACACAGATACATACATGGCAGCGGTCAGCGGAGAACTAAGCTGGTGTCTTGACTAGTACAGAACGGACATTGTTGCTGTTGCTCATACAAAATCTTTGGTGAAGGTAAAGAACAAATGCAATCGACCTCAGATGCACACCAATGTACAGCTCCCAGGTCAGCCGGAGACGGGTTCTCTGTGTTACTTGTTGTTAGTGAGTCGAGTGAGGCGGAGAATAAAACAAGAACATGCCCAACTTACATTGCTGCCACCTGACAGCAATACATTTGTGAATACCTTTCACAGTACATTCTGCTGCACAAATAATAATGTCCATGGTACACATGTTGTGTGTGTGAGAGGGATAGCTTTTCTCATCCATTTCTATCCCTTCCCTGCTACACACTCTTTCAGACCCAGAGCAGTGAGCTGTGGTCGTCCTTCTCGCTCGTCTCCCCCCACGCCGTGGTCAAGCTCCGCTTCCCCGTACCAGACCTGCGTCCCCTTCCCATGCGGCGGCCCCCAGGCCAGCGGGACGTGCGGCAGGAGACCCTGGTGCTGGAGCTGACGGACCTGGAGCTGAAGCACCAGGAGGCCCCAGACCTCCATCAGGGAGAACATGTAGCCCCCGGCCAACCCCCTGCTCCCTGTCTCACACAGCTGCTAGAGGCCTCCTTCACTGACATGCACGGTGGGTGGGGGATTTCATAATGGTAGTTAGTTGTATTTGTATTGGTTCTACAGATATGAATATATATACTATTATTTTTCATTGTAAAAGCACACACACACACACACACACACACACATACATTCTGGTTCTAATAATTATTATACATTTATATATTTTTTTATTTCCTTTTTATCTCCACACCATGATGATCTTGAATTGTCTCCTCCAGGATCATATGTGGGCTGGGAGGGAGGCTCCTTTCCCTGTATCAGAGTTAAGAAGAACCAAGAATCCCTGCCCAGGTTAGTGTTGGGTGTGAGAATAAGGATGGGGAGAAATCAAGACTCATTCCTGTCTCATCACTACCATCCAAATAAGGCAGAAATGCCTTAAACGCACCATTAAACAAAACTGTCATGTTCCATAATAAGTCCACAAAACTCCAGAATAAGTGTATTACTTTAGTTATCGCAAGAACGTTGCATGATCAATGCTACCATTTTATAAATAAATCTGCTACATTTTAATTTCTCACCCCTGTCCATTTTGGTTCATTCTTCGTCTTCTTAGGATATCGGTGCGTGTGAACGGAGGCGAGTCCCAGGACTCAAGAGGAGGCCTAGGTGGACTAGGCCTTGGCCTGGTCGGGGACTTGGGGACGATGTCCTTTGAGAGTCCTTGTGAGCTTCGTGACAAGACCAGCTCTCCATTCTCCTCCAACCGTACTATGTTTGAGACTGAGGAGGTATGCTGGTACCTCGCAAACATTAAATGTTCACCTGCTTCTTTTCCATGAAATACCAGAGTTGTGATGTGACTGGTCTGGTCTCCTCAGATGGTCATTCCAGCAGATCCTGAAGAGATGCGTCAGTTCCAGGCCCAGTGTGTGGCCCAGAGCCAATGTGTGATGGACATTTGCCTGCCACTGGCTTACATCCTGCTGCCCAGCAAACAGGCTTTCCAGAGCGTTTACAATAGGTGTGTGTGTGTGTGTGTGTGTGTGTGCTTGTGCGTGTGTGCGTGTGTGCGTGTGCGTGTGTGTCTGTCTAATATGTAACATCATCACATCCATCTTAACGCAGTGTATTTCTGCTATTATCATGATAGCAGACACCAGGCCGGCTGTCCACTGTTTTTTGCACACATCTGCTGAAATACGTGACACAAGCTCACTCTCTCCACCTCTCTTGTCGGTCTCTCTCCTGCAGGATTAACAATGACCTGTTGATGTGGGAGCCCCCTCCCCCTCCTCCCCCCTCTGATCACACCCCCCACCGCCATCACACCGACGACGAGTTTCAGCTCTGCAAGTCAGCCTTCAGACTGGGTTAGTCTCCCAATCACAGCTTTGACACTGACTCCTTTAAATTACACGTACGACCAATGGGAGATACAACTGAATGTATTTAGCAAGCTTCTTTAATGATTTTACTTTACTTTACTGAACAGTGTTTTCGTAGATCTACATTCTACAAAATGCATCTGTTCTCTCTCTGTGCATCACAGACTCTGATTCTGAGGATGATGAAGCTCAGTACGCCTCTGCCAGTGAATCTAGGAGACAGTCAGAACCACGTCCTAACCACAACCTCAGTCTTCTTTCCCTCACGGTCCTCATAGGCAAGGGCCGCCTTCAAGCCATGGCGGACAGGAAGGTGAGCCAGCTATGTGCTGACCACGGTGAGCCGACTATGTGCTGACCAGGGGCGGCAGTGGCTCAGGGGTAGAGTGGCCGGTAGAGCGGCCGGATGGGAACCGCGAGGTTCCCAGTACGATCCCGGGCTCCCCAGAGTTAGTGTTGAAGTGTCCTTGAGAAACACTTTGAACCCCTAATTTCTCCTGATGTGCAGGTTGGTGCCTTGCATGGTTTCCTCCGCCATCGGTGTATGAATGGGGGAAGGTTATGCACAATCTATGTAAAGCGCTTTTGATGAAAGCACTATATAAATGCACCTTTTGTTTTTACCATTTACCATAGTGAGACTGCATTATCCGCTGACGTTCTCATTTCTTCATCCCTTTATTCACTTTGAATGATCAGGGATGATGTTTTGTTTTTCAATCTTTTTTTCTTCGTCTTACCTCCCATTTCCATTTATTTCCACTGCATTCTTTTAATAGGAGAAAGTATTTTCCAAATGGTTTCCATTCCTCTCTGTGTTCTCAGGCGGAGGAGGATAATCATGGGGAGATTGTCTTAGACCTGGAAGGGGGGAAGTTATTCAGTGTGGCACAGCACCTGAACAACCCAAATCTAAACTTCCTTTGTGTGGAGAGCAGACGGGTGGAGCTATACCATCGAGGTGTGTGTAACATCATACATATTTCCTATAGAAAACACACCTCTGTGTCAGCCATAATCACAAGATTTTTCTCTCTCTCATTACGCCTTACAGCGGCAGTGAAAGACTCCCCCATCCCAGAACGGTTGGAGATGCCCAGCTTCACTCCCCCGAAGCACCTGGACCCTACCATCTACCCCACAGAGGTGGGTGTGAGCAGCGTGAGTGGCAGGGAAAGTGACCTCCAGATGCTGTCCACAGCCATCAAAATCACCCTGGACCTCCAGAAAAACATAAAGGTGGGTGCTCATGAAAGAGACCAACATGGCAGACCCATACTGAAATTCAAAGTAGTTTTTTTTTTGCTGCGTGGCTCCTAGGGGTCGAGCAATCTAGCGGAGGGTTTGTGAGTGAGTCTTCATAGATCATAGTAGACATCATAGATGTCTGACGTCACCGACTGGCTATATATTATGGTTCAAATATCTTTTTTTCTTGTCTGTTTCTAGGAGTTCCTGGTTGCCATTCGTCTCCAAGGTGCCACTATGCGGCACTACATGGCGCATACAAATCACAGTTGGTACGAGCAGGTAGGAAGAAGTACCGAGAAGCTCCTGGAAGCAAGTGCTCCGTGTCCAGAGTTTTCAAAACTCAAAGGCAAAAATGCTTCGCCTAGAAAGATGTACAAATGTGCTTTAGAAGAACGATGTTGGTTTAGCTCTGAGATTTTCCACTAAATAATCACATTTTATATGCATGGATTTTCAACTACTTTTTAGGAGACTGACATACACAGATACTGTACAGTACAGACAACCCTAGTTTTGTCCTAGCTTAGTGAAATACTCTTTTCAGGCAGGCTTTTCAGACAGGCAGGATTCAAAATAAGTCAAATATGTTCAAATGTGTTAAGCTTCCTCCTAACTATTGTTTATTTTTATTTTTTTACTGTAGTTGGTTGACTTTCTGGATGTCATCGATGACCCTATCCTGGGATATACACCCCCTGCAGTCATCACCATCCTGCATACACACTTGGCTACCTGCGCTGTAGACTACAGGTACGCACCCACGCATGTGCGCGCACGCACACACGCACGTACATTAACTTCCAAACAGGATGTCATGCAAATGTTGTATAGATCTTAATAGATAGTGAAATTGTGATACATTAAAAACCCCTTGTTCCATTCAATTTTGTTTTATCCTGTGTACTGTACCTGTGTGTGTGTGTGTGTGTGTGTGTGTGTGTGTGTGTGTGTGTGTGTGTGTGTGTGTGTGTGTCTCTCTCTCTCTCTCTCTCTCTCTCTCTCTCTCTCTCTCTCTCTCTCTCTCTCTCTCCCCTCCTAGGCCCCTGTACCTGCCACTGCGAGTGGTGTTCACAGCAGAGTCCTTCTCGCTGTCCAGCAACATCATCGTAGACACTGCCACTTTCCACCTCAGGTAGCACCGCTTTATCATCAATTCATCAGTTCATCAGTTCAACTCCAGCACGACATATCAACCAATGCTGTTTTAACAACACAAACCCTACAGTCCCTATTCTGGGGCCAACATTTCTCAAAGAGAAAATTGGTGTAGACTAGAGGGACAAAAGGCATGGAACTAGTATAGAGCCCTGGGGGACTACATGTAGACTTTGAGTGGTTAAGATCAACTTGTTTTTTTGTTTGTTAAAAGGATCCCTGGCTAATAAGACTTATATGCCTGCTGTCTATAACTATAATTAAGGATTGTCAGTGTATTTTATACAGTATATCAACTAGTGTCCTCATCAGACCACATCCATGGACTGACTGTCATTACAAAATAAAATAAAATATTTGCAGTCATTTTATCAATACTGCTATTTAACCACTGTCATCCCTATTTTGGGCTTGTAGGCAAAGATATTTGTTTTATTTTTGTACAAAAAAATTAAATATATATAAATCTACTAGCTGGCAGTGTTGTAAGATTAGTTAAAACTGTTTAAATCCTAAGTGTGTGGTTGTTTTTTGTGTTTGTTAGATTCATCCTGGATGATTCTGCCCTCTACCTCTCTGATAAGCGTGACAGCGACACAGTAGACCTGAGGAAAGGTAGGACACGTGTGCGTGCATGTGTGTAATCCTAGTATAATAGATGTTCAGAAATGTGTCTTGGTAATAAGCATACAGGAAATTACAGTGAATCTACTGATCCACATTCTGCCCTGAATCGCTAAACATCCACGGCAGGAGTCAAGTTCCACTTTGGCCTTGCCCACATCTGAGAAAACGGCTGCACTGAAACAAACAAAATGAAAATTCAGGCTGTAATGTCAGGCTAGTAGAGCAGGGTTTGGGGGGGCATTATAGCAGCTCGCAACGGAACATGTTGTGAGCTCGTAGATTGGTTATTTCCAAAGAAGGTATTTGTTCTAGAATGAAAAAAGGAGGGGGTCTTATATATACCCCTGTGGGACAATGATGAATTATATAAATCTTTTTTTTTTTACACACATAATATATTTTGCTCCTGGGTCTCTTTCCGTCCCCAGACTATGTGTGTATTGTGGACATTGACCTGCTGGAGCTGGCCATCACCACATTTAAAGGCAGTGCCACAGGCAAACTGGTGAGTACACCATAGCTGAACTCGGCTGGGTAGGCACGTTTTTACGATTTTGTTTCTCACAATTGTGGTCTGTCTGCTCGGCAAATGTGAGATAGGCAATTGTGAGAAAATAACTCGGAATTCTCAAATCTTAAGACTCAATTCCAAGTAAAAAACTGACACAATTGACACCCTTTCACTGGACATGGGCATTTATAATTTAAGCGTCTTATTGAGTATGGATATCGATTCAAAACCTGAAAACTACCACATGTAATTAAACAATTTGTTTTTCTGTTCTCAATTTTTCCCTGTTCTTTTCTTTCTGACCTCCAGAGCCAGCCATTGTTTGAGCTGCGTTGTTCCAACAACGTGGTACACCTGCACACCTGTTCCGATTCCTGTGCCGCCCTCGTCAACCTGCTGCAATACCTGGTTTCCCAGGGTGACCTGCACCCGCCACCAAAACACGCCTCACCCACTGAGATCGCCGGGCAGAAATTGCCGGTAAGACTTGCATCAATCAAGACGGTCAAACATCTGTTCTTCCCAGATGGTGATTTGACCTTTGACCTTGACACTGAATGTAGAACTTGAAAATGCTATTTTGCCAAGAGACCAGGTTCTCTGTGGATTCCCAGTATTTTCAGAAGATTTTGTTTAATGGCTAAGCTAGCAGGATGTACGATGTAACCTAAGCATGTAACCTAACAGCTCTTAGAATGCACCAAATGTCTTATGCATTTACAGTACACAGTGGTCAAAGTGTCATTGACTGTGTCAGAAGCTGAATAAACTTGAACACAAGTTGTGCTAAGTGGCTTCAATTTAAACAATGAAATGTCTTTAGTTGTCAGAAAGCCCTGCCGCCCTGCCGCCCTGCCCTCCTGCCGAGACTGCTGAGATAAATCAGTATGATTTAACCGATGCTTTGATTGACACAGAGAAGACACAGCGAGATGTGGAGCTAGATTCAGGTATTGAAGATGATTTCTTACTTTCTGTCACGTGGATGGTCAGAATGTGTTTGATTTACAAAATAGGATATTCTCTCTGTATTGGTTTCTAAATTCAATTCAGCCAATATCAAAAAACCCTCCCAACTTGTATCTCCATTCGATGCCGTGCGTGTGTTCAGGTTCTCCCACGGTGCCGCGGGGCTCACCTGTCTCAGTCTACCTGTTCCCTGGAGAGGCCCCAAAGCTCCACCTACCTTCCTCCCTTCTGGAAGAGGAAGACACTGAACTGGATGGATTGGTGGCCACAGCGACTGAGGCACAGGCTGATATGATGTCGGAAGAAGGCTCTGAGGGTTCCACGGACAACGATGACTTCTGCATATTGGAGGCTCCTGGCATGGGCATTCCTGTGAGTTTAATTGCAGTTGTTTTGTTTAATTGGTTTCTTTGGACGACAGATAAATATCAAGTGTCTCTGTCTAATCAGTGACCGAAATCTGTCCTTTTTAATATTTTTGAATATGCAGGGGATATTTTGTGACATGGCATAAATACAGGTGAAGGCTATGACGTTGACTCTATCTCATTGACTGATTTTAATTCTCATTGATCCCTCTCTCAGCCCAGGGACGGTGAGCCTGTGGTGACGTTGCTGGCCCAGGGGCCCATTAAGGTGAAGGATGGTCACTTCTCCAGGCCACGGGGCAGCTCGGACCTGCTCAGGGCGCCCAACCGCTTCCCGATGCCCCAGAGCAGGGTGATCCTCCGGGAGGTCTCGGTTGTCTGGCACCTTTACGGGGGCAAGGACTTCGGGGGAAAGCCCGTGTCCGTACATGCCCAGCATGGAAATCGGTAACCCATGTCCTTGTGTATTCACACTCACACACACTGTGACTCACGCACAGTGACTACAGAAACATCAAATGTCTCTCACATTGTAACTAGACTCATGCTTTGGACTACAACGTAATGCTTTCATACTGTTCAGTATATATGTTATATTTTAATATTTTTCTTGCCTCTTGATAGTCCACCAGGAAAATCACCCCTCCCCCAATACAGGACATACTTATCATTTATCACATCACTCCAACTGATCCGCCATACACTCACAAAATATCAACATAATTAATACTTTGTCATTAACAGAATAAATTATAAAAATTAAGTTTGCTTCTACTGATCACAGCAAAAGTGAAATAGTTAATTTAGTACATTAAATAGAACGTGTCAGAAGAGTGTGTGTGTGTGTGTGTGTGTGTGTGTGTGTGTGTGTGTGTGTGTGTGTGTGTGTGTGTGTGTGTGTGTGTGTGTGTGTGTGTGTGTGTGTGTGTGTGTGTGGGTGTGGGTGTGAGCTAGACAGATCTGTAAGCCAATGAAGGTTTCTCCTCACAGTCTCTTTCAGTATACAACATAACTCCATGATTGCTTTCTCCCTCACTTTTGCCACTTTGCTCATCTTCCAGTGGGCGTTCAGTCCCGGCGGGTTTACGTGGCTCCCCATCCCGCTCCGCACCTTCCTCCCGACCTCAGAATTCTTGGCGCTGGGCTGGAGGCAGCGGTCGGCAACACACGCTACTCATGGAGATACAGCTCACCAAGGTGTGTGTGTGTGTTCAATGCATGTGTATGTACAGGAGAAAACCGCTAATGAATCTTAGTTTAATGTGATATTTTTTTGTGATTTTGTGCTCAGTTTCTGCATCCGTCTCTTCCAATGGGGTTTTGTACTCCTCTGTCACACGGTGGTGGAAAAAGTATTCACATTTTGTACTTAAGTAAAAGTATACTGCAATATAGAAATACTGTTGTAAGTAAAAGTCTGGAATTCAACATTTACTTGAGTAAAAGTACAAATGTATTGGTATTAAAATGTACTTAAACTACCAAAAGTAGAAAGTACTCTTTATGTAGAATGCCAATTTAAAAAAAAATAAATAAAAGTACAATATTTGTCTCTGAGAGTAGAAGTAAAATTATTGGAAATTGGGATTACTCAAGTAATGTACAAATACCTCAAAATTGTACTTAAGTAAATACTAGTAACTTTACACCACTGCTGTCACACAGGTGTCCTTCCAGCACGAGGCCTACTCTGTGGCAGTGCCGGTCCCGGGGCAGGAGGGAGAAGGGGTGTCTTTTGGCACTGCTGTGGGAATGGGGCCGGGCAGCGAGCAGCCCCTCTCCAGGCAGGTGTTCATTGTCCAGGAGCTGGAGGTCCGAGACAGGCTGGCTTCCTCGCAGCTCAACAAGTTCCTCTACCTCTACACGAGCGAGAGCATGCCTCGCCGAGCCCACTCCAACATGGTGAGACAGGGAGCCAAGGGAAAAGATCCCCGTAATGAAGAAAGGGTGGAGTGGAGTTTCCCGTGGTTCTATGTTGTGTTTAACTTTAATCGGCTGAGGTGCCAAATCGTTAGGGATGTCATAAAATGTTCACGACCACAAGTGTTAACCGACAATGAAGTTAACCGACAATGATTTCTCCATTATTCTATTCTATTAAAGACACTTGTCTGGTTAAAATACACACTCAAACTATTTACAGATATTTAACCCATTAAGACCTGAGGCCCATTCTAAAAATGGACTCCCAAAATTGCATGATTTTGTATTGGTTGTGAGAGTAGATGTTTGTGTGTCTCAGTTGACAGTGAAGGCCCTGCAGGTGTGTCCAGAGTCTGGCCTCGGAGGTCCAGAGTGCTGTCTCCGAGTCAGCCTTCTGCCCTTACGACTCAACATTGACCAGGTAGGTACCAGCAGCACCAAGAGCCACAGTAGATCCACTTACTTATACAAACACAACTGGTATTGTTTAACAAACCAATACCAGCTTCTTTTCACCATCTTCCATAGATAATATACTGTGCTGTTGTGACTGTCTCAATGTCTATGGAAGTTTACATTTGGAATATTGTATCTGCCTATTGTCCACGATAGAACTCCTCAACCGGTCTTATCATATCTTTCCTCTCCAGGATGCTCTGTTCTTCCTGAAGGATTTCTTCAGTAATCTGGCTTCATCTGTTAACCCTTACCTGCCTTTGGACCCTGCAGCCGAGGGTGAGCTGGATGTCCTCAATGTTTTTATGCATACCTTATATAAACCCGTGTCAGAGAGAGAGAGATCACATGAGATTGTTTTTGTATCCATTTATGCTCTCAGTGAAGGCAGACTCCTCACAGAAGTCCTCTGAGGAGGCGGAGTCAGGTGGGGTCCTGGACACTGACCTCACTGCTTCCGTGGAAACCACTTACAGTGAACAGAGCTCCTCTTCCGCTGGCTCCACCTCCTCCGCCGACCAGCCAATCTACTTCCGGTATGTAAGCAGCGCAATCACATCTCAACGATGAGATGTTGAGGGAGTTTGATTTCTATTCTGAAGGTTAGAGCAAATGACATGTGTGATGATGCTAACAAGCATGCTTCCAAATCCTGTCACAAGTGGTGTACAGTGAGTGATGTCGTCCCCTTCATCAACTATTAACCACACACCTGCCATTTAGCTTTGTTTACTTTTTTAGTTTCTCAGTGGTCGCACTGCCTGCAATGGAAGACTGTGCTTATACTGGCTTATGTTCACTTACTTGACTTTGTTAGTAATCATAAAACAGGCGTCGTGGTGAAAAAGATCGTTAGTATGTCTCTCAAAGTAAGTCGTAAATAAAGGGTAAAAATCAAGGTTTAATGTCTGAATCGTTTCTCTCTTTTTGTCATCTAATGACGTCTCTCCATCACTCTTTCTGCCTGCATCTTCTCCAGGGAGTTTCGTTTCACCTCTGAAGTGCCTATCTGGTTGGACTATCATGGTAAACATGTGGTCATTGAACAGGTTAGTAACTAACTGATACCAACAATCCATTTGTCACATGGCCTGAGCCCTGAACCAAAGCTTTCCAAGCATACACATTATATGGTTTTCATGGATGTTGCATCATCAGAAAATGGTCTTGTTTGGTATGTTTTGCAGTATATCCCGTATTTGTTGTTATTTGTTATTGTTTTTTTAGTTTTAAACTTTTTTTGCTTTCTTTTCTAGTTTTTTGAATACTTGGTGTACTGCTCTGGCAGTAAACAGGAAACGTTGCACATTATCACTGCTGGCTGCCTTGTAATTTGGTTGGAATGACTGGAATGTTTAGCAAATTACTCTGTTATATAGGTATAAAACACACACACACACACATGTCTCATGCATTTGATGTTGGAGGACTACTAGTGTCCTTTATGTAAACAAATAAAGAAGAGTTAGAATTTTAAAGTGGCAGTGGCAGTTTAATAGTCTTGTAAAGGAGGTCTACAGAACTGTACAGTGCATTGTGCTTTGTAGTGTACATTCTATGTTGAGTACTTTTCTTTTTTTTGTGTCAAATTGCTCTGGAACCTCATAACTTCCAGTAACCTCACTCTTCTGGCATCTAATCTGTTCTGCTTTCACAGGGAACATTTGCAGGGATCCTGATTGGCCTGGCCCAGTTAAACTGCTCAGAACTGAAGCTGAAGAGACTCTGCTGCAGAAATGGGTACCAACACACACTCTTTATCAAAGTGCAGAGAACAAGTAGCGCTTTCATTTAGACTATCAGGAATTGATCGTATTAAGCCCCACAGGGAATCCTTAAAATTGCTGGCTAAAAAGAATATCCTTCATACTGTAGCTAATTTCCCTCTTTAATTATAAGTTCTGCACCAGTCTGTTACCACATTAACTCTTAACTCTTCTCTGGTCACCAGCCTTACTATCACATGCTCGCTCTCTCTCTCTCTCTCTCTCTCTCTCTCTCTCTCTCTCTCTCTCTCTCTCCTTCGTTTTTTACATAGGTGTATGTTTGTTTGTTTACATCAGAACATTGTGATTTGTGTGATGAATTAGTTTCTTTCTTTCCTCTACTTCATTGCAGTCTTCTTGGTGTAGACAAGGTGATCCACTATGCCGTCTCAGAATGGCTGACTGACATAAGGAAGAACCAGCTGCAAGGCATTCTGGGAGGTGTAGGCCCCATGCACTCTGTTGTCCAGTTGTGTGAGTTGATATTTCACGTTTCTCTACCAAAATAAACTGAAGCTCCATGTGACTTTAGGTGGTATTTAACGGCATCCATTTCCATAATTTGTGCCTTCTGTTTCTTTTAGTCCATGGCGTAAAGGATCTGTTCTGGATGCCTATAGAGCAATACAGAAAAGATGGACGCATTATCCGAGGTCTCCAGAGGGGGGCAGCATCATTTGGCACCTCCACAGCCTCAGCCGCTCTGGAGCTCAGTAACAGGCTTGTGCAGGCCATACAGGTACCAGCCATGTACACAGTACCCAAAGTACACATTACTGAACCCTTTCTATGTCTAACTAAATACAGGAATATAACACCACAGGCAGTGGTGTAAAGTAACTAAGTACATTTACTCAAGTACTGTATTTAATTATACATTTGAGATATATATGTTTACTTTACTGGAGTATTTCCAATTTTCTGTACTTTTACTTATTATTTGAAAACTTGAGTTACTATTTAGTTTGTAGATTTGTATTATTCTTACAAAACATACATTAACCACTTCAGCCCTACATTTCGGCCATCTGAAAATAATAGATCTGCTATCAGATTTGCTATTTTCAAAAGATTTTACATATTTTACACATCTTACACATTTTACATATTTGAAAACATTCGAAACGGGACATTTTGCATAATGAGTACTTTCTACTCTACATTCAGCATGTCATATGTAGTAGTGTAGTACCTGTTAATGCTCAAGTCTCCCTCTCACTCTGCAGGCCACAGCAGAGACTGTGTATGACATCCTGTCTCCCACACCACCTCTCAACCGCTATGCCATCACAGAGGGTCGGGCCACCTCCAATCGACCCCGCCGAGCTCACCAGCCCGCAGACCTCCGCGAGGGTGTGGCAAAGGCCTACGATACCGTCCGAGAGGTGGGTTCTCATCTCAAAACTACGTGTCTATAGAGCGCCGAAGTCCTGACGTCACTTGCTCATCTCCTGGTTCCAAGGGGTTCACGGACGTTTTTCTCTATGGAGAATAACATGGGGTCATCTTAAAATCATCTCATATAAGCATTGTTGTCCAAAAATAAACAAACTGTTATTACTCATATTTGATACAGTCTGTTTATAGCAAAAATTTAATTAATTTGGCATCAGTAACATTAGTGTTTTCTCTCAGTCAGTTGATTCTTATCCATATGAGTGAACGGCCGGGATGATTTGTTTATTTTTCAAACACAGTTCTTGTATGAGGCGATCCAAGATCCCCATATGGGGATTATAATACGAATAAAAAAGTACACGAACCCATGTACTTGGCGCCCTCTAGCAATATTGGCGTCAGACTTCGGTGCTCTATTGAACTGGTAAAAACTTGCGGAAGCCCTGCAACACGTTTGACGTGCATTCATGATTAAACTCTTCTCTCTCCTCTAGGGAATGATCGACACGGCTCAGACGTTGTGTGACGTTGCTGCCCGTGGCCACGAGCAGAAGGGTCTCCCTGGTGCCGTGGGCGGCGTCTTGCGGCAGATCCCGCCCACAGTGGTCCGTCCTCTAATAGTGGCCTCCGAGGCAACCTCCAACCTGCTGGGTGGCATGCGGAACCAGATCAAACCAGACGCACGGAAGGAGGACTTTTTAAAATGGCGCACAGATGACGGCCCAGAGTGATTACTTTTAAGATGACATGTTTGTGTGTGCTTGTGGGCGTGAGTCACTCTGGAGAGTATCAGTTGAGGGAGTGAATCGAGTAATTGAATGTGCGTATGAATGTGTATATATATGGATGAGAGTCTGAAGAGTGTGTTCTGATGCAAAAAAGGACTAACTACTACTGCAGTGACTGACACCAAGTATTTCACATCGCTCCATCATAATCATTCAATAATATTTCACCTTCTGATGCAATCGGTAACGTTCTAGTATGCAAACGTATCACCATCATCTGACTTTGTTGTGCGTAAATGAAACTAACTAAGAGCATATGGCGTTTTCCTATGTTATTTATAAAAAAACAACAATACTTGTTGTTGAACCCTTGAATTCACACAGTGCTGCTACAAGTGAAGTGAGATATGGAATACATTTCCCATTAGATCGATTTAGATATCAGCTCACTTCCCATGTCTGCTTAGCATGGTGGAAGACCTGTAATGGAGTGGTTGTTGAGAGTATCAGTGGTTAAAACATTTATGTCACCATGTTGGAGGAGTGAAGGAGATATTTTAATGCCACCTTTCTCCCTGGTTAACCAAAAATCAATGCACCAATGCCTGAAAAATTCTGTGCAGTGATAGATGTTCAAACTATACGTTAAAAGTCAGGGAACATAGCAAGCATCCATCCATCCAGCTTCAACCGCTTATCCGTAGTCCGGTCGCGGGGGCAACAGCTCCACCAGTGTTCCAGAACATAGCAAGCAGCAAGACATAATATTAACAATAAATAATAATAATCTTTATTTTCCCAAAGAATATTCATCTTCACAATCTGTTCAAAACACCCACAACAACACAGCACAGAAAAACACATCACAAAGACGATACAATACAAAATTAACACAAAACACGAGTTCCCCACAAGCTTCCCTTATAGTGTCACTCTTCCGATATAGAGGAATGTCTGTCTTAACCATTGGATTACAAAACACTTTATTACTTCACTGACTTCTATGTAGAGGTGAAGTTATCCCAACCCTGGTTCACGTGGGGAGAGACAAATAGTGGATACAGTGAGACTGTTCCAAGATCCCTCCAGATGATGCAGTGACAGGTCTGTTTTTTCCCCACGCTGATGTCACAACAGTCCCCTCTTTGATTGTTCCAGCCTTGCCCTTGCGATGCCCCATGGCCCCCGTAGTGTTTATATTTGTGCCATAATGCTCGCAGAGTGACCTTTTTTATTTACTAGTTTGTGATGCCTTCCCTGGTGCTCTATTATATTCATGATACTCGACTATAATTGTGACACATACAGGCTCATATTCATACATGTATTTTATTTGACAAGTATCCTGACTTTATAGAAACACTTGATCAAACGAGTCGTTTGGATAGAAAAAATCACACAATGTATTCTGCAATGGCTCTTCAAATGCCGGTTCGATTCTCTGTAAACTCGCTCAACCCGCGGTTAAATATCTTACTGGGATCTACTTCTAATCAACATTTCTAAATAACTCGTCTGTTCTGCTGTTCAGCTCTGTTGTGTTTTGCTTCAAGTTACAGAGAGTCCCATTAATATGCTCAATTTTCACAGTCTTTGCTTTATTCATTTCTTTAGTTGCCTTCTTGCATTTTATTTCTCTTTTGTTGTTTTTTGTAAGATATTAAACATAGTATTAATTGTCATACTCATTTTTGAAGTAAGGATAATTCTGGAGATATGATGAAACTGTTGGAGAAAAATAAATGGGGGTTTTGTGGCTTAACAAAGTTTTACATGTGTGTGAGTGTGAGTTGTATTTGTTTGAGTGCGCGTGTGGGTGTGTGCACGCGCATGATGCATGTTTGTGAGGGTGACAGGTTGGTTGATATATTTGTTACACCTCGTGTGTGTAATTACTATTATTTACTATATCATACGATTCGCTGTATGAATGACCTGTATATTACAAAGACAATGAGTACACAAATTAATACAAAGAATAAAATTTTGAATATAAAAACGGTCTTTTGCCAGTAATTTTCATTTATTTGAGTAAGACATGTATTTTATGGCATACCGGTAGTTATATATGCATAAAATACTCTTTAACTGAGCCGTAATATATTTAATAAAACAGTTTTGTAGTGGGAACTTGAATCGACAAAATGTTTCGGGGGAACTTGGAACTGATGCACCATGTCGTACTTCCGGTCCACATGTAAACGCTTTGAGCGTGAATGTTAATGTTGGTGAAATCAGCATCTGTAGTAAAGAGACCGTAAGAAAACGAGTTGAATCGTAGTTAGTATTATATACATTATATAGCTGTTTTAAAGATGAAACTACTGACGCATAACATGTTGACGTCTCACGTGAAAGGAGTCACCAAAGGCTATCCGCTGGTTATCAAGGTAATGTCCCTGGTTGGTTCATTGGTTGATTGAACACTTAACAGTTTGCAAATATAAGGTACAGTGGTACAGATTTATAGAAAAATAATCCCGTCTATTCAATTAATTGAGTTATATCTGCTTTATGATGCTTTTACCTCCTTCTTGATGAATTCCTGTTCTGTTCTTTGGCTATATAGAAGTGTCTATACGTATCTAAATGTATTGATGAATTGAACAAGGTGGACCCTCTTGTAAACAAGTGTAATGCTTTATGGTGTCGTCCACTCACTGTGAGTGACTCACAGTTGACAGTCTTTGTATTGAGTTGTGCTTGAAATGTACTGTAATTCTGCAAACTGTTAATGAATATTTCAATCAATCAATCAATGGAAACAGTGGTTTCATATGTATTATCCAAGTCCCTTTCGGGACCCTTTTTTACTTTTTCTGTATTTGGGACGATGTCCCAAATACAGAAATCTGGGACGACATCCCAAATACAGAAATGGTCAACAATGGTCCCGAAAGGGACTTGGATAATTCATGAGGTTTACTGTTTCCAGATGATGAAGGTAATACGGCTGGCCCATGGTCATCCCATGGTCCTGCCATGGGCCTTGAGATGCAGCATCTCATTTTCAAGGGGGACCCATGAAACGAACAGTTACAGGATACATAAAAACATACAGTACACAGATACAGATAATATACACATATATTACACAGGAATACGAGACTGCTCGCCCCTTTACCAACTCGCCCCGGGCGTACAGCCGGCGGAACAGCGCAGCCTGGTATTCCTAAAGTAATCTAAGTAAATTATGCTTAAACGGTTAAACCTAACCTTATTCCTAACCTCAACCTCAGTAAAACGATGCCTAAACCTAACCCTATTCCTAAACTTAACTCCAGTAAAACAATGCCAAACCCTAAACTTATTTCTAACCTTATTCTCAGTAAAACAAAAGAAAGAATACAAGAACCGCCGCACCGAGCTGTCGGCGTGAGGTCGGCGGAAAGTATCTGGGGCGAGATGGAATTGGGGCGACCTGACCTGTTACCTTACACAGACAGCTCGCTCGCCCATCATCAGCTGTTAAGCAATAGAGGAAAGAAGGAGACAGTGCAGATACATCAGTGTAAAATTAAATGTCATTGCTGGTACATGTCAGTTTAGAAGCATAAACAAGTTGAATCAAGATGTGAATGTAGGAAAGTCCTATAAAGTCGACTGAAGGATGCAATCGATCGAGGAAGAGTGTTCCAATCAAATGGGGCTTTGTAGCAGAAAGACCTCTGTCCAAATGCATAGATGTCTAAGTGGATATGACGAAGTAGACTGGGCCAAGTACTGTTTCAGGTGAGAAGGGCACCTAAAATAATACATTTATAAATTAAGATAAACCATTGTAATTGCCTTCTTGATTTAGGCTGCAGCCTAGATTGGCCAAAATTACATTTTATTCATTAACAAAAATTACATATTGCTGCTTTTAGGTTGCACCCTGAATATAGATTAATATGACAAAATTATAGATGAATGTACGATTCTTCCCCTGTGTTGTGCTCGCAGGCTACAGAGGTGAAGGTGAACGAGGTGGAGTTCAACCCACAGTTTGTCAGTCGTATGATCCCCAAGCTGGAGTGGAGTGCTCTGGTGCAGGCAGCTGGGGAGGTGAGTGGTCATCTTATACTTGGTATATAGAGCCTGGAACTATAAAGTCGATTCCGGAAGCTGTCATCTGTTGGTTTCATCTCTTAGTATTTTTGATAAAGCATCATAAACATTTGACAAGGCAAGGGTAGCACTCGGAGTGACAAGATCCAGGAGTTTTTATTTCTCCATATGCCTTCAAAAACAGAAATAAACGTTTTGCATATCCAGCCTTCGTCAGGGTCCATTGATTGACTGAAATTTGTATTCACAGTACTGTATGTAGAATGGGTACATTTCAAACAAAAGCACGAGGATGAAACCAGAAAAGTATTAAGACTTGTTTACATCAGGGTCCTCCATTTTAAATTCACACTATGAAACAAAGGAAATCATACATACAGTTAAGGAAAGTAAAGAAGAGAACATGTACAGTATGGAGTATGGAGGACGTTTTTACAGGGGCCAGTTTCGAATTGCAGCAGTCCGTATAGGTGCTCTTTGAGAGCTGTTTTGAAAGGGGTCTAGACTCTAGGAATTGCAAATAACCCACAGATGAACGAAAATACATCGCATGGATGCAACTGTGACGTATCCTCAGTGATGTATCCCAAGGTCATCGGGATTTCGGGTCTCGCGAACATCATACCCCTCACTCGGGTGACCCTGGGGTGATCAAGTCCCGACTCACGTCCCAGTAGCTACCCTCAATCAGACCCACCAGGGAAAGACCAGGGCCACACAATCCGTTGGAACCACTCCGGAACTACTATGCCGGGACTGAGAGGTACAATTCTGGCATGTGGAGAGACTAGGCTCTGTGGGTTGCCTCCTGTCCGGGCCCCTCCTACGTCTCACCAGGTCCACTCCTGTTCACACCAGGAGTACAGCGAGGACCTGTGCGTTGCACCAGACTCCCAGCACCAGACACTTCATTCAGGAGTGGTGGATTCTTGAGCCGCAATGGTTCTGCAGGCTCCACCGCTGGGCAACGTAGTACTGCAGGCTCCACTTGCGGCTCGAATGGCCCTCCTAAAGGCCTCATCGAAGGTTTTTGGGCTTCCTCCTCACGGAGGATGCAGGCTGGGGCGCTACCGCTAACCCATACTGCTCCCGGGGTACCGTCTACATTCCGGCTGTCACCCGTCTCTCACAGATAATACATGTTGGTTAAAAACATTTATTTCCATTGTGGTGCTTTCACAAACAAACAAAACAGTGACGACCCATGTGTGTGGCAGTCAAAGATATAATAAATTATAAAAGGTTCACGCAATCACATTGTATAAAATATACCGGTAATTTGCATTTTAAAATGAATCAAAACAGCTTGATTCATACAGGTACCTTCTCCAACAGCCAGATGTTTTTAATTAAAACGTTCTTATAGGTGTTTCTCAGTTGTAAAGTAAGTTCACAACTAATTTGAGAATTTGTTGAGAATTTAATTAAATGTGTATGATTTAATATAGCTGCCACACACATGGGTTGTCACTGTTTTGTTTGTATTTAAAAGATCCCTTTCCAACAAGTATTGAATTTATTAAGAGTAAGACACACACAGAGCTATGCTGGCTCTTGTGAAGATATTCTGTCAAACTCGGTGTCTTACTGGTAGGCATTGTCCAGTATGATTCCTTGCTACAATATGAGGCATTTTCTCTCCACAGCTGGATCAACTACAAGATCTGCCTACTGACCTGATACCAGACTATGAGAAGAATGAAGAGTTCTTGAAGAAAGTCCACAGGGTGCTGCTTGAGGTATGCAGCTCATTCATAATCTACCATTAAAAGATTCACAGCAGCAGTTGTCTTGTCAGGCATTTGGGATGCTTTTGTTTATTACTCTGTGTGGACCTCTAGTGGTGATACAACATAAACACACTACTTCTGATCTGATATCATTCTGTTATCACCAGTTCCTACTTGAAACTCATGTTGAGCTTTGTGTGTGTTTGTACATATGTTTGTAGGTGGAGGTTATCGAGGGTTGTCTGCAGTGCCCCGAGTCTGGACGTGAATTCCCCATTTCCAGAGGGGTCCCCAACATGTTGCTGAACGAGGATGAGGTGTAGAAAGAAGCCCTAATACATGTGTATATATTTAGTTTAGGATTTACTCAAAGGTGGCCCCTTAGCTCTAGTGCACAGTGTATACACATCATCACCAGTTGATACTCCTTGCTCACCTCATTCTTAACCACTAACCAGCAGTCATGATGGGACTGCAGGATTCTTTTTTTTTTAAAGAGGAAAAACGTCTGGACTCTGGTTTTGAGTGTGTATTGTGAGAAAATGCGCTGCCATATTCAATTGTTTGAAGTTAGGATGTCTGAGGCTTTTTGGTGGCCGGCGCTGCTCCTGGGAAAAGGAGAAATGGTGCGTAGTGGAACTACATAATCCCCAGCTCTGTTCTCAATCTGAGTGGTGGTTTTGTTTTCTATTTATCTTTGTGACCAGTGGGGTTTCTTTTATTTTTTATTTTTCAATAAAACAAAACTGTTCACTTGTGGCCTAAATTGTTTATTGGTCATCAATGATATTGATTCACTGTCATAGTATAGCATTTGCATGTGTGTATATATTTTTTAAAGTGTTTGAATTTGCATGAATGAAGGGCAGATTATGACTGAAGTCTGTGAACCCTATCCTTTCAGCTCCACATTCATTCTCCCTCTGGGTTGAGAAAGTGCGGCAGGCCAAATGACGTGGCAGCGGCCCTGCTATATTTGGCCGTGGAGGAAAGAGGCAGAAAAAGCAGTGAGGGTAGAAGTTGTTTTTGAGGAAGTATTTTTGAAGAAAAAAAAGCCACACGTCGCAGTACCCACAGCCAACCACCAGGCTTGTCTTTTCCTTTGATCCAAAAAGCCCCCCGGTCACTCAGCCGTGTGTGTGTGTCTGTGTGGGTGTGTGCGCGCGTGTGTGCACGCGTCAACTGATTGCCAAAGAGTTTAGATCCACGTAGACAAATTAACTTTACGAAGCATAGTCTGTTCTGATTACTTCTGTTCCGCCCTGGCTCTCTGAGATATTGCATGATCAGTCAAGTTGGAACAGGACGCCATTTGTTCCCAGGCAGTGTTATCGTTTTTAGAAACTTTGCCAGGAGAGAGAGACAGTGGGAGAGAAAAGAATCCCTGACCATGGGCCTTGGGGCAGCCTCTTTCTCTCCCCCCCTCTCTCTTTCTCCCTACCTTTTTCCCTTCTACTTACAGCAATTACAGGCCTGCTGCCACGACTATAATAATGGTATAATGGGATGGCAGCAGAGCAGCAATAAAAGCCTCCCCTGACAGATTAACGGTCCTTTCCAACTCCTGAACTGTAATTAACAATGAGACGGGGAAGAACGAAAGAAAGGAAGGACAGAGATTGAAAGCTATAGGCAAGCTAGTTGGAGAGATGTAAAAAAGGAAATGAATTAATCAATTATATGAAAACCCTTAAACCTATATGTAATGGTCATTTTAATGCTACATCCAGGATAGGTCCAGTCCAGAGATCAAAAATAATGAGTATTTATAAGTGTAGACTGTTTGTAATTTTACCTGTCTCAGGCTGTCTGGCTAATTTATTATACACAAATCCGGACCTCACCCATTCTATTCTCTGATGTGGTTTTTCTTTTTTTCTGTGCATGCCTGATATATGCCCTCAGGAACTATTTACCTGTTGAAAGAGGGTGGTGCATTTTTGTGGAAAGTGTGTGTGTGTGTGTGTGTGTGTGTGTGTGTGTGTGCGCGTGCGTGCGCGTGTCCTGGTGAGACGGAGATGCCTTGCCTACATAATGATACACTCCATCACTTTGGTATAGCACCCCACCCGCTACCTCTTGACACACATCCAGTCTCTCTCTCTCTCTCCTATGCACAGACCATTCTTGTCTCAATCTCTTGGAGCTCTGTCTCCCTGGCGCTCTGTGAATCTCTTCATGGAGCAATGGTAGAGTGGAGCTCTTATTCATCCCCGACGCCTCCATGAGACGATTCAGGGAAGAAGAGCGATGGAACTGGAATGCAGTGAAACCGTGGATCTGATTTATTGAAAGGTTTACTTGAGGGGGGTTTAGGTGAACAAGGACTTCTTTCATGAAGCGGTTTCACTTTTGCGACTTGCCTTTTTATGTAGCCTAATTTTTACTGTGCCTGATGTTTATATGAGGGAATTTGAGAAACCCACCATGGGCTTTCCAACATAGATCAACGTTTTTTTCTACACAGTGCTGAGAACTGAAGACTAGGCTACTTTTTATTCAGTTGTAGCAGGGTATGGGAGGATCTCATTGGAGTTGAACTTGGCTAGTCTGACCAGTTTGGTAGGTTATGGACATTTTTTTTGTTCCACTGTCACCGTGATGGGTATCTTACAAGAAAATGGACTGAAACCCGCCTTTCCGATAATTTGATCAAGTTGTATCTGAAGAGGATTTGCGACATGGGCTGAGCCGTCGCTCCCGTTGACATTGCGGTGGATTGTGCTTTTTTTTTTTTTTTTTTTTACTGATTGTCTAAAGACGTCTAACGAAACCTTCTAAGTGAGCAAAGTGCGAATGAGTCGATAGAGCACAGCACACGTAGAGAAGAGGGAGATCACATTTAGAAAACATTAGGGCACGGACCAGCATTGGAACCGTCTGTGCGCACGGGACGCCACGGCCGGGCTCCCAGCGCCCAAACGGAACATCGAGTCGAGCTCTCCTAACTGCGAATGGAGTTTCATCCTACGCCAAGGCACCGGACGATGTGGCTCACCCACCTGGCTCTACTACTGCTCAGGTTGGCCGCCGTGGTCGAGGGGCTCAACACGTGCCACTCCTACAACATGGACGATCAGAAATCCAAGCGCATTCAAGCGGTCCGCGGCCAAATCCTCAGCAAACTCCGCGTCAGCAGTCCGCCGGGGGCCGGCGGCGAGGCCTCGCCGGCGGACCCCGTGCCCCCCGAGGTCATGCTGCTCTACAACAGCACGCGGGAGCTGCTGAAGGAGCGCGCACGGCTGGCCGAGGCTGCGTGCGACCGAGAGAGCAGCGAGGAGGATTATTACGCAAAAGAAGTGCAACGTATTGACATGCTCCCTCCGCGCACAGACAACAGTGAGTCGATGGCTAGCCTGCCCTGCTCTGTATTATGTCTAAATAACGTGCCCATTTTTTGTAACCATCTCAAATACCCCCATATCGTATATCCAGATATATTTCGAGTTTTCGACCGACTTTACGCACGCGTAAAATCTATTAAAAACGACCTTGCCATTTCTGACCAATTGCCCATGCACGCTGGGATATTTCCGAAACTAGGTCCACAAGTAGGCTAGCCTAGTACTTGAACTTCGGAGGCACTTTTGTAACTTATCAATTGCTATGTCTAGACACAGTAGACAGTCAACAACACATAGGCCTACTATAGGCTACCAGTCTACTTTTACGCACACGCTATGCCTTGGCTTTGATCATGCCAATTTGAATTAAATTGTCCAAACACAAACAACATGTGTTTTAAAACCATCATGACAGTGTTTCTGTCCAATAACTTGTTCTCCTCTGAGTTTGTACACAATAAGCCTATAGTAAAATACACATTATCTCGCTAGTCATCCCGTTCTCCACCCTCTCCCCTTCAGACGCAGTGAGCCAAGCGGCCCCCAGTCTTTATTACAGACTAGTCCACTTTGACGTCAGCGGAGTGGACCTAACCAACAGCACCGTGGTCAAGGCCGAGTTCAGGATCTTCAGAGCCCCCAACCCACAGGCCCGGGCTGCAGAGCAGAGAGTGGAGATCTTTCAGGTAGAACACAGCATCCCAGACCTTTTCAAGGAAACATAAGTAGATGTTACTACTTGATGTTATCTCCGCTCACTTCAATAGTCTCTAGGATAGCTCAGAGTAGAGGAGAGAGTATTTTGCTCTTGGATAACTTTTTGTCAATTGCCAATAAAGTATTCTATCTATAGCCTAGTTAGTAGGCCATATATAGGTAGAAGTGAATGGACTAATGAAACGTCCATGTGTGAATACAAATTCCAGAAGACCGATGAAGGAAAAGTATAATTTTTACATTAATTACACAAAGCATTTGTGTAAAATCTGTGTGTGTGTGTGTGTGTGTGTGTGTGTGTGTGTGTGTGTGTGTGTGTGTGTGTGTGTGTGTGTGTGTGTGTGTGTGTGTGTGTGTGTGTGTGTGTGTGTGTGTGTGTGTGTGTGTGTGTGTGTGTGTGTGCGCGCGCGCGCGCGTGTGTACGTTCTTTAAGCTGTTGAGGCCAGATGAAGAGAGCAGCTCCACTCAGCGCTACATTGACTCCCGTACAGTTGAGCCCAGAGCCAAGGGAGCCTGGCTCTCTGTTGAGGTCACAGACGCTGTGAAGGACTGGCTGTCGGATCCAGGTCAGCTTGCATGTCATAACAGCTCATTATCTTATTAGACTGATACCTGATCAACTGAAAATCTCACTGTTATACAAGATCACATCGAGGCACATCTGCTATTTCTGGCCTAGTAGTTACTCTGCAGTCATATCTGCTATTTGAATAACAAAGTATAAAGTATAAAAAAGTATAAAAGTACAACATCTAAAACGACACAGATGCTTTCCCAGTTTTAAAGGGTTATGGGACCACTTCACCCATTTTCAACCCATTTCTGTCTATATACCATCTCATGCTCTGTCTCATTGGCAAGCTATGGACAGTTCAGAAATCTTCCTTCCAGTGACATCGGTATGCAGGTTTGGTCATTTCAAACAAGATTTAAAAGTTGTTTTATTTCTTATGAATGCACCCGGGACCTCGTATCATCAACAAGGCGCATACGTTACCAGGCCCAGGCCCGATAGGCAAACAGCAACGCAGCACCCTATAGCCACCCCCCCACCTGGATGCGTGTCCACGCGCGCCAGCCAGGAGCTATACTTGACTGACTGGGGGAACTCCACAACCAGGCAGGTAATGCGCTGCCACCAATGTAGCCTTGGCCGGGAGGCGAACCCGGGACCTCATATCAACAAGGCGCATACGTTAGCAGTCGGCTAAAGAGCCAGGCCCGATAGGCAAGCAGCAACGCAGCACCCTATAGTGTACAGCCGTACACAATGCCTTCTATATTTCCAGGAAGAGCAAGGCTGTAATGTCTAGAATCTCCATCGATGATGTCATTCTCAACTTCTGAACTGTCCATAGGCCACCAATAAGACTGAGTGACTGAGACTAAAAGAGTGACTAAATGGAAATTGCGCCACCTTATGATGATCATTATTAATGACTATTTATATGAAGATAAAATGAGTGAAGTGCTCCTTAAAACATTCAAGTGATTCGATCCTAATGCTTGGGTGCTTGGTCTCTGTCTCTCCACACCTTCTATTATTTTCTCTGTTTTTGAGGAATTTCTTTCTTTCTTTCTTTCTTTCTTTCTTTCTTTCTTTCTTTCTTTCTTTCTTTCTTTCTTTCTTTCTTTCTTTCTTTGAGAAGTGAAATAATGATGGAGGCTTGCCTTCCCCACTTAACAAAAATCCCTCATTTTAACATTTTAAATATTTATTTGTTTTTGTTTTACTAGTTATTTTGTCTTAATAAAGGTGTTTTTTGTTGTTGTGTGAAAAGCACTATATGCACACTAGATCTCATGTATTTTATATTTTGTTCTTTCTTTCGTTCTTTTTTATTTCTCACATTTAATCTATGTTTTAAAAGTTTTAAAAGTCAACATTCCCTTTGTGATTCTTTTGTTTTTCTTTTTTTTCTCCTATATTCAGAAAAGAACTTGGGCCTGAAGCTTGGGGTCCACTGCCCCTGCTGTACCTTTGTCCCATCCACCAACAACATTGTGCCCAACAAGAGTGAAGAACTAGAGACACTCTTTGCAGGTTGGTATTAGAAAACTGTCCAGGTCGGTTGCTTGTGTTTCCATGGAATATCCCATAATCCATAATCATTAATCATAATCATAGCCAAAATCGTAATGAATACCCCTCCATCAGCTGGGGCGACTGATGGAGGTTAAAGGAACTGGTTGGAATAACGTATTTCCTTCCACGCCCTACATCCAACCAGGGAAACTCCCCCGTCAGGTGATGCACTGAAGGAAGCATGAGGTCAGTCCGTTACTCTCCCCAGGTTGGCAGAGGGAGTCTAGCGCCCATGATTACATTAGATAATTGACACTGGGTGAAAAAACTGGAGTTGTCCAAAATTTGGAGTTGTTGGTGAAGACTATGTTATTCAGAAGGAAGTATACATTACTTTGGATATTGTCCATTTCGCACATAAACCTTGTATCTCCATATGTTATATTTTTGGTTTTCATAAATTACTTCTTGTGACTTGTGACCAAATAATAACTACATTTGATCAATCGATTGGATAAGGTTTCCGCCTGACAGAAACAATATTGATGTAGGTCTATTAGCTGTGTTGAGCTGATACTGAATGTTCAGCTGTTGAGGTTCTGTGTATGATGTCATTCTTGCTCCAATAGCACAAGATTTCAACACAAAATAACTATCCATAAAAAAATATCGACCCAGAGACCTACAGTAATCACTGGATAAGCATAACAGAAGAGATATTACTCAAACTCCATTACACCCATGAGCTGTTAATGATATTCTGTGTATGACACTTAACTTAAGTGCTCATTTCCGCAAGAGTTGCACTCTTCAAAATCAATTTGTTTTGGCATTCAATGTAAAATCAAATATATACTTCATTCATGATGGAGTCGCTCAGCAAAAAATAACCGAATTTGAATCTAACAATGAATCAGCTGTTTTCAGAGTGTGACTCATCGTGAGTTTAAATTCAGTTTTAGAAAGGCTAATCTGTAAAAAGACAGGCTCATCTGTGTTTTATAAAGTGAGCTTGGATACTTTGGTTAATGAATGACATTGCTGTGCTTGATGCAAAATATTATATCTGTTTAAAGAGATGTCTCATCCATGTATACCCATATCTTGTTTAATAAGTAAGCCTTGCAGAGCCATGAGGCCCATAGGGCAGGAGCCTATCTCCTGTTTCTAGTAGTATGTCGCAGGGATTTACCCCAATCCAACCTAGAGGCGTATATTTTCTGTTCACGTTTAAAAAATATATTACCTTCAAAAACTGTGAGCACAAATTATCTGATGCACGTAGTATCAGGTTTACTTGATGTAAAGGAAAAATACAGGTGATACAAGATGTCTTAGTATGGTTACAACTTAAGGTGTGGTAGAAAAAATATGTGCTCTCTCTACTTACACTTCACTGCTTCAATGAAAGCACAGTTTATGTATCGGTCTCTCCAGACAGAGTGCCGGTTTTCGTTTGCAGCTTCACTCTGCGCACCGTTTCACTGGAGTCAGTTATGGTTTGGATGTACGCAACCCACTTGTTTTTAAACTCTGTTACCCCCCCCCCCCCCCCATCCCATTCCTCCATGTCACACACAGGTGTGGACGATGACAAGCTTCGTGAGTTAAAGAAGCCAGGTCAGGTTAAGGGCCAGGCGGACTTCAGCACCAAGACTCCCCACCTCATCCTCACACTGCTGCCCAGCGACAGAATGGATAACAATGAAGCCAAGAAGAACCGCAAGAAAAGGGCAGCTGCCACAGATGCAAGTACCTGCTCCCGGTATGCTGGGCATGCTGCTCTCTCACACACACATAGGGCGCAAGCACATTGTCACGTCAAAAAGCGCCTAGACCATGCGTCTCTTCCGGGTTTTTAAACAGCTGGTGGATGGAAATAATGCTCGTGTGCGGCTTTCGACTTAGCGTAGCGTCGGCAAAAACACGGAAGTTGAAGTTGAAGCCATGTGTGAGCGTCATTTCTTGCCGCCTCTTGGTGGTATATATATACACTGGTGGAAAAAGTACTCAAATGTTTTACTTAAGCAAAGGTATCAATATTGCAACATAGAAATACTATACTATAATGTGCTTGAGTAAAAGTACAAAAGTATTGGCATCGAAATGCACATAAAGTACCAAAGGTAAAAGTACTCATATTGGAGAATGTCCCATTTCACAAAATCATATAAATATAGCCGATCTACAAGCTCACAATTCGTCGCATCGCGACGAATAGCCGAAATATATAGGGCTGAGGTAGTTAGTGTTTTTTTTGTTTTTTTCCTTAATTTTTATCCCACGATTTTGCAACCCATTCTTTCACCCAGTGTCAATTATTGAATGTAATCCTGGGCGCTACACTTCCTCTGCCAACCTGGGGGGGGCAGCGGACTGACCTCATGCTTCCTTCTATGCATGAGGAGTCCAAGCTGCTTCTTATCACCTGACAGGGGGGAGTTTCCCCGGCCGGACGTAGCGCGTGGAAGGAACACGTTATTCCGACCAGTTCCTTTCCCCTCCATCAGGCGCCCCGGCTGGCCAGGGGGGGGGGGGGGGGTAGTTTAGAGACCAGGATTACTGCATGTTTTTTGTGAGGGTACCTACACTAGGGGACACAGGGAGAACATGCAAACTCCACACAGAAAGGCCCTTTTGCCAACCCTGCCTCGGGTATGGGCACTGATGACGTGGAGGAGAGAACACGCCCACAGCGTCCCCAACGGGAATCGAACCCAGGCCAGGACCTTCTAGCTGTGAGGCGACAGCACTCAGTATTTAGTGTGTTTTGTAATATTAATCTAAATCTACAAAGTAACTGGTAACTAAAGTTTTCAAATAATTGTAGTGAAGTAAAAGTACAATATTTGCCTCTGAGATATAGTGGAGTAGAAGTAAAAGTACTGAAAATTGGAAATACTCCAGTAAATATTTAAAATATCTCAAAGTACACATACTTTACACCACTGCATACATACAGTACACATTACATGCAGATAATGTGTGTGCGTGTGTGTGGGTGCGTGTGGGTATAATTTTGTTAATTAAAAACTTAAAGGCATTCTAGTCAGTGATGTTGGGTTCGTTATATAATTCTGAGTTCCAGTTGTGTAAGACAATGATTTTCTCTGGGAACGAATTCTTCCAGACCCAAATGTGGTTTTGTTGGCTTTTGCACAGCAAGACTAACAAAGGTTCCTATGTGTTTAGACTGGCTAGTCTACTGTGTTTTATTTAGACTAGCGTACCTGGCGATGAAAAACTCTGGCAACCTCACACAGTCATTAACCACTTAAAACCCTATAAATTCTGTTGTATGTCAAATAGCGGAAAATATGCCTGATATTTTCACACAATATTTGCAGATGTTCGCAGAAGGTTCACCTATTTCCCCCAAACAATAATAATAGTAATATCTGGGACCTCTATAGCGCTTTTCATAGTACTCAAAGACGCTTCTAGTCATTGACGTTTGCCTGCTGCCCAGAATAGGGACACATTCATGTGATTCCCGTATGATACCAGCTCATCCAGAATAATTTGGTAATCCATTGTGATCCTAGTGTGACCCATCGATTCGACTTGATTGGTTCCAATTCTTCATTCAAAACAAAGTAAAGTAGTAAGTAAGCCTTGCCGAGCCATGAGGCCCATAGGGCAGGAGCGTATCTCCTGTTTCTGTAGCGTGAGGAAGCTTGATGTACAAGTACATCCCCTCGACATGATGCTAGGACTTACCCCCAATCCCCCATCGCAGGAAGGCACTGGTGTCCCATTGTTACTGAACAATGGGACACCAGTGCCTTCCTGCGATGGGGGATTGGGGGTAAGACTGGGAGGTATGGTATGACCCGGCCCGGGGATCGAACCCCAACCTCCCAGTCTCAGGGCGGACACTCTAACCACAAGGCCCTCAGACTTGCAGCTGGTACAGGCCCCCGTCAGACTCTCACACTGTATGTTGTCTCTGTCTTTGTCTCAGTAACAATGACCAGGGCTGCTGCCTACGATCGCTCTACATTGACTTCCGACGGGACCTTAACTGGAAATGGATCCACGAACCCAAAGGCTACAAAGCCAACTTCTGCGCTGGCAGTTGCCCTTACCTCTGGAGCGCCGACAACCACTACAACATGGTGAGCCGTTTACTGTAGCGTGTGGTGTGATGAGTCAGATATTGTGTAATATCTTGGTATTGCGTGTTGTGACTGGCTGCTACCCTTCTTGTATAAGCCCACAGGAGCACGGAATAGCTTCCAAACAAAGACAAATCTATTTTAACTGCTTCAGGGCTCTACCTTGTAGAGCATTCCAGTTGTATTCTTGCCCGTTGCATTCCGCCTAAGGTTCGCATTTCATGTATAATTGACTGGTACATCATTAATTACTATGACAAAAGTCACAAGTGGTGTTCATCAACTATTATAGTCTTAACAGCCAGAAAGAAATAAATGTATAAAGAACATTACATAACCAACCTCATCAACACTATAAAATATAAATGATCAGCTATATCAAAGTACTTTCCCACATTCTCTGGGGAAAGTCTGTTCTTCAGGTAAAAGAGTTTTTGACATGTAGGAGATGTGTTCCTTTAAGAGGCTTGTACATTGTTTGTGGTGGCTGTACACCATGGTTAGTCGAGGTTGGTTAACCCCACGGTCATAAATGTGCTGTCACCTCCACACTGTTGCTTTATTATGGCTTTACAACGGAACAGATATTGTAGGCTTATGGAAACATGGTCAGTTTTTACCTCACAACCCCAGGCTTGGCCATTGGCCCTCTGAAGCCGCACGCACGCACGCACGCACGCACGCACGCACGCACGCACGCACGCACGCACGCACGCACGCACGCACGCACGCACGCACGCACGCACGCACGCACGCACGCACGCACGCACGCACGCACGCACGCACGCACGCACGCACGCACGCACGCACGCACGCACGCACGCACGCACGCACACACACACACACACACACACACACACACACATTTTGACGATTATTGATCCGTGTCAGGAAATTCTGGTGTCATAGCAGCAACAGCAGTAAGCATGAAACACAGGCTATATGCGAGTAGAAGTAGGGAGGGGCTCCCAGAGAACATTAGCTGGCATCAGTGGTGACACTTTTCAATTGATGCATTCATTAATTCATTACTTTAATGATGATTAGCATTTTTAACACATTTCCCTTTTTCTCCAACATCAGATTCTGCCCCTTTACAACAAGTTGAACCCAGAAGCCTCGGTGTCACCCTGCTGTGTACCCCAGGACTTGGAGCCCCTGACCATTGTCTACTTCATGGGCCGCACGCCGCGCGTTGAACAACTCTCCAACATGGTCGTCAAATCCTGCAAGTGCCGCTAAGGGAGGGGCAGGATGGGAGGGAGGGAGGGAGGTGGAAGTAAGGTGAGGAAAGGAAAGCGGAGGAGGGGAAGGCTTATAGAGGAACCAAACAGCATAACGCCAGCAGAAATTCTCTCTGGAGGAAAAAAGAGAGAGAGGACAGATGGACCCTTTGTCAGTTCACCTTCGTTACTTGATCGCCTTCAGCAAACTTGGGACGTTATATTTTTTTACACTACCAGAGTCAGATATCAGGTTTATATTCTCACTCTTTACAGGCAGGGAAACTTTCTGAAAAAATTTATCTCTCATGATCATACTCATAAAATACCCAGAAGTTTACATTGTGTTGGAGCCCACTGTAAATATGACATTCAGTAGCATAGTTGTACACTTGTATGCAGATATTAAAGGTGTTTGGATTGAACCACATTTTGTCTGCCTGCTGTATTGCATTTTTTCCTTTGACTGAGATTCTCTAATTCCACCACCTTACACATATTCCCATCTGGTGAAAAACTAGAACTGCAGTCTGATGCATTATAGTAGTGTTTGTTTGTTTGAGGTTTATGGCGTCGATAGGGAGGCGTTGATGTTGAAAGGTTTGCAAGAAGCTCTGTGGGTGAGAGAGTTAGGCAAGAGAGAGAGACGGAGAGAGAGATGGAGAAGGAAGCAGAAAGGGAAAAGAGAGAGGAGTTGTGTCCAGGCAGCTAGGGGCCCCTGCCAGCCCTCTGCGGTCCTGGGTTGAAATCTGCCCCGGCGTAAACAGGATGTGAAAGATTTCCAGACACCGACCCGACCAACCGACCACTCACGGAACGCTAGATTTAAATGCTCCCCTCATCTCTCTCTCTCTCTCTCTCTCTCTCTCTGTCTCTCTCTCTCTCTCTCACTCTCTCAGTCAAGATTCAGGGATTTGTGGTGGGAGGAGAGAGGGAGAAAAGAGAGGCTTTGAAAATGAGACGTGGGATGATAGGGCTGAGTTTGGAACGGCTACAGCTTTGGAAGGTAGTGTTTTGCAGCCTTAGCAAATTTGTAACTATTTGGGTCTGGCTCAAAGATTCCGTAATCACACTCTCGTGCTCCTTTTCTGAATGTGTATTCATTATCTTATGTAAAAAGCTGTTGACTTGGTGCTATTCCTACGCTATGATTATATTTTGTCATACCTATGGTTACCATCAGTCACACTGATCCACACACACACTGCACAGTGCACACACACACACACAGACACACACACACACGCACGTACGCACGCGCATGCACACCAACAGTCTGTTTCTTCACCCGGGTATCCACATTGACCACTTTTGATAGAATGTCTAAACGCTGAAAATAAAACATCCCCGGGGCTCATTTTAAATATAGGCTCTCTGGTATGCCAGTGGTTTGTGTGTGTGTGTGTGTGTCTGTGTGTCTCTGTGCGTGCGTGCGTGCGTGTGTGCGCGCGTGCAAGCAAGAGAGAAGGAAAGAAATAAAGAATGGTCAGATATTTGTGTGTGTGTGTGTGTGTGTGTGTGTGTGTGTGTGTGTGTGTGTGTGTGTGTGTGTGTGTGTGTGTGGGTGTGTCCTCTTGTCATAGCACCTAAAGTAATACCTGTGCTTCATTGTAAATGTATTAGAAAACCAACTGAAACTAAAACCTAATGCCATCTTTTACTTTGTTACCCTGCTGAAAAGGAGTTGTGAATCTGTGATTCTGGTGTGTGTTTTATTCCTGTAAATTCTTCAAAAAACATGAAAAGTATGCCATAATGCATCAATAATTCTAATCAAAATAGCAATCATGAAAACCCTTTCTAAAATAGCTTTTAGTTTAGCTTAGTTTATTTCAAGCATCATCAACAGTATTAATTAGTATAAGTCATTACATTTAACATTACATCCAACATTTCCTTTTTTGGTTGATCAAAAAGGCATAGGCCGAAGCTCAAAGCTTGTTAATGCCTGATTGCCTATCCTTAACTTTAACTTTAACTCTTGTGTTGCTATTTTGGTCATGACATCATTTTTGAAAATGTTAAAGAAAAAGGTCAAATTATTTCAAAATGTATACAAAAATTGTAAAATCTACAAGCTCCAGTGTGAGCTTGTAGATTTTACAATTTTTGTATACATTTTGAAATAATTTGACACGTGAGCTTGTGTAGGACTTAAGTTGTTTTAAAAAGACATGCTGTGCTCCACTGCATTGCAGTAAAAAATGTTTTTTAAAGCCACAGTGAAAATGCGGCCTGTGTGTGTGTTATGGGGGGCTTGTGAAGGAGCTGTGGTGAGGCTCCCTCCCCCCTGTGTAAACTCGCCCTAGCATCTGTTAGTCTTTTCCACTTAACTACCCCTTGCTATATCCAACCTGTATTTATCCCACGGTAGAGCGCCTCGCACTGTCTCACAGTGTGTCCCAGTGTCCTTGGGAGGGTGTGGGATGGAAAGCCTTTAGTGTACTGTAGACCCTCTCTCTCTCTCTCTCTCACGCACGCACACACACACACGCGCGTGTGTGTGTGTGTGTGTCCTTGAAAGGGAGTAGAGTACAGTATATGTTCACTGTGGGGACCCTCCAGACATATATAGAACCAATGTACAGTACACACCCTAGCCTTCATTTATAAATTCGTACAGATCTGCATGGTATATCATTCTATATTTCATTGCTTTGGCATTTCACATTAGCTAATTTTCATACAGTATGCAAGGTTTGTGCATACTGTAAGAGTTAATGTTAATGGTTAGACACTACTACTACTTACTTTTGAAAACATCCATCAAAGTTGAACATTTATAGCTAACCCATCACCAATGCCTCCTGATCGGTAGCGCAGAATTATGTCAGAGCTGTGCAATCACAAAAACCTTTGGTTCAAATGAATTTGTTGGTAAACTTTCATTCACTTTCATTGGGTTGTAAATTAAAATCTCTCATGTGCTACATGAAAAACTGATGTTGTATTTTTAGTTGTCAGTGTCATCACCAGTACATCTGTGGCACAGATGAAAATGTCAAAGACCTGTCATTTTGACTTTACACCCAAATCCAAACCCAAAGTTTATTTTATTTTTATTTTTGTATTACTTGTCATCAGTACCTCTTTGGTAGGGTTGATATATATGTCAGGGGTGATATATATGTTTAAGCTCCAGAAACGCAAAAATCGTTGTTTCAAAGCTACTTTTATAGAAGATTTGACTTTGCGATTTTGCGATTCACACACACACACACACACACACACACACACACACACACACACACACACACACACACACACACACACACACAAAGTGTGTGTGTCGTATTCATGACCATCTTCCCCCTCATTTTGGCCATTATCACCAGTAGTTTGGAAACAGGAATGGTCCCCTCCAGTTTTAAGCATGCCACCATTCAGCCCTTACTAAAAAAAAAATCACACCCGTGTGAACTGAGTGGTGTAAGGTTTTATATAGCATGATCAGCTGTGGTCTGACGTAATGTCTGACGTTAAAGATCTTTGGCTAGGTAGACTCGTCTTCTGATGTGATGATTTGTGACCATGAAGTTGATTCAGCTGGAGTTTTTGTCCGATGTGAGGTATTATATAAGGTAAGGTATTATATAGCCTGATCAGCTCTGATCTGACGTAATGAAATCACACCTGGATGTGATTTCACAACTGGCTTTTTTTGATGATCAAAATAACTATCGACCCATTTCAAAACTACCCTTCCTCTCAAAAATCTTAGAAAAAGTTGTTTTCTCACAGATTTCATCCTGGACAAATTCCAATCTGGTTTTAGAACTCTACACAGCACAGAAACTGCCCTGCTAAAAGTACACAATGATCTCCTTGTAACAGTCGACTCAGGATATTGTGCAATATTAGTTCTCCTGGACCTCAGTGCAGCTTTTGACACTATCGATCACGCCACCCTTTTAAAACGCCTAGAGGATGAAGTTGGTTTTAAAGGTTTTGTTTGCCTCCTACTTGCAATACAGGAGTTTTAATGTGCAGATCGAGGACTGCTCCTGATCCTCAGCCCCTATCACATGTGGTGTCCCCCAGGGATCAATTTTAGGTCCTTTGCTTTTCTCCCTGTACAACATGCTCCCCCTTGGCGCCATTCAACTAAAACATAACATCACCTATCACTGTTATGCCGACGACTCAGACGGCATACTATAGCATACCATTTTTCATCATTTTGGAGGATTTGAAAAAAAGACAAAAATCACTCCGAGACCATGGGCTATAGCCCATCGTCCCTTTATGGCAGAGATTGTGCCCGGCTGCCACTTGTCGGTCCGGTAATCACGCACAAGGACCGATTGTCCCACACTGAAGCTTCGTGTTGGCCTGGCATTCACACCTTTCCACATCTCGCCGCACATCCGGTTTGAGAAAATCCATACGAGATCTCAGGCGCCTGTTCAGGAACATCATTGCCGGAGTGTGGTTAGTGGTGGCATGCACAGCATTGCGATAGGCAAGAAGGAAGTTATCCATCTTGTGTTGTAGTGGCCGTTTGTCGTGGTCCATTGCCTTCATGGCTTTCTTGAACGTCTGCACAAATCTTTCTGCCAAGCCATTGGTGGATGGATGGTAAGGAGCAGACGTAAAGTGCTTGATTCCATTGCTCTTCACAAAACTTCGGAATTCCTCAGAGACAAATTGTCTTCCATTATCTGTACAGATTTGTTCCGGAATCCCGTTCCTGGCAAACATGGTTCTCAGAACTGCAATGGTCTTGTCTGATGTAGTAGTTTTCATTTTGATTACCTCTGGCCACTTGGAATGTGCATCAACAGCTATTAAGAACATAGAGTCCATGAATGGCCCAGCAAAGTCAATATGTACTCGTTGCCATGGTGATGAGGGCCACTCCCATGGGTGGAGAGGGGCTTGTGGTGGTGCGTTCTGAACCTTTTGACATCCAGAGCAGTGTTTGCTCAAATCCTCGATCTGTTTATCAATTCCTGGCCACCACACATAAGCACGGGCAAGGCTTTTCATCTTCACCGTACCCAGGTGCCCATTGTGCAGTTCCTCCAGCACTCTGGTGCGCAGCTTGGGAGGAATCACGACTCGTGAACCACACATTAGGGTTCCCCGACACACTGACAGCTGCTCTTTCCTCGCAGAGAAGGCCGGATACAATGTGTTGTCACACGCCGGCCACCCCCTAACCGTGATATCATACACCCTTGACAACACGGGGTCATTGCGTGTTTCTCTTTCAATGAGGCTGTTTGTGACTGGCAATTGTTCAACTATTGTCGCATGAAACACCTCTGCTGAATCCAATTTTGCGGTTGTTTCCGTAGTTGGCAGTGGCAAACGCGACAAACCATCCGCGTTGCCATGCTGCTTGGTCCCCTTGTGGTCAATCTCGTACATGAAAAGAGACCATCTCTGGAGCCTCTGCGCCGACATCACTGGAACACCCTTCCTTGGGTGAAAAATCGACAAGAGAGGCTTATGATCGGTCAACAGAGTGAACTTGTGGCCATACAAGTAGTGATTAAACTTCTTGACCCCCCACACAAGGCTCAAGGCCTCCCTATCAATCTGCGCATAGTTGCGTTCAGCTGAAGTCAGTGTTCTGGAGGCAAAAGCTATTGGTCTTTCAGAGCCATCTGGAAACTTGTGTGATAGCACGGCTCCGATCCCATGAGGGGAGGCATCACAGGCCAGTCGGATTGGTACAGATGGATTAAAGTGCGTAAGCACCTCCTCCGAAGTTATGAGCCTTTTTGACTCTTGGAACGCCCCCTCACAGCTGTCAGTCCACTCCCATTGTGTTCCCGTCTGCAACAGTGCATGTAGAGGGTGTAGGACCGTGGAAAGATTAGGCAAAAACTTGTGGTAGTAGTTTACTAACCCAAGATAGGCACGTAACTGAGACACATTTTCAGGGGGTGGAGCTTTAAGAACTGCCTCTATCTTGTCTTGAGACATGTGCAAGCCATTCTTGTTGATAACATGTCCACAGTATGAGATTTCCTCTTTGAAAAACTCACATTTCTGTTGATTAGCTCGGAGCCCATATTCTCGTAATTTGGTGAGCACTTGTTCAAGGTTAGAAAGATGTTCGTCGTCATCTTTGCCAGTAATAATGATGTCATCTAGGTAACACTGGGTCCCTGGAATCCCCTGTAGGACCTGATCCATCGCTCTCTGCCAGATTGCAGGAGCTGACGCAATACCAAACACCATCCTGTTGTACTGATACAGCCCTTTGTGTGTGTTGATGGTCAGGTATTGTTTGGATGCCTCATCAACTTCCATTTGGAGGTAAGCCTGAGCCAAGTCTATCTTTGAGAAACGTTCTCCTCCAGACAGTGAAGCAAATATGTCCTCAATGCGAGGTAGAGGATACTGTACTGTGCGGAGAACTGGGTTAACAGTTACTTTAAAGTCTCCACATATGCGCACCTTGCAGAGATTCCCTGGCTTTGTATCAGAGGTTTTCTTCACCACTGGAACGATAGGCGTGGCCCATTCACTCCACTCCACCTTTGACAGGACTCCAGTCTGCTCCAGATTTTCCAGCTCTGTTTCCACTGCAGGGCGGATGGCATATGGCACTGGTCTGGCTCTGTGAAATTTAGGACATGCACCTTCCTCAATTTCAATCTTTGCATTTATGCCCTTAAGTGTACCAATTCCCTTTGCAAACACTTCCTCAGAGCCCACTAATATCTGTGACAGTCTCTCAGGTGTGGCTTTATTTCCCCCCTTTCCTGACACAAATAAAGCTTTGATGGTGTTCCAATCCAGCTGAATTTTTCTGAGCCATTCCCGTCCCAGCAATGGTGGACCTCCATTCTTCAGAACATAGAGGTTCAATTGCTGTGATTTGTCTCTGTAGGTCACTGCCACTTTAATTTTCCCTTTTGGACGCACTTTCTGTCCTGTGTATGTCTTGAGCAGCAGTTTTGTTTGTTTCAGTGGTATGTGTGAAAACAGTCGTTTGTAGTCTTTTACAGAGATCACTGTTAACGCAGAGCCTGTGTCCAATTCCATTTTCAGTCTCACGCCTGCCACCTGTGGAGTGATCCATATTACTCGTCGATCATCTGTTTCTTTGACACTGTGGAGTTGTAGGCAAGACAAGTCACTGGCACTGCTGTCTGAGGCATTTCCATCAGAACTGCTCTCTTTCATTTTGTGTACCTTTTTGTATTTTCCTTTTTGGGGTCTCTTGTTTTTCTGTATTTTGTCTTTTTGTTGTTGTTTACTGGCCCTGCAAACTCTGGCGATGTGGCCCTGTTTGCCACAATTGTTGCAATCTTTGTCTTTAAACCAACAGTCATCCGGGTCATGTGATGTGTTTCCACAACGGTAGCATTTCTTTCCCTCATTTCTGTTCAGAGACATTTTATTTGTGGCATATTCCAGAGATTTCTGTTGTATCTCTGAGGCATCACGTGCTGCAGTTTCCATTGATACAGCAACGTCCAGGGCCTTCTGAAATGTAAGATCCCTTTCACATAGGAGCCTCTTCTGTGTGGATCCACAGTGCATGCCACACACCAGCCTGTCCCTCAATGCATCTGATAAGCCATTTCCAAATTGGCAATGTTCTGATAATTTGCGTAATTCAGCACAAAATTCAGAAATGCTTTCACCTTTGCTCTGATTTCGTTTGATAAATTTAAATCTTTCAGCTATGACCAGTGGTCTGGGGTTCAAATGCTGTTTCAAAGTCTCTACAATTTCCGCAAACGTTTTGTCAGCTGGCTTTTCAGGGGTTAACAAGCTCCGTAGCAGCCCATATGTCTTGGCTCCCATTACACTGAGTAACACACTGGCTGTCTTGGCAGCAGCAATGTCGTTAGCAGTACAATATAACTCCACTCTTTCAATATACGTTGCCCAGTCTTCAGCACCACTGTCAAATTCTGTCATAGTTCCAATCATTGCCATCTTTTTTTTGTAAATCACTCACGTGTCCTTGTTTTGTTTTGTTTATGTCCAAGCAGGCTGTGCAATCTGCGCACACACACCCTTTTCTCCGTGTCCACTTTAAACTTCACTCAAAGTCACTCGTTTTCCTTCCTCCAAACTCCAAAGCTGGCATTGCAAACGTCCTTCAATAACGCACTGCAGGTTCTTAATTCTCGTCGCCAATTTGTTGTGTATGTGGCCTATGAACACAACTAATAAGGAAATAAAACACTGGAGAAGGGAGCTCAGGTTTATAGTACTTTACTGGTCAAAGCCAGAACTGACATACATCAATCAAGGGTATCATACAATGCAGCTGCGCAGGACCTAAGAGCACCTAGCACAAGGCAGTGGTCTGCCACATAAAGTAGTCCCTGGATAAGCAATACACTACAGTCATAAATGATGAAAAACGAGGATTTGAAAAAAAGACGAAAATGACTCCGAGACCATGGGCTATAGCCCATGGTCTTGGAGTGATTTTCGGTTTTTTTTCAAATCCTCAAAAATGATGCAAAACGGCATGCTATAGTATGCCGTTCGAGACCATGGGCTATAGCCCATCGTCTCGGAGTGATTTTCGTCTTTTTTTCAAATCCTCAAAAATGATGAAAAACGGCATGCTATAGTATGCCGTCCGATATGGGATATAGCCCATGGTCATAAATGATGAAAAACGGGGATTTGAAAAAAAGACGAAAATGACTTGAGTCATTTTCGTCTTTTTTTCAAATCCTCAAAAATGATGCAAAACGGCATGCTATAGTATGCCATTCGAGACCATGGGCTATAGCCCATCGTCTCTGAGTGATTTTCGTCTTTTTTTCAAATCCTCGTAAAAGGATGAAAAACGGCATGCTAAAACTATGAAACATTTAAAAGATTCCTTTTCAGGCAAACATGTCCACCGTAAGATTAACCTAAATAGGTTTGAATGGGGTTTCTAGGTGTAAGTATGTAGGACTAGTAGCATGCCAAAGTTTGTGCTATTGCCATTGAGAATGCATTGGGCGTTTAAGTTAAATAACTCAGAAACTACAAAACATTTCAAAGTAAAAAGTTCCAGCATGTGTCTCCACAGTAAGCTGAATTTGAAACAGTGTGAATGCAGTTTCTAGGTGAAAGTGCTTGTGCCAATATCTGCCATTGAGCCCCATTGTAGATTTCTCAAATTTGAAAGCACTATATTTCTAAAACTATGAAACATTTCAAAGATTCCCTTTCAGGCAAACATGTCCACCGTAAGATGAACCTAAGTAGGTTTGAATGGGGTTTCTAGGTGTAAGTATGTAGGACTAGTAGCGTGACGACGAGTATAATAAACTGGAAGAAAAGTAACAAGTGTGTGTTCTGGTCCTGTTGATTGAGCAGAGCAGGACCTATAAACCAGGACCAGAACACACCTGGGCTGGCTGCCAGGATCACATCCACCAATGGGGAGGCTGTCTGTGTCCTGTCATGGTTTCTCCTCTGTATTATCTGATTAACATCCACGATAACACTTAAAAGCACTAAAGACACCTTTGATGCACAGCACCATTCAAATGCTCTGTACATGATCCCATTTGAAAAGTGACACCAAGAAGAACAACTTACAACCTAAAAATCACTGAGAGCTCAGTGGCACCCTTGTTAAGATGACGTTCATGTGAGCCAGAGGTTGTGAGTTCAAATCTAGCTGAGTTCCTTCTACTTTCAGTCTGCAGCATGTCTTGGAGAATAACATCCAGAAGAGAACTGGAAAGAGATGGAAAGCTGAGGAGATTCTCAGAGAGCATGGTGGCACTCTGTGATAAGCTGCTGTCTATGTGAGCCACAGGTCGTGGGTTCAAGTTCAGCCCATGGCCTCAGACCTCGGAGTCATTTTCGTATTTTTTTCAAATCCTCAAAAATGATGGAAAACGGCATGCTATAGTATGCCGTTCGAGACCATGGGCTATAGCCCATCGTCTCGGAGTGATTTTCGTCTTTTTTTCAAATCCTCAAAAATGATGCAAAACAGCATGCTATAGTATGCCGTTCGAGACCATGGGCTATAGACCATCGTCTCGGAGTGATTTTCGTCTTTTTTTCAAATCCTCGTAAAAGGATGAAAAACGGCGTGCTATAGTATGCCGTCCGATATGGGCTATATATAGCCCATGGTCATAAATGATGAAAAACGAGGATTTGAAAAAAAGACGAAAATGACTCCGAGACCATGGGCTATAGCCCATGGTCTCGGAGTGATTTTCGTCTTTTTTTCAAATCCTCAAAAATGACAGGAGTTTTAATGTGCAGATCGAGGACTGCTCCTGATCCTCAGCCCCTATCACATGTGGTGTCCCCCAGGGATCAATTTTAGGTCCTTTGCTTTTCTCCCTGTACAACATGCTCCCCCTTGGCGCCATTCAACTAAAACATAACATCACCTATCACTGTTATGCCGACGACTCAGACGGCATACTATAGCATACCATTTTTCATCATTTTGGAGGATTTGAAAAAAAGACAAAAATCACTCCGAGACCATGGGCTATAGCCCATCGTCCCTTTATGGCAGAGATTGTGCCCGGCTGCCACTTGTCGGTCCGGTAATCACGCACAAGGACCGATTGTCCCACACTGAAGCTTCGTGTTGGCCTGGCATTCACACCTTTCCACATCTCGCCGCACATCCGGTTTGAGAAAATCCATACGAGATCTCAGGCGCCTGTTCAGGAACATCATTGCCGGAGTGTGGTTAGTGGTGGCATGCACAGCATTGCGATAGGCAAGAAGGAAGTTATCCATCTTGTGTTGTAGTGGCCGTTTGTCGTGGTCCATTGCCTTCATGGCTTTCTTGAACGTCTGCACAAATCTTTCTGCCAAGCCATTGGTGGATGGATGGTAAGGAGCAGACGTAAAGTGCTTGATTCCATTGCTCTTCACAAAACTTCGGAATTCCTCAGAGACAAATTGTCTTCCATTATCTGTACAGATTTGTTCCGGAATCCCGTTCCTGGCAAACATGGTTCTCAGAACTGCAATGGTCTTGTCTGATGTAGTAGTTTTCATTTTGATTACCTCTGGCCACTTGGAATGTGCATCAACAGCTATTAAGAACATAGAGTCCATGAATGGCCCAGCAAAGTCAATATGTACTCGTTGCCATGGTGATGAGGGCCACTCCCATGGGTGGAGAGGGGCTTGTGGTGGTGCGTTCTGAACCTTTTGACATCCAGAGCAGTGTTTGCTCAAATCCTCGATCTGTTTATCAATTCCTGGCCACCACACATAAGCACGGGCAAGGCTTTTCATCTTCACCGTACCCAGGTGCCCATTGTGCAGTTCCTCCAGCACTCTGGTGCGCAGCTTGGGAGGAATCACGACTCGTGAACCACACATTAGGGTTCCCCGACACACTGACAGCTGCTCTTTCCTCGCAGAGAAGGCCGGATACAATGTGTTGTCACACGCCGGCCACCCCCTAACCGTGATATCATACACCCTTGACAACACGGGGTCATTGCGTGTTTCTCTTTCAATGAGGCTGTTTGTGACTGGCAATTGTTCAACTATTGTCGCATGAAACACCTCTGCTGAATCCAATTTTGCGGTTGTTTCCGTAGTTGGCAGTGGCAAACGCGACAAACCATCCGCGTTGCCATGCTGCTTGGTCCCCTTGTGGTCAATCTCGTACATGTGACCACCTAAGAAAAGAGACCATCTCTGGAGCCTCTGCGCCGACATCACTGGAACACCCTTCCTTGGGTGAAAAATCGACAAGAGAGGCTTATGATCGGTCAACAGAGTGAACTTGTGGCCATACAAGTAGTGATTAAACTTCTTGACCCCCCACACAAGGCTCAAGGCCTCCCTATCAATCTGCGCATAGTTGCGTTCAGCTGAAGTCAGTGTTCTGGAGGCAAAAGCTATTGGTCTTTCAGAGCCATCTGGAAACTTGTGTGATAGCACGGCTCCGATCCCATGAGGGGAGGCATCACAGGCCAGTCGGATTGGTACAGATGGATTAAAGTGCGTAAGCACCTCCTCCGAAGTTATGAGCCTTTTTGACTCTTGGAACGCCCCCTCACAGCTGTCAGTCCACTCCCATTGTGTTCCCGTCTGCAACAGTGCATGTAGAGGGTGTAGGACCGTGGAAAGATTAGGCAAAAACTTGTGGTAGTAGTTTACTAACCCAAGATAGGCACGTAACTGAGACACATTTTCAGGGGGTGGAGCTTTAAGAACTGCCTCTATCTTGTCTTGAGACATGTGCAAGCCATTCTTGTTGATAACATGTCCACAGTATGAGATTTCCTCTTTGAAAAACTCACATTTCTGTTGATTAGCTCGGAGCCCATATTCTCGTAATTTGGTGAGCACTTGTTCAAGGTTAGAAAGATGTTCGTCGTCATCTTTGCCAGTAATAATGATGTCATCTAGGTAACACTGGGTCCCTGGAATCCCCTGTAGGACCTGATCCATCGCTCTCTGCCAGATTGCAGGAGCTGACGCAATACCAAACACCATCCTGTTGTACTGATACAGCCCTTTGTGTGTGTTGATGGTCAGGTATTGTTTGGATGCCTCATCAACTTCCATTTGGAGGTAAGCCTGAGCCAAGTCTATCTTTGAGAAACGTTCTCCTCCAGACAGTGAAGCAAATATGTCCTCAATGCGAGGTAGAGGATACTGTACTGTGCGGAGAACTGGGTTAACAGTTACTTTAAAGTCTCCACATATGCGCACCTTGCAGAGATTCCCTGGCTTTGTATCAGAGGTTTTCTTCACCACTGGAACGATAGGCGTGGCCCATTCACTCCACTCCACCTTTGACAGGACTCCAGTCTGCTCCAGATTTTCCAGCTCTGTTTCCACTGCAGGGCGGATGGCATATGGCACTGGTCTGGCTCTGTGAAATTTAGGACATGCACCTTCCTCAATTTCAATCTTTGCATTTATGCCCTTAAGTGTACCAATTCCCTTTGCAAACACTTCCTCAGAGCCCACTAATATCTGTGACAGTCTCTCAGGTGTGGCTTTATTTCCCCCCTTTCCTGACACAAATAAAGCTTTGATGGTGTTCCAATCCAGCTGAATTTTTCTGAGCCATTCCCGTCCCAGCAATGGTGGACCTCCATTCTTCAGAACATAGAGGTTCAATTGCTGTGATTTGTCTCTGTAGGTCACTGCCACTTTAATTTTCCCTTTTGGACGCACTTTCTGTCCTGTGTATGTCTTGAGCAGCAGTTTTGTTTGTTTCAGTGGTATGTGTGAAAACAGTCGTTTGTAGTCTTTTACAGAGATCACTGTTAACGCAGAGCCTGTGTCCAATTCCATTTTCAGTCTCACGCCTGCCACCTGTGGAGTGATCCATATTACTCGTCGATCATCTGTTTCTTTGACACTGTGGAGTTGTAGGCAAGACAAGTCACTGGCACTGCTGTCTGAGGCATTTCCATCAGAACTGCTCTCTTTCATTTTGTGTACCTTTTTGTATTTTCCTTTTTGGGGTCTCTTGTTTTTCTGTATTTTGTCTTTTTGTTGTTGTTTACTGGCCCTGCAAACTCTGGCGATGTGGCCCTGTTTGCCACAATTGTTGCAATCTTTGTCTTTAAACCAACAGTCATCCGGGTCATGTGATGTGTTTCCACAACGGTAGCATTTCTTTCCCTCATTTCTGTTCAGAGACATTTTATTTGTGGCATATTCCAGAGATTTCTGTTGTATCTCTGAGGCATCACGTGCTGCAGTTTCCATTGATACAGCAACGTCCAGGGCCTTCTGAAATGTAAGATCCCTTTCACATAGGAGCCTCTTCTGTGTGGATCCACAGTGCATGCCACACACCAGCCTGTCCCTCAATGCATCTGATAAGCCATTTCCAAATTGGCAATGTTCTGATAATTTGCGTAATTCAGCACAAAATTCAGAAATGCTTTCACCTTTGCTCTGATTTCGTTTGATAAATTTAAATCTTTCAGCTATGACCAGTGGTCTGGGGTTCAAATGCTGTTTCAAAGTCTCTACAATTTCCGCAAACGTTTTGTCAGCTGGCTTTTCAGGGGTTAACAAGCTCCGTAGCAGCCCATATGTCTTGGCTCCCATTACACTGAGTAACACACTGGCTGTCTTGGCAGCAGCAATGTCGTTAGCAGTACAATATAACTCCACTCTTTCAATATACGTTGCCCAGTCTTCAGCACCACTGTCAAATTCTGTCATAGTTCCAATCATTGCCATCTTTTTTTTGTAAATCACTCACGTGTCCTTGTTTTGTTTTGTTTATGTCCAAGCAGGCTGTGCAATCTGCGCACACACACCCTTTTCTCCGTGTCCACTTTAAACTTCACTCAAAGTCACTCGTTTTCCTTCCTCCAAACTCCAAAGCTGGCATTGCAAACGTCCTTCAATAACGCACTGCAGGTTCTTAATTCTCGTCGCCAATTTGTTGTGTATGTGGCCTATGAACACAACTAATAAGGAAATAAAACACTGGAGAAGGGAGCTCAGGTTTATAGTACTTTACTGGTCAAAGCCAGAACTGACATACATCAATCAAGGGTATCATACAATGCAGCTGCGCAGGACCTAAGAGCACCTAGCACAAGGCAGTGGTCTGCCACATAAAGTAGTCCCTGGATAAGCAATACACTACAGTCATAAATGATGAAAAACGAGGATTTGAAAAAAAGACGAAAATGACTCCGAGACCATGGGCTATAGCCCATGGTCTCGGAGTGATTTTCGGTTTTTTTTCAAATCCTCAAAAATGATGCAAAACGGCATGCTATAGTATGCCGTTCGAGACCATGGGCTATAGCCCATCGTCTCGGAGTGATTTTCGTCTTTTTTTCAAATCCTCAAAAATGATGAAAAACGGCATGCTATAGTATGCCGTCCGATATGGGATATAGCCCATGGTCATAAATGATGAAAAACGGGGATTTGAAAAAAAGACGAAAATGACTTGAGTCATTTTCGTCTTTTTTTCAAATCCTCAAAAATGATGCAAAACGGCATGCTATAGTATGCCATTCGAGACCATGGGCTATAGCCCATCGTCTCTGAGTGATTTTCGTCTTTTTTTCAAATCCTCGTAAAAGGATGAAAAACGGCATGCTAAAACTATGAAACATTTAAAAGATTCCTTTTCAGGCAAACATGTCCACCGTAAGATTAACCTAAATAGGTTTGAATGGGGTTTCTAGGTGTAAGTATGTAGGACTAGTAGCATGCCAAAGTTTGTGCTATCGCCATTGAGAATGCATTGGGCGTTTAAGTTAAATAACTCAGAAACTACAAAACATTTCAAAGTAAAAAGTTCCAGCATGTGTCTCCACAGTAAGCTGAATTTGAAACAGTGTGAATGCAGTTTCTAGGTGAAAGTGCTTGTGCCAATATCTGCCATTGAGCCCCATTGTAGATTTCTCAAATTTGAAAGCACTATATTTCTAAAACTATGAAACATTTCAAAGATTCCCTTTCAGGCAAACATGTCCACCGTAAGATGAACCTAAGTAGGTTTGAATGGGGTTTCTAGGTGTAAGTATGTAGGACTAGTAGCGTGACGACGAGTATAATAAACTGGAAGAAAAGTAACAAGTGTGTGTTCTGGTCCTGTTGATTGAGCAGAGCAGGACCTATAAACCAGGACCAGAACACACCTGGGCTGGCTGCCAGGATCACATCCACCAATGGGGAGGCTGTCTGTGTCCTGTCATGGTTTCTCCTCTGTATTATCTGATTAACATCCACGATAACACTTAAAAGCACTAAAGACACCTTTGATGCACAGCACCATTCAAATGCTCTGTACATGATCCCATTTGAAAAGTGACACCAAGAAGAACAACTTACAACCTAAAAATCACACCCGTGTGAACTGAGTGGTGTAAGGTATTATATAGCCTGATCAGCTCTGATCTGACGTAATGAAATCACACCTGGATGTGATTTCACAACTGGCTTTTTTTGTGCAGAGAAAATGACCACGGTTGCTACGGTCATCCAGTTCACCCAGGTGTGATTTAATTACGTCAGAAATTATTTTGAACATAGCAACCATGGTCATTTTTTTATGCACACAAAAGCCAGTTGTAGGAGTGGTTTACACCACTCAAAAATCACTGAGAGCTCAGTGGCACCCTTGTTAAGATGACGTTCATGTGAGCCAGAGGTTGTGAGTTCAAATCTAGCTGAGTTCCTTCTACTTTCAGTCTGCAGCATGTCTTGGAGAATAACATCCAGAAGAGAACTGGAAAGAGATGGAAAGCTGAGGAGATTCTCAGAGAGCATGGTGGCACTCTGTGATAAGCTGCTGTCTATGTGAGCCACAGGTCGTGGGTTCAAGTTCAGCCCATGGCCTCAGACCTCGGAGTCATTTTCGTATTTTTTTCAAATCCTCAAAAATGATGGAAAACGGCATGCTATAGTATGCCGTTCGAGACCATGGGCTATAGCCCATCGTCTCGGAGTGATTTTCGTCTTTTTTTCAAATCCTCAAAAATGATGCAAAACGGCATGCTATAGTATGCCGTTCGAGACCATGGGCTATAGACCATCGTCTCGGAGTGATTTTCGTCTTTTTTTCAAATCCTCGTAAAAGGATGAAAAACGGCGTGCTATAGTATGCCGTCCGATATGGGCTATATATAGCCCATGGTCATAAATGATGAAAAACGAGGATTTGAAAAAAAGACGAAAATGACTCCGAGACCATGGGCTATAGCCCATGGTCTCGGAGTGATTTTCGTCTTTTTTTCAAATCCTCAAAAATGATGCAAAACGGCATGCTATAGTATGCTGTTCGAGACCATGGGCTATAGCCCATCGTCTCGGAGTGATTTTCGTCTTTTTTTCAAATCCTCAAAAATGATGCAAAACGGCATGCTATAGTATGCCGTTCGAGACCATGGGCTATAGTCCATCGTCTCGGAGTGATTTTCGTCTTTTTTTCAAATCCTCAAAAATGATGAAAAACGGCATGCTATAGTATGCCGTCCGATATGGGCTATATATAGCCCATGGTCATAAATGATGAAAAACGAGGATTTGAAAAAAAGACGAAAATGACTCCGAGACCATGGTCTCGGAGTCATTTTCGTCTTTTTTTCAAATCCTCAAAAATGATGAAAAACACTCCGAGACCATGGGCTATAGCCCATGGCCTCGGACGGCATACTATAGCATGCCGTTTTTCATCATTTTTGAGGATTTGAAAAAAATATGAAAATCACTCCGAGACCATGGGCTATAAAACGACGAGTATAATAAACTGGAAGAAAAGTAACAAGTGTGTGTTCTGGTCCTGTTGATTGAGCTGAGCAGGACCTATAAACCTTCAAGGTTTATAAGTCCTTCTCAGCTCAATCAACAGGACCAGAACACACCTGGGCTGGCTGCCAGGATCACATCCACCAATGGGGAGGCTGTCTGTGTCCTGTCATGGTTTCTCCTCTGTATTATCTGATTAACATCCACGATAGCACTAAAGACACCTTTGATGCACAGCACAATTCAAATGCTCTGTACATGATCCCAAGGCCCCATTTGAAAAGTGACACCAACAAGAACAACTTTCAACCTAAAAATCTCTGAGAGCTCAGTGGCACCCTTGTTAAGATGATGTCCATGTGAGTCAGGAATGTGAGTTCAAATCCAGCTGAGTTCCTGCTACTTTCACTTTGCAGCATGTTTTGGAAAATAACATCCAGAAGAGAACTGGAAAGAGATGGAAAGCTGAGGAGATTCTCAGAGAGCATGGTGGCCTCTGTGATAAGCTGCTGTCTATTAGAACCACAGGTCGTGGGTTCAAGTTCAGCCCATGGCCTCAGACGGCATACTATAGCATGCCATTTTTCATCATTTTTGAGGATTTGAAAAAAAGATGAAAATCCCTCCGAGACAATGGACTATAGCCCATGGTCTCGGAGTGATTTTCGTCTTTTTTTCAAATCCTCAAAAATGATGAAAAACCCTCCGAGACCATGGGCTATAGCCCATGGCCTAGGACGGCATACTATAGCATGCCGTTTTTCATAATTTTTGAGGATTTGTAAAAAAGATGAAAATCACTCCGAGACAATGGACTATAGCCCATGGTCTCGGAGTGATTTTCGTCTTTTTTTTAAATCCTCAAAAATGATGAAAAACACTCCGAGACCATGGGCTATAGCCCATGGCCTCGGACGGCATACTATAACATGCTGTTTTTCATCATTTTTGAGGATTTGAAAAAAATATGAAAATCCCTCCAAGACAATGGACTATAGCCCATGGTCTCGGAGTGATTTTCGTCTGTTTTTCAAATCCTCAAAAATGATGAAAAACCCTCCAAGACCATGGGCTATAGCCCATGGCCTCGGACGGCATACTATAGCATGCCGTTTTTCATAATATTTGAGGATTTGTAAAAAAGATGAAAATCACTCCGAGACAATGGACTATAGCCCATGGTCTCGGAGTGATTTTCGTCTTTTTTTCAAATCATCAAAAATGATGAAAAACCCTCCGAGACCATGGGCTATAGCCCATGGCCTCGGACGGCATACTATAGCATGCCGTTTTTCATCATTTTTGAGGATTTGAAAAAAAGATGATAATCCCTCCGAGACAATGGACTATAGCCCATGGTTTCGGAGTGATTTTCGTCTTTTTTTCAAATCCTCAAAAATGATGAAAAACCCTCCGAGACCATGGGCTATAGCCCATGGCCTCGGACGGCATACTATAGCATGCCGTTTTTCATAATTTTTGAGGATTTGAAAAAAAGACGAAAATCACTCCGAGACAATGGACTATAGCCCATGGTCTCGGAGTGATTTTCGTCTTTTTTTCAAATCCTCAAAAATGATGAAAAACCCTCCGAGACCATGGGCTATAGCCCATGGCCTCGGACGGCATACTATAGCATGCCGTTTTTCATCATTTTTGAGGATTTGAAAAAAAGACGAAAATCACTCCGAGACCATGGGCTATAGTCCATTGTCTCGGAGTGATTTTCATCTTTTTTTCAAAATGGCATCGGAAGGCATACTATAGCATGCCGTTTTTCATCATTTTTGAGGATTTGAAAAAAAGACGAAAATCCCTCCGAGACAATGGACTATAGCCCATGGTCTCGGAGTGATTTTCGTCTTTTTTTCAAATCCTTAAAAATGATGAAATACCCTCCGAGACCATGGGCTATAGCCCATGGCCTCGGACGGCATACTATAGCATGCCGTTTTTCATCATTTTTGAGGATTTGAAAGAAAGTCGAAAATCACTCCGAGACAATGGACTATATAGCCCATGGTCTCGGAGTGATTTTCGTCTTTTTTTCAAATCCTCAAAAATGATGAAAAACCCTCCGAGACCATGGGCTATAGCCCATGGCCTCGGACGGCATACTGTAGCATGCCGTTTTTCATCATTTTTGAGGATTTGAAAAAAAGATGAAAATCCCTCCGAGACAATGGACTATAGCCCATGGTCTCGGAGTGATTTTCGTCTTTTTTTCAAATCCTCAAAAATGATGAAAAACCCTCCGAGACCATGGGCTATAGCCCATGGCCTCGGACGGCATACTATAGCATGCCGTTTTTTCATCATTTTTGAGGATTTGAAAAAAAGATGAAAATCCCTCCGAGACAATGGACTATAGCCCATGGTCTCGGAGTGATTTTCGTCTTTTTTTCAAATCCTCAAAAATGATGAAAAACACTCCGAGACCATGGGCTATAGCCCATGGCCTCGGACGGCATACTATAGCATGCCGTTTTTCATCATTTTTGAGGATTTGAAAAAAAGACGAAAATCACTCCGAGACCATGGGCTATAAAACGACGAGTATAATAAACTGGAAGAAAAGTAACAAGTGTGTGTTCTGGTCCTGTTGATTGAGCTGAGCAGGACCTATAAACCTTCAAGGTTTATAAGTCCTTCTCAGCTCAATCAACAGGACCAGAACACACCTGGGCTGGCTGCCAGGATCAAATCCACCAATGGGGAGGCTGTCTGTGTCCTGTCATGGTTTCTCCTCTGTATTATCTGATTAACATCCACGATAACACTTAAAAGCACTAAAGACACCTTTGATGCACAGCACCATTCAAATGCTCTGTACATGATCCCATTTGAAAAGTGACACCAAGAAGAACAACTTACAACCTAAAAATCACTGAGAGCTCAGTGGCACCCTTGTTAAGATGACGTTCATGTGAGCCAGAGGTTGTGAGTTCAAATCTAGCTGAGTTCCTTCTACTTTCAGTCTGCAGCATGTCTTGGAGAATAACATCCAGAAGAGAACTGGAAAGAGATGGAAAGCTGAGGAGATTCTCAGAGAGCATGGTGGCACTCTGTGATAAGCTGCTTTCTATGTGAGCCACAGGTCGTGGGTTCAAGTTCAGCCCATGGCCTCAGACCTCGGAGTCATTTTCGTATTTTTTTCAAATCCTCAAAAATGATGGAAAACGGCATGCTATAGTATGCCGTTCGAGACCATGGGCTATAGCCCATCGTCTCGGAGTGATTTTCGTCTTTTTTTCAAATCCTCAAAAATGATGCAAAACGGCATGCTATAGTATGCCGTTCGAGACCATGGGCTATAGACCATCGTCTCGGAGTGATTTTCGTCTTTTTTTCAAATCCTCGTAAAAGGATGAAAAACGGCGTGCTATAGTATGACGTCCGATATGGGCTATATATAGCCCATGGTCATAAATGATGAAAAACGAGGATTTGAAAAAAAGACGAAAATCACTCCGAGACCATGGGCTCTCAAAAATGATGCAAAACGGCATGCTATAGTATGCTGTTCGAGACCATGGGCTATAGCCCATCGTCTCGGAGTGATTTTCGTCTTTTTTTCAAAACCTCAAAAATGATGCAAAACGGCATGCTATAGTATGCCGTTCGAGACCATGGGCTATAGTCCATCGTCTCGGAGTGATTTTCGTCTTTTTTTCAAATCCTCAAAAATGATGAAAAACGGCATGCTATAGTATGCCGTCCGATATGGGCTATATATAGCCCATGGTCATAAATGATGAAAAACGAGGATTTGAAAAAAAGACGAAAATGACTCCGAGACCATGGTCTCGGAGTCATTTTCGTCTTTTTTTCAAATCCTCAAAAATGATGAAAAACACTCCGAGACCATGGGCTATAGCCCATGGCCTCGGACGGCATACTATAGCATGCCGTTTTTCATCATTTTTGAGGATTTGAAAAAAATATGAAAATCACTCCGAGACCATGGGCTATAAAACGACGAGTATAATAAACTGGAAGAAAAGTAACAAGTGTGTGTTCTGGTCCTGTTGATTGAGCTGAGCAGGACCTATAAACCTTCAAGGTTTATAAGTCCTTCTCAGCTCAATCAACAGGACCAGAACACACCTGGGCTGGCTGCCAGGATCACATCCACCAATGGGGAGGCTGTCTGTGTCCTGTCATGGTTTCTCCTCTGTATTATCTGATTAACATCCACGATAACACTTAAAAGCACTAAAGACACCTTTGATGCACAGCACAATTCAAATGCTCTGTACATGATCCCAAGGCCCCATTTGAAAAGTGACACCAACAAGAACAACTTTCAACCTAAAAATCTCTGAGAGCTCAGTGGCACCCTTGTTAAGATGATGTCCATGTGAGTCAGGAATGTGAGTTCAAATCCAGCTGAGTTCCTGCTACTTTCACTTTGCAGCATGTTTTGGAAAATAACATCCAGAAGAGAACTGGAAAGAGATGGAAAGCTGAGGAGATTCTCAGAGAGCATGGTGGCCTCTGTGATAAGCTGCTGTCTATTAGAACCACAGGTCATGGGTTCAAGTTCAGCCCATGGCCTCAGACGGCATACTATAGCATGCCATTTTTCATCATTTTTGAGGATTTGAAAAAAAGATGAAAATCCCTCCGAGACAATGGACTATAGCCCATGGTCTCGGAGTGATTTTCGTCTTTTTTTCAAATCCTCAAAAATGATGAAAAACCCTCCGAGACCATGGGCTATAGCCCATGGCCTAGGACGGCATACTATAGCATGCCGTTTTTCATAATTTTTGAGGATTTGTAAAAAAGATGAAAATCACTCCGAGACAATGGACTATAGCCCATGGTCTCGGAGTGATTTTCGTCTTTTTTTTAAATCCTCAAAAATGATGAAAAACACTCCGAGACCATGGGCTATAGCCCATGGCCTCGGACGGCATACTATAACATGCCGTTTTTCATCATTTTTGAGGATTTGAAAAAAAGACGAAAATCACTCCGAGACAATGGACTATAGCCCATGGTCTTGGAGTGATTTTCGTCTTTTTTTCAAATTCTCAAAAATGATGAAAAACCCTCCGAGACCATGGGCTATAGCCCATGGCCTCGGACGGCATACTATAGCATGCCGTTTTTCATAATTTTTGAGGATTTGAAAAAAAGACGAAAATCACTCCGAGACAATGGACTATAGCCCATGGTCTCGGAGTGATTTTCGTCTTTTTTTCAAATCCTCAAAAATGATGAAAAACCCTCCGAGACCATGGGCTATAGCCCATGGCCTCGGACGGCATACTATAGCATGCCGTTTTTCATCATTTTTGAGGATTTGAAAAAAAGACGAAAATCACTCCGAGACCATGGGCTATAGTCCATTGTCTCGGAGTGATTTTCATCTTTTTTTCAAAATGGCCTCGGAAGGCATACTATAGCATGCCGTTTTTCATCATTTTTGAGGATTTGAAAAAAAGACGAAAATCCCTCCGAGACAATGGACTATAGCCCATGGTCTCGGAGTGATTTTCGTCTTTTTTTCAAATCCTTAAAAATGATGAAATACCCTCCGAGACCATGGGCTATAGCCCATGGCCTCGGACGGCATACTATAGCATGCCGTTTTTCATCATTTTTGAGGATTTGAAAGAAAGTCGAAAATCACTCCGAGACAATGGACTATAGCCCATGGTCTCGGAGTGATTTTCGTCTTTTTTTCAAATCCTCAAAAATGATGAAAAACCCTCCGAGACCATGGGCTATAGCCCATGGCCTCGGACGGCATACTGTAGCATGCCGTTTTTCATCATTTTTGAGGATTTGAAAAAAAGATGAAAATCCCTCCGAGACAATGGACTATAGCCCATGGTCTCGGAGTGATTTTCGTCTTTTTTTCAAATCCTCAAAAATGATGAAAAACCCTCCGAGACCATGGGCTATAGCCCATGGCCTCGGACGGCATACTATAGCATGCCGTTTTTCATCATTTTTGAGGATTTGAAAAAAAGACGAAAATCACTCCGAGACCATGGGCTATAAAACGACGAGTATAATAAACTGGAAGAAAAGTAACAAGTGTGTGTTCTGGTCCTGTTGATTGAGCTGAGCAGGACCTATAAACCTTCAAGGTTTATAAGTCCTTCTCAGCTCAATCAACAGGACCAGAACACACCTGGGCTGGCTGCCAGGATCAAATCCACCAATGGGGAGGCTGTCTGTGTCCTGTCATGGTTTCTCCTCTGTATTATCTGATTAACATCCACGATAACACTTAAAAGCACTAAAGACACCTTTGATGCACAGCACCATTCAAATGCTCTGTACATGATCCCAAGGCCCCATTTGAAAAGTGACAACAAGAAGAACAACTTACAACCTAAAACTCTCTGAGAGCTCTGTGGCACCCTTGTTAAGCTGATGTTCATGTGAGTCAGAGGTTGTGAGTTCAAATCCAGCTGAGTTCCTGCTACTTTCACTTTGCAGCACGTTTTGGAGAATAACATCCAGAAGAGAACTGGAAAGAGATGGAAAGCTGAGGAGATTCTCAGAGAGCATGGTGGCCTCTGTGATAAGCTGCTGTCTATTAGAACCACAGGTCGTGGGTTCAAGTTCAGCCCATGGCCTCAGACGGCATACTATAGCATGCCATTTTTCATCATTTTTGAGGATTTGAAAAAAAGATGAAAATCACTCCGAGACAATGGACTATAGCCCATGGTCTCGGAGTGATTTTCGTATTTTTTTCAAATCCTCAAAAATGATGAAAAACGGCATGCTATAGTATGCCGTTCGAGACCATGGGTTATAGTCCATCGTCTCGGAGTGATTTTCGTCTTTTTTTCAAATCCTCAAAAATGATGAAAAACGGCATGCTATAGTATGCCGTCCGATATGGGCAATAGCCCATGGTCATAAATGATGAAAAACGAGGATTTGAAAAAAAGACGAAAATGTAGCCCATGGTCTCGGAGTCATTTTCGTCTTTTTTTCAAATCCTCAAAAATGATGGAAAACGGCATGCTATAGTATGCCGTTCGAGACCATGGGCTATAGCCCATCGTCTCGGAGCCATTTTCGTCTTTTTTTCAAATCCTCAAAAATGATGCAAAACGGCATGCTAAAGTATGCCGTTCGAGACCATGGGCTTTAGCCCATCGTCTCGGAGTGATTTTCGTCTTTTTTTCAAATCCTCAAAAATGATGAAAAACGGCATGCTATAGTATGCCGTCCGATATTGGCTATAGCCCATGGTCATAAATGATGAAAAACGAGGTTTTGAAAAAAAGACGAAAATGACTCCGAGACGATGGGCTATAGCCCATGGTCTCGGAGTGATTTTCGTCTTTTTTTCAAATCCTCAAAAATGATGAAAAACGGCATGCTATAGTATGCCGTTCGAGACCATTGGCTATAGCCCATCGTCTCGGAGTGATTTTCGTCTTTTTTTCAAATCCTCAAAAATGATGAAAAACAGCATGCTATAGTATGCCGTCCGATATGGGCTATAGCCCATGGTCATAAATGATGAAAAACGAGGATTTGAAAAAAAGACGAAAATGACTCCGAGACGATGGGCTATAGCCCATGGTCTCGGAGTGATTTTCGTCTTTTTTTCAAATCCTCAAAAATGATGCAAAACGGCATGCTATATAGTATGCCGTTCGAGACGATGGGCTATAGCCCATGGTCTCGGAGTGATTTTCGTCTTGTCCACCGTAAGATGAACCTAAGTAGGTTTGAATGGGGTTTCTAGGTGTAAGTATGTAGGACTAGTAGCGTGACGACGAGTATAATAAACTGGAAGAAAAGTAACAAGTGTGTGTTCTGGTCCTGTTGATTGAGCAGAGCAGGACCTTCTCAGCTCAATCAACAGGACCAGAACACACCTGGGCTGGCTGCCAGGATCACATCCACCAATGGGGAGGCTGTCTGTATCCTGTCATGGTTTCTCCTCTGTATTATCTGATTAACATCCACGATAACACTTAAAAGCACTAAAGACACCTTTGATGCACAGCACCATTCAAATGCTCTGTACATGATCCCAAGGCCCCATTTGAAAAGTGACACCATGAAGAACAACTTACAACCTTAAAAATCACTGAGAGCTCAGTGGCACCCTTGTTAAGATCACGTCCATGTGAGCCAGAGGTTGTGTGTTCAATTCCAGCTGAGTTCCTCCTACTTTCACTCTGCAGCATGTTTTGGAGAATAACATCCAGAAGAGAACTGGAAATCTGAGGAGATTCTCAGAGAGCATGGTGGCACTCTGTGATAAGCTGCTGTCTATGTGAGCCACAGGTCGTGGGTTCAAGTTCAGCCCATGGCCTCAGACGGCATACTATAGCATGCCATTTTTCATCATGTTTGAGGATTTAAAAAAAAGATGAAAATCCCTCCGAGACAATGGACTATAGCCCATGGTCTCGGAGTGATTTTCGTCTTTTTTTCAAATCCTCAAAAATGATGAAAAACCCTCCGAGACCATGGGCTATAGCCCATGGCCTCGGACGGCATACTATAGCATGCCGTTTTTCATCATTTTTGAGGATTTGAAAAAAAGATGAAAATCCCTCCGAGACAATGGACTATAGCCCATGGTCTCGGAGTGATTTTCGTCTTTTTTTCAAATCCTCAAAAATGATGAAAAACACTCCGAGACCATGGGATATAGCCCATGGCCTCGGACGGCATACTATAGCATGCCGTTTTTCATCATTTTTGAGGATTTGTAAAAAAGATGAAAATCACTCCGAGACAATGGACTATAGCCCATGGTCTCGGAGTGATTTTCGTCTTTTTTTCAAATCCTCAAAAATGATGAAAAACACTCCGAGACCATGGGCTATAGCCCATGGCCTCGGACGGCATACTATAGCATGCCGTTTTTCATCATTTTTGAGGATTTGAAAAAAATATGAAAATCACTCCGAGATGATGAAAGACCATGGGCTATAGCCCATGGCCTCGGACGGCATACTATAGCATGCAGTTTTTCATCATTTTTGAGGATTTGAAAAAAAGATGAAAATCACTCCGAGACCATGGGCTATAAAACGACGAGTATAATAAACTGGAAGAAAAGTAACAAGTGTGTGTTCTGGTCCTGTTGATTGAGCTGAGCAGGACCTATAAACCTTCAAGGTTTATAAGTCCTTCTCAGCTCAATCAACAGGACCAGAACACACCTGGGCTGGCTGCCAGGATCACATCCACCAATGGGGAGGCTGTCTGTGTCCTGTCATGGTTTCTCCTCTGTATTATCTGATTAACATCCACGATAACACTTAAAAGCACTAAAGACACCTTTGATGCACAGCACAATTCAAATGCTCTGTACATGATCCCAAGGCCCCATTTGAAAAGTGACACCAACAAGAACAACTTTCAACCTAAAAATCTCTGAGAGCTCAGTGGCACCCTTGTTAAGATGATGTCCATGTGAGTCAGGAATGTGAGTTCAAATCCAGCTGAGTTCCTGCTACTTTCACTTTGCAGCATGTTTTGGAAAATAACATCCAGAAGAGAACTGGAAAGAGATGGAAAGCTGAGGAGATTCTCAGAGAGCATGGTGGCCTCTGTGATAAGCTGCTGTCTATTAGAACCACAGGTCGTGGGTTCAAGTTCAGCCCATGGCCTCAGACGGCATACTATAGCATGCCATTTTTCATCATTTTTGAGGATTTGAAAAAAAGATGACAATCCCTCCGAGACAATGGACTATAGCCCATGGTCTCGGAGTGATTTTCGTCTTTTTTTCAAATCCTCAAAAATGATGAAAAACCCTCCGAGACCATGGGCTATAGCCCATGGCCTAGGACGGCATATTCACTAGTTGGAATGAACACACCATTGTGGAGGGTTTAAAGATTTTATTGAATGAATGAATGAATGAATGAAGGGGAGGAGTGTGGGTTCCGGGGGGGTCGCCGACCCTGGAGTCTTTGGGGAAGGGGTCGTGTGGCGGTCAGTCCGCGGCACACGCGAAGAATGAATCCCCCCCCGGGAACTGCGAGGAAGGGAGGAGGTGGAGCAGTGGAGATGCTGCTGGCCTGAGGTGGTGATGGGGCTGGAGGCGGGATACGAAAAGCATAGAGGATTCTGGGTTGTATTGGGCAGGTATAAGTAGGCTCAGGTAGATTGGCGTGGAGGTATGGTCAAGGTGTGTTCCTCCACCTCCTGAACATCTATTGTTCCAACTCCATTTCACTAGTTGGAATGAACACACCATTGTGGAGGGTTTAAAGATTTTATTGAATGAATGAATGAATGAATGAAGGGGAGGAGTGTGGGTTCCGGGGGGGTCGCCGACCCTGGAGTCTTTGGGGAAGGGGTCGTGTGGCGGTCAGTCCGCGGCACACGCGAAGAATGAATCCCCAAAAGGAAGAACGGGTTACGACCACTAGGCTAGGGAGTTGGGACTGTTGATGTCGTGGGGGGAGGAGTGGAAGTAGGTCGGGTGGTCCTGGAGGCCTCGGCTGGCGGCGGTGGAGGCGGAAGGAGTGGCCGGGGAATTGGCGGAGGTTGAGGAGGAGCTGGCGGAGACCCCAAAGAAGAGCCGGCAGTCAGGGTGGAGGGGGAGGGCCTTCGCCGGCGAGACGGATGGAGTTGGTGGTGCCGTCTAGAGTGGTGTACTGCGGGGGGAAGGGGGTGCTGCTTTGGTGGGGTGTTGGGGGCAGGTGGAGCGGGCATGGGCGCCCCCGCAGTGGGTGCAGACATGTAAAAAAGTGCAGGTGGCCATGGCGCAACCTATTTCATTAAAGTTGTTGCAGATGGCCGAGGATCCGCAGTACAGGACGGGGCGGCCACGTCTGTCGGTGGGATTTTGGGAAGTTGGGTAGGGTTGGGGGCGTGGCGGGGGCAAGCGGGCGGTGCCGATGAGGGAGGGGGTGGGTTGGTTGGTGATGGGTTTGGCATCGGGGGTGCGGGGGGCGGCGTGGACGCACAAGCTGGCGGGGTGGGCGGGGTTGCCGCATAAGTTGCAGGCGGTGGCTAGCCTTCCTGCAAAAATGCGGCAGTAGAGCTCGAGGTCCAGTTGGCCCCAGTAAGTGGCAGTGTTGAGCTGAAGGAGTCTGGCTGCGGCTGTGTTGGCGAATTGGCGGTGGTACTCCTGGAAGAGGGAGCCGCCGAACCTCACGGCTAGGTCGAGTATTACCGTGAAGTAGTCGTCCAGCTCCTGGCGCCGAGCTGGGTAGGCGGAGCATATGACGTCTCGATATATGGAGAACGCCAGGCCGAACTCGGCGACGGTTAGGATGGCGGAGCGTGAGGGGGTGGGGGTGGGGTTGCGGAGCTGTATGGAGATGTCTCCGCATTCGATGAAGCGGGAGTCGGAGTTGGTGGTGGAGGGGCGGAGGAGGGTGGCGAGGTCGATGTAGTTGCCTAGGAGGATCTGGTTGCGGAGGGCGGCGCTGATGTTCTGAGGGTTCCTGGCGGGGGCGTTCGGCGGGGCGACGGCCGGGGTAGCTGTGGAAAAAGAGAAGGAGGGGGGACGGGGGGGAAGGGGGTAGGAGGGGTCAGAAAGGACGCTGGGGAGCGCCAGCGTTGGGTGGGAGGGGGCGGAGGCGGGCAGAGCCTGAGGGAAGGCGGACAGAGCCTGAGGGAAGGCGGACGGAGCCTGAGGGAAGGCGGACAGAGCCTGAGGGAAGGCGGACAGAGCCTGAGGGAAGGCGGACAGAGCCTGAGGGAAGGCGGACAGAGCCTGAGGGAAGGCGGACAGAGCCTGAGGGAAGGCGGACGGAGCCTGAGGGAAGGCGGACAGAGCCTGAGGGAAAGTGGGCGGGGCCTGAGGGAAAGTGGGCGGGGCCTGATGGAATGTGGGCGGGGCCTGAGAGAAGGCGGGCAGAGCCTGGGAGGTGCCGGTGGTCAGTGCAGCCACGAGGGCGGCGAGTGCCGGAGGGGGGGGGGGGGGGGGTGGGGGTGGTAGCAGCCTGCGGGACAAGGGAGGACAAGGGACATGAGGGACGAGAGGGTGTGGGGGGCAGGCACGGAGGTGGGGGGGTTTGGAGGGATGGCACTGGTTGGAGGGATTGTGCTGTTTGAAAGAATTGAGCTGTTAGGTGGAAGAAAGCTGGAAAGAAATGTGGCAGAAGTGGGGGGGAAAGAGGAGGTAGAGGGGGGGAAAGAGGAGGTAGAGGGGGGGGGAGGGAGAGAAGCTGGGTTGTTTTGGTCGGGCATGAGCTGGCTGAATCTGGACCGCCTGGAACGGCGGGTGACGTCATCGGCGGTTGCCGCGGCGGTAGCACGCCTCGTGACGTCATCGGCAGGCGCCGGGCTCGAGGAAGGCCCCGGTGTTGTTGTTGTTGTCGTCGTCGCGGTGGTGTTGCAGAGCAGCGTGAAGAGGCCAGCCTTGTTGGTGGAGCGAGCGAAAGGGACGTTGAGAGCGCTGAGTTGTTTGTGGAGACCCGCTACGGTCCAGTCTGCGATGGCGGGTTGTGGCTGGCTGGGACTGGTGCGGAGGCGCGAGGCGACGGGGCTGTGATCGTGAGGAGCGTGGTGCTTGCGCCTGGAGTGCTGGGTGGTGGGTGAATGGTGGCGTTTCTTCCTCTTGGAATGGCGGTGGTGGTGGGAACGCGAAGTGCTGCTGCTGCTGCTGCTGCTTTGATGGTGGGTACTGGACCGACCTGATGAAGCGCCGATGGCTGAAAATCTGCTGGAGGTGGTGGAGCAGCTGGAGTCCGAGTGGTGGGAAGCGTTGGATAGCGGGACGGCGCCGGCCTGGGAAGCGGTGGTGATGATGCTTCGGACCCGGGCGGCGGTGGTTGAGCGGTCGGCGTTAGTGGCGCGCGTGACGACGCTTCGAACCCGGGCGGCGGTGGCTGGGTTGGCGGCGACGGCAGCACTGGAAGTGTCGGAGAAGATGGTGGGCGAGCTCCCGGCGCCGGCGGGCGTCTGGCTCGCCTGGGTGCTCCCGGGAGATAGTTCGTTGAACAGGTCGAACAGGTCGACGGAGTCGGAGTCCATGGGGACGGTAAGACGGTAGGTTTCTTTGGCTTTAGGTATTGTACTGTACGTGCGTGTTTGGCGTGTACGTGGAACATACGAAAAGCATAGAGGATTCTGGGTTGTATTGGGCAGGTATAAGTAGGCTCAGGTAGATTGGCGTGGAGGTATGGTCAAGGTGTGTTCCTCCACCTCCTGAACATCTATTGTTCCAACTCCATCTATAGCATGCCGTTTTTCATAATTTTTGAGGATTTGTAAAAAAGATGAAAATCACTCCGAGACAATGGACTATAGCCCATGGTCTCGGAGTGATTTTCGTCTTTTTTTTAAATCCTCAAAAATGATGAAAAACACTCCGAGACCATGGGCTATAGCCCATGGCCTCGGACGGCATACTATAACATGCCGTTTTTCATCATTTTTGAGGATTTGAAAAAAAGACGAAAATCACTCCGAGACAATGGACTATAGCCCATGGTCTTGGAGTGATTTTCGTCTTTTTTTCAAATTCTCAAAAATGATGAAAAACCCTCCGAGACCATGGGCTATAGCCCATGGCCTCGGACGGCATACTATAACATGCTGTTTTTCATCATTTTTGAGGATTTGAAAAAAATATGAAAATCCCTCCGAGACAATGGACTATAGCCCATGGTCTCGGAGTGATTTTCGTCTGTTTTTCAAATCCTCAAAAATGATGAAAAACCCTCCGAGACCATGGGCTATAGCCCATGGCCTCGGACGGCATACTATAGCATGCCGTTTTTCATCATTTTTGAGGATTTGAAAAAAAGATGATAATCCCTCCGAGACAATGGACTATAGCCCATGGTTTCGGAGTGATTTTCGTCTTTTTTTCAAATCCTCAAAAATGATGAAAAACCCTCCGAGACCATGGGCTATAGCCCATGGCCTCGGACGGCATACTATAGCATGCCGTTTTTCATCATTTTTGAGGATTTGAAAAGAAGACGAAAATCACTCCGAGACAATGGACTATAGCCCATGGTCTCGGAGTGATTTTCGTCTTTTTTTCAAATCCTCAAAAATGATGAAAAACCCTCCGAGACCATGGGCTATAGCCCATGGCCTCGGACGGCATACTATAGCATGCCGTTTTTCATCATTTTTGAGGATTTGAAAAAAAGACGAAAATCACTCCGAGACCATGGGCTATAGTCCATTGTCTCGGAGTGATTTTCATCTTTTTTTCAAAATGGCCTCGGAAGGCATACTATAGCATGCCGTTTTTCATCATTTTTGAGGATTTGAAAAAAAGACGAAAATCCCTCCGAGACAATGGACTATAGCCCATGGTCTCGGAGTGATTTTCGTCTTTTTTTCAAATCCTTAAAAATTATGAAATACCCTCCGAGACCATGGGCTATAGCCCATGGCCTCGGACGGCATACTATAGCATGCCGTTTTTCATCATTTTTGAGGATTTGAAAGAAAGTCGAAAATCACTCCGAGACAATGGACTATAGCCCATGGTCTCGGAGTGATTTTCGTCTTTTTTTCAAATCCTCAAAAATGATGAAAAACCCTCCGAGACCATGGGCTATAGCCCATGGCCTCGGACGGCATACTATAGCATGCCGTTTTTCATCATTTTTGAGGATTTGAAAAAAAGATGAAAATCCCTCCGAGACAATGGACTATAGCCCATGGTCTCGGAGTGATTTTCGTCTTTTTTTCAAATCCTCAAAAATGATGAAAAACCCTCCGAGACCATGGGCTTTAGCCCATGGCCTCGGACGGCATACTATAGCATGCCGTTTTTTCATCATTTTTGAGGATTTGAAAAAAAGATGAAAATCCCTCCGAGACAATGGACTATAGCCCATGGTCTCGGAGTGATTTTCGTCTTTTTTTCAAATCCTCAAAAATGATGAAAAACACTCCGAGACCATGGGCTATAGCCCATGGCCTCGGACGGCATACTATAGCATGCCGTTTTTGATCATTTTTGAGGATTTGTAAAAAAGATGAAAATCACTCCGAGACAATGGACTATAGCCCATGGTCTCGGAGTGATTTTCGTCTTTTTTTCAAATCCTCAAAAATGATGAAAAACACTCCGAGACCATGGGCTATAGCCCATGGCCTCGGACGGCATACTATAGCATGCCGTTTTTCATCATTTTTGAGGATTTGAAAAAAAGACGAAAATCACTCCGAGACCATGGGCTATAAAACGACGAGTATAATAAACTGGAAGAAAAGTAACAAGTGTGTGTTCTGGTCTTGTTGATTGAGCTGAGCAGGACCTATAAACCTTCAAGGTTTATAAGTCCTTCTCAGCTCAATCAACAGGACCAGAACACACCTGGGCTGGCTGCCAGGATCAAATCCACCAATGGGGAGGCTGTCTGTGTCCTGTCATGGTTTCTCCTCTGTATTATCTGATTAACATCCACGATAACACTTAAAAGCACTAAAGACACCTTTGATGCACAGCACCATTCAAATGCTCTGTACATGATCCCAAGGCCCCATTTGAAAAGTGACAACAAGAAGAACAACTTACAACCTAAAACTCTCTGAGAGCTCTGTGGCACCCTTGTTAAGATGATGTTCATGTGAGTCAGAGGTTGTGAGTTCAAATCCAGCTGAGTTCCTGCTACTTTCACTTTGCAGCATGTTTTGGAGAATAACATCCAGAAGAGAACTGGAAAGAGATGGAAAGCTGAGGAGATTCTCAGAGAGCATGGTGGCCTCTGTGATAAGCTGCTGTCTATTAGAACCACAGGTCGTGGGTTCAAGTTCAGCCCATGGCCTCAGACGGCATACTATAGCATGCCATTTTTCATCATTTTTGAGGATTTGAAAAAAAGATGAAAATCACTCCGAGACAATGGACTATAGCCCATGGTCTCGGAGTGATTTTCGTCTTTTTTTCAAATCCTCAAAAATGATGAAAAACCCTCCGAGACCATGGGCTATAGCCCATGGCCTCGGACGGCATACTATAGCATGCCGTTTTTCATCATTTTTGAGGATTTGAAAAAAAGACGAAAATCACTCCGAGACCATGGGCTATAGTCCATTGTCTCGGAGTGATTTTCATCTTTTTTTCAAAATGGCCTCGGAAGGCATACTATAGCATGCCGTTTTTCATCATTTTTGAGGATTTGAAAAAAAGACGAAAATCCCTCCGAGACAATGGACTATAGCCCATGGTCTCGGAGTGATTTTCGTCTTTTTTTCAAATCCTCAAAAATGATGAAATACCCTCCGAGACCATGGGCTATAGCCCATGGCCTCGGACGGCATACTATAGCATGCCGTTTTTCATAATTTTTGAGGATTTGAAAGAAAGTCGAAAATCACTCCGAGACAATGGACTATAGCCCATGGTCTCGGAGTGATTTTCGTCTTTTTTTCAAATCCTCAAAAATGATGAAAAACCCTCCGAGACCATGGGCTATAGCCCATGGCCTCGGACGGCATACTATAGCATGCCGTTTTTCATCATTTTTGAGGATTTGAAAAAAAGATGAAAATCCCTCCGAGACAATGGACTATAGCCCATGGTCTCGGAGTGATTTTCGTCTTTTTTTCAAATCCTCAAAAATGATGAAAAACCCTCCGAGACCATGGGCTATAGCCCATGGCCTCGGACGGCATACTATAGCATGCCGTTTTTTCATCATTTTTGAGGATTTGAAAAAAAGATGAAAATCCCTCCGAGACAATGGACTATAGCCCATGGTCTCGGAGTGATTTTCGTCTTTTTTTCAAATCCTCAAAAATGATGAAAAACACTCCGAGACCATGGGCTATAGCCCATGGCCTCGGACGGCATACTATAGCATGCCGTTTTTGATCATTTTTGAGGATTTGTAAAAAAGATGAAAATCACTCCGAGACCATGGGCTATAAAACGACGAGTATAATAAACTGGAAGAAAAGTAACAAGTGTGTGTTCTGGTCTTGTTGATTGAGCTGAGCAGGACCTATAAACCTTCAAGGTTTATAAGTCCTTCTCAGCTCAATCAACAGGACCAGAACACACCTGGGCTGGCTGCCAGGATCAAATCCACCAATGGGGAGGCTGTCTGTGTCCTGTCATGGTTTCTCCTCTGTATTATCTGATTAACATCCACGATAACACTTAAAAGCACTAAAGACACCTTTGATGCACAGCACCATTCAAATGCTCTGTACATGATCCCAAGGCCCCATTTGAAAAGTGACAACAAGAAGAACAACTTACAACCTAAAACTCTCTGAGAGCTCTGTGGCACCCTTGTTAAGATGATGTTCATGTGAGTCAGAGGTTGTGAGTTCAAATCCAGCTGAGTTCCTGCTACTTTCACTTTGCAGCATGTTTTGGAGAATAACATCCAGAAGAGAACTGGAAAGAGATGGAAAGCTGAGGAGATTCTCAGAGAGCATGGTGGCCTCTGTGATAAGCTGCTGTCTATTAGAACCACAGGTCGTGGGTTCAAGTTCAGCCCATGGCCTCAGACGGCATACTATAGCATGCCATTTTTCATCATTTTTGAGGATTTGAAAAAAAGATGAAAATCACTCCGAGACAATGGACTATAGCCCATGGTCTCGGAGTGATTTTCGTCTTTTTTTCAAATCCTCAAAAATGATGAAAAACCCTCCGAGACCATGGGCTATAGCCCATGGCCTCGGACGGCATACTATAGCATGCCGTTTTTCATCATTTTTGAGGATTTGAAAAAAAGACGAAAATCACTCCGAGACCATGGGCTATAGTCCATTGTCTCGGAGTGATTTTCATCTTTTTTTCAAAATGGCCTCGGAAGGCATACTATAGCATGCCGTTTTTCATCATTTTTGAGGATTTGAAAAAAAGACGAAAATCCCTCCGAGACAATGGACTATAGCCCATGGTCTCGGAGTGATTTTCGTCTTTTTTTCAAATCCTCAAAAATGATGAAATACCCTCCGAGACCATGGGCTATAGCCCATGGCCTCGGACGGCATACTATAGCATGCCGTTTTTCATAATTTTTGAGGATTTGAAAGAAAGTCGAAAATCACTCCGAGACAATGGACTATAGCCCATGGTCTCGGAGTGATTTTCGTCTTTTTTTCAAATCCTCAAAAATGATGAAAAACCCTCCGAGACCATGGGCTATAGCCCATGGCCTCGGACGGCATACTATAGCATGCCGTTTTTCATCATTTTTGAGGATTTGAAAAAAAGATGAAAATCCCTCCGAGACAATGGACTATAGCCCATGGTCTCGGAGTGATTTTCGTCTTTTTTTCAAATCCTCAAAAATGATGAAAAACCCTCCGAGACCATGGGCTATAGCCCATGGCCTCGGACGGCATACTATAGCATGCCGTTTTTTCATCATTTTTGAGGATTTGAAAAAAAGATGAAAATCCCTCCGAGACAATGGACTATAGCCCATGGTCTCGGAGTGATTTTCGTCTTTTTTTCAAATCCTCAAAAATGATGAAAAACACTCCGAGACCATGGGCTATAGCCCATGGCCTCGGACGGCATACTATAGCATGCCGTTTTTGATCATTTTTGAGGATTTGTAAAAAAGATGAAAATCACTCCGAGACCATGGGCTATAAAACGACGAGTATAATAAACTGGAAGAAAAGTAACAAGTGTGTGTTCTGGTCCTGTTGATTGAGCTGAGCAGGACCTATAAACCTTCAAGGTTTATAAGTCCTTCTCAGCTCAATCAACAGGACCAGAACACACCTGGGCTGGCTGCCAGGATCAAATCCACCAATGGGGAGGCTGTCTGTGTCCTGTCATGGTTTCTCCTCTGTATTATCTGATTAACATCCACGATAACACTTAAAAGCACTAAAGACACCTTTGATGCACAGCACCATTCAAATGCTCTGTACATGATCCCAAGGCCCCATTTGAAAAGTGACAACAAGAAGAACAACTTACAACCTAAAACTCTCTGCGAGCTCTGTGGCACCCTTGTTAAGATGATGTTCATGTGAGTCAGAGGTTGTGAGTTCAGCATAGCTGAGTTCCTGCTACTTTCACTTTGCAGCATGTTTTGGAGAATAACATCCAGAAGAGAACTGGAAAGAGATGGAAAGCTGAGGAGATTCTCAGAGAGCATGGTGGCCTCTGTGATAAGCTGCTGTCTATTAGAACCACAGTCGTGGGTTCAAGTTCAGCCCATGGCCTCAGACGGCATACTATAGCATGCCATTTTTCATCATTTTTGAGGATTTGAAAAAAAGATGAAAATCACTCCGAGACAATGGACTATAGCCCATGGTCTCGGAGTGATTTTCGTCTTTTTTTCAAATCCTCAAAAATGATGAAAAACCCTCCGAGACCATGGGCTATAGCCCATGGCCTCGGACGGCATACTATAGCATGCCGTTTTTCATCATTTTTGAGGATTTGAAAAAAAGACGAAAATCACTCCGAGACCATGGGCTATAGTCCATTGTCTCGGAGTGATTTTCATCTTTTTTTCAAAATGGCCTCGGAAGGCATACTATAGCATGCCGTTTTTCATCATTTTTGAGGATTTGAAAAAAAGACGAAAATCACTCCGAGACAATGGACTATAGCCCATGGTCTCGGAGTGATTTTCGTCTTTTTTTCAAATCCTCAAAAATGATGAAATACCCTCCGAGACCATGGGTTATAGCCCATGGCCTCGGACGGCATACTATAGCATGCCGTTTTTCATCATTTTTGAGGATTTGAAAAAAAGATGAAACTCCCTCCGAGACAATGGACTATAGCCCATGGTCTCGGAGTGATTTTCGTCTTTTTTTCAAATCCTCAAAAATGATGAAAAACACTCCGAGACCATGGGCTATATCCCATGGCCTCGGACGGCATACTATAGCATGCCGTTTTTCATCATTTTTGAGGATTTGAAAAAAAGACGAAAATCACTCCGAGACCATGGGCTATAAAACTACGAGTATAATAAACTGGAAGAAAAGTAACAAGTGTGTGTTCTGGTCCTGTTGATTGAGCTGAGCAGGACCTATAAACCTTCAAGGTTTATAAGTCCTTCTCAGCTCAATCAACAGGACCAGAACACACCTGGGCTGGCTGCCAGGATCACATCCACCAATGGGGAAGCTGTCTGTGTCCTGTCATGGTTTCTCCTCTGTATTATCTGATTAACATCCACGATAACACTTAAAAGCACTAAAGACACCTTTGATGCACAGCACCATTCAAATGCTCTGTACATGATCCCAAGGCCCCATTTGAAAAGTGACAACAAGAAGAACAACTTACAACCTAAAACTCTCAGAGAGCTCAGTGGCACCCTTGTTAAGATGATGTTCATGTGAGTCAGAGGTTGTGAGTTCAAATCCAGCTGAGTTCCTGCTACTTTCACTTTGCAGCATGTTTTGGAGAATAACATCCATAAGAGAACTGGAAAGAGATGGATAGCTGAGGAGATTCTCAGAGAGCATGGTGGCCTCTGTGATAAGCTGCTGTCTATTAGAACCACAGGTCGCATGGGTTCAAGTTCAGCCCATGGCCTCAGACGGCATACTATAGCATGCCATTTTTCATCATTTTTGAGGATTTGAAAAAAAGATGAAAATCACTCCGAGACAATGGACTATAGCCCATGGTCTCGGAGTGATTTTCGTCTTTTTTTTCTCAAATCCTCAAAAATGATGAAAAACCCTCCGAGACCATGGGCTATAGCCCATGGCCTCGGAGTGATTTTCGTCTTTTTTTCAAATCCTCAAAAATGATGAAAAACCCTCCGAGACCATGGGCTATAGCCCATGGCCTCGGACGGCATACTATAGCATGCCGTTTTTCATCATTTTTGAGGATTTGAAAAAAAGACGAAAATCACTCCGAGACCATGGGCTATAGTCCATTGTCTCGGAGGGAGTTTCATCTTTTTTTCAAATCCTCAAAAATGATGAAAAACGGCATGCTATAGTATGCCGTCCGAGGCCATGGGCTATAACCCATGGTCTCGGAGGGTTTTTCATAATTTTTGAGGATTTGAAAAAAAGATGAAACTCCCTCCGAGACAATGGACTATAGCCCATGGTCTCGGAGTGATTTTCGTCTTTTTTTCAAATCCTCAAAAATGATGAAAAACACTCCGAGACCATGGGCTATATCCCATGGCCTCGGACGGCATACTATAGCATGCCGTTTTTCATCATTTTTGAGGATTTGAAAAAAAGACGAAAATCACTCCGAGACCATGGGCTATAAAACTACGAGTATAATAAACTGGAAGAAAAGTAACAAGTGTGTGTTCTGGTCCTGTTGATTGAGCTGAGCAGGACCTATAAACCTTCAAGGTTTATAAGTCCTTCTCAGCTCAATCAACAGGACCAGAACACACCTGGGCTGGCTGCCAGGATCACATCCACCAATGGGGAAGCTGTCTGTGTCCTGTCATGGTTTCTCCTCTGTATTATCTGATTAACATCCACGATAACACTTAAAAGCACTAAAGACACCTTTGATGCACAGCACCATTCAAATGCTCTGTACATGATCCCAAGGCCCCATTTGAAAAGTGACAACAAGAAGAACAACTTACAACCTAAAACTCTAAGAGAGCTCAGTGGCACCCTTGTTAAGATGATGTTCATGTGAGTCTGAGGTTGTGAGTTCAAATCCAGCTGAGTTCCTGCTACTTTCACTTTGCAGCATGTTTTGGAGAATAACATCCATAAGAGAACTGGAAAGAGATGGATAGCTGAGGAGATTCTCAGAGAGCATGGTGGCCTCTGTGATAAGCTGCTGTCTATTAGAACCACAGGTCGCATGGGTTCAAGTTCAGCCCATGGCCTCAGACGGCATACTATAGCATGCCATTTTTCATCATTTTTGAGGATTTGAAAAAAAGATGAAAATCACTCCGAGACAATGGACTATAGCCCATGGTCTCGGAGTGATTTTCGTCTTTTTTTTAAATCCTCAAAAATGATGAAAAACACTCCGAGACCATGGGCTATAGCCCATGGCCTCGGACGGCATACTATAACATGCCGTTTTTCATCATTTTTGAGGATTTGAAAAAAAGACGAAAATCACTCCGAGACAATGGACTATAGCCCATGGTCTTGGAGTGATTTTCGTCTTTTTTTCAAATTCTCAAAAATGATGAAAAACCCTCCGAGACCATGGGCTATAGCCCATGGCCTCGGACGGCATACTATAACATGCTGTTTTTCATCATTTTTGAGGATTTGAAAAAAAGATGAAAATCCCTCCGAGACAATGGACTATAGCCCATGGTCTCGGAGTGATTTTCGTCTTTTTTTCAAATCCTCAAAAATGATGAAAAACCCTCCAAGACCATGGGCTATAGCCCATGGCCTCGGACGGCATACTATAGCATGCCGTTTTTCATAATATTTGAGGATTTGTAAAAAAGATGAAAATCACTCCGAGACAATGGACTATAGCCCATGGTCTCGGAGTGATTTTCGTCTTTTTTTCAAATCCTCAAAAATGATGAAAAACCCTCCGAGACCATGGGCTATAGCCCATGGCCTCGGACGGCATACTATAGCATGCCGTTTTTCATCATTTTTGAGGATTTGAAAAAAAGATGATAATCCCTCCGAGACAATGGACTATAGCCCATGGTTTCGGAGTGATTTTCGTCTTTTTTTCAAATCCTCAAAAATGATGAAAAACCCTCCGAGACCATGGGCTATAGCCCATGGCCTCGGACGGCATACTATAGCATGCCGTTTTTCATCATTTTTGAGGATTTGAAAAAAAGACGAAAATCACTCCGAGACAATGGACTATAGCCCATGGTCTCGGAGTGATTTTCGTCTTTTTTTCAAATCCTCAAAAATGATGAAAAACCCTCCAAGACCATGGGCTATAGCCCATGGCCTCGGACGGCATACTATAGCATGCCGTTTTTCATAATTTTTGAGGATTTGTAAAAAAGATGAAAATCACTCCGAGACAATGGACTATAGCCCATGGTCTCGGAGTGATTTTCGTCTTTTTTTCGAATCCTCAAAAATGATGAAAAACACTCCGAGACTATGGGCTATAGCCCATGGCCTCGGAAGGCATACTATAGCATGCCGTTTTTCATCATTTTTGAGGATTTGAAAAAAAGATGAAAATCACTCCGAGACAATGGACTATAGCCCATGGTCTCGGAGTGATTTTCGTCTTTTTTTCAAATCCTCAAAAATGATGAAAAACACTCCGAGACCATGGGCTATATCCCATGGCCTCGGACGGCATACTATAGCATGCCGTTTTTCATCATTTTTGAGGATTTGAAAAAAAGACGAAAATCACTCCGAGACCATGGGCTATAAAACTACGAGTATAATAAACTGGAAGAAAAGTAACAAGTGTGTGTTCTGGTCCTGTTGATTGAGCTGAGCAGGACCTATAAACCTTCAAGGTTTATAGGTCCTTCTCAGCTCAATCAACAGGACCAGAACACACCTGGGCTGGCTGCCAGGATCACATCCACCAATGGGGAGGCTGTCTGTGTCCTGTCATGGTTTCTCCTCTGTATTATCTGATTAACATCCACGATAACACTTAAAAGCACTAAAGACACCTTTGATGCACAGCACCATTCAAATGCTCTGTACATGATCCCAAGGCCCCATTTGAAAAGTGACAACAAGAAGAACAACTTACAACCTAAAACTCTCTGAGAGCTCTGTGGCACCCTTGTTAAGATGATGTTCATGTGAGTCAGAGGTTGTGAGTTCAAATCCAGCTGAGTTCCTGCTACTTTCACTTTGCAGCATGTTTTGGAGAATAACATCCAGAAGAGAACTGGAAAGAGATGGAAAGCTGAGGAGATTCTCAGAGAGCATGGTGGCCTCTGTGATAAGCTGCTGTCTATTAGAACCACAGGTCGTGGGTTCAAGTTCAGCCCATGGCCTCAGACGGCATACTATAGCATGCCATTTTTCATCATTTTTGAGGATTTGAAAAAAAGATGAAAATCACTCCGAGACAATGGACTATAGCCCATGGTCTCGGAGTGATTTTCGTCTTTTTTTCAAATCCTCAAAAATGATGAAAAACCCTCCGAGACCATGGGCTATAGCCCATGGCCTCGGACGGCATACTATAGCATGCCGTTTTTCATCATTTTTGAGGATTTGAAAAAAAGACGAAAATCACTCCGAGACCATGGGCTATAGTCCATTGTCTCGGAGTGATTTTCATCTTTTTTTCAAAATGGCCTCGGAAGGCATACTATAGCATGCCGTTTTTCATCATTTTTGAGGATTTGAAAAAAAGACGAAAATCCCTCCGAGACAATGGACTATAGCCCATGGTCTCGGAGTGATTTTCGTCTTTTTTTCAAATCCTCAAAAATGATGAAATACCCTCCGAGACATGGGCTATAGCCCATGGCCTCGGACGGCATACTATAGCATGCCGTTTTTCATAATTTTTGTGGATTTGAAAGAAAGTCGAAAATCACTCCGAGACAATGGACTATAGCCCATGGTCTCGGAGTGATTTTCGTCTTTTTTTCAAATCCTCAAAAATGATGAAAAACCCTCCGAGACCATGGGCTATAGCCCATGGCCTCGGACGGCATACTATAGCATGCCGTTTTTCATCATTTTTGAGGATTTGAAAAAAAGATGAAAATCCCTCCGAGACAATGGACTATAGCCCATGGTCTCGGAGTGATTTTCGTCTTTTTTTCAAATCCTCAAAAATGATGAAAAACCCTCCGAGACCATGGGCTATAGCCCATGGCCTCGGACGGCATACTATAGCATGCCGTTTTTTCATCATTTTTGAGGATTTGAAAAAAAGATGAAAATCCCTCCGAGACAATGGACTATAGCCCATGGTCTCGGAGTGATTTTCGTCTTTTTTTCAAATCCTCAAAAATGATGAAAAACACTCCGAGACCATGGGCTATAGCCCATGGCCTCGGACGGCATACTATAGCATGCCGTTTTTGATCATTTTTGAGGATTTGTAAAAAAGATGAAAATCACTCCGAGACCATGGGCTATAAAACGACGAGTATAATAAACTGGAAGAAAAGTAACAAGTGTGTGTTCTGGTCCTGTTGATTGAGCTGAGCAGGACCTATAAACCTTCAAGGTTTATAATTCCTTCTCAGCTCAATCAACAAGACCAGAACACACCTGGGCTGGCTGCCAGGATCAAATCCACCAATGGGGAGGCTGTCTGTGTCCTGTCATGGTTTCTCCTCTGTATTATCTGATTAACATCCACGATAACACTTAAAAGCACTAAAGACACCTTTGATGCACAGCACCATTCAAATGCTCTGTACATGATCCCAAGGCCCCATTTGAAAAGTGACAACAAGAAGAACAACTTACAACCTAAAACTCTCTGCGAGCTCTGTGGCACCCTTGTTAAGATGATGTTCATGTGAGTCAGAGGTTGTGAGTTCAGCATAGCTGAGTTCCTGCTACTTTCACTTTGCAGCATGTTTTGGAGAATAACATCCAGAAGAGAACTGGAAAGAGATGGAAAGCTGAGGAGATTCTCAGAGAGCATGGTGGCCTCTGTGATAAGCTGCTGTCTATTAGAACCACAGTCGTGGGTTCAAGTTCAGCCCATGGCCTCAGACGGCATACTATAGCATGCCATTTTTCATCATTTTTGAGGATTTGAAAAAAATATGAAAATCACTCCGAGACAATGGACTATAGCCCATGGTCTCGGAGTGATTTTCGTCTTTTTTTCAAATCCTCAAAAATGATGAAAAACCCTCCGAGACCATGGGCTATAGCCCATGGCCTCGGACGGCATACTATAGCATGCCGTTTTTCATCATTTTTGAGGATTTGAAAAAAAGACGAAAATCACTCCGAGACCATGGGCTATAGTCCATTGTCTCGGAGTGATTTTCATCTTTTTTTCAAAATGGCCTCGGAAGGCATACTATAGCATGCCGTTTTTCATCATTTTTGAGGATTTGAAAAAAAGACGAAAATCACTCCGAGACAATGGACTATAGCCCATGGTCTCGGAGTGATTTTCGTCTTTTTTTCAAATCCTCAAAAATGATGAAATACCCTCCGAGACCATGGGTTATAGCCCATGGCCTCGGACGGCATACTATAGCATGCCGTTTTTCATCATTTTTGAGGATTTGAAAAAAAGATGAAACTCCCTCCGAGACAATGGACTATAGCCCATGGTCTCGGAGTGATTTTCGTCTTTTTTTCAAATCCTCAAAAATGATGAAAAACACTCCGAGACCATGGGCTATATCCCATGGCCTCGGACGGCATACTATAGCATGCCGTTTTTCATCATTTTTGAGGATTTGAAAAAAAGACGAAAATCACTCCGAGACCATGGGCTATAAAACTACGAGTATAATAAACTGGAAGAAAAGTAACAAGTGTGTGTTCTGGTCCTGTTGATTGAGCTGAGCAGGACCTATAAACCTTCAAGGTTTATAAGTCCTTCTCAGCTCAATCAACAGGACCAGAACACACCTGGGCTGGCTGCCAGGATCACATCCACCAATGGGGAAGCTGTCTGTGTCCTGTCATGGTTTCTCCTCTGTATTATCTGATTAACATCCACGATAACACTTAAAAGCACTAAAGACACCTTTGATGCACAGCACCATTCAAATGCTCTGTACATGATCCCAAGGCCCCATTTGAAAAGTGACAACAAGAAGAACAACTTACAACCTAAAACTCTCAGAGAGCTCAGTGGCACCCTTGTTAAGATGATGTTCATGTGAGTCAGAGGTTGTGAGTTCAAATCCAGCTGAGTTCCTGCTACTTTCACTTTGCAGCATGTTTTGGAGAATAACATCCATAAGAGAACTGGAAAGAGATGGATAGCTGAGGAGATTCTCAGAGAGCATGGTGGCCTCTGTGATAAGCTGCTGTCTATTAGAACCACAGGTCGCATGGGTTCAAGTTCAGCCCATGGCCTCAGACGGCATACTATAGCATGCCATTTTTCATCATTTTTGAGGATTTGAAAAAAAGATGAAAATCACTCCGAGACAATGGACTATAGCCCATGGTCTCGGAGTGATTTTCGTCTTTTTTTCAAATCCTCAAAAATGATGAAAAACCCTCCGAGACCATGGGCTATAGCCCATGGCCTCGGACGGCATACTATAGCATGCCGTTTTTCATCATTTTTGAGGATTTGAAAAAAAGACGAAAATCACTCCGAGACCATGGGCTATAGTCCATTGTCTCGGAGTGATTTTCATCTTTTTTTCAAAATGGCCTCGGAAGGCATACTATAGCATGCCGTTTTTCATCATTTTTGAGGATTTGAAAAAAAGACGAAAATCCCTCCGAGACAATGGACTATAGCCCATGGTCTCGGAGTGATTTTCGTCTTTTTTTCAAATCCTCAAAAATGATGAAATACCCTCCGAGACCATGGGCTATAGCCCATGGCCTCGGACGGCATACTATAGCATGCCGTTTTTCATAATTTTTGAGGATTTGAAAGAAAGTCGAAAATCACTCCGAGACAATGGACTATAGCCCATGGTCTCGGAGTGATTTTCGTCTTTTTTTCAAATCCTCAAAAATGATGAAAAACCCTCCGAGACCATGGGCTATAGCCCATGGCCTCGGACGGCATACTATAGCATGCCGTTTTTCATCATTTTTGAGGATTTGAAAAAAAGATGAAAATCCCTCCGAGACAATGGACTATAGCCCATGGTCTCGGAGTGATTTTCGTCTTTTTTTCAAATCCTCAAAAATGATGAAAAACACTCCGAGACCATGGGCTATAGCCCATGGCCTCGGACGGCATACTATAGCATGCCGTTTTTTCATCATTTTTGAGGATTTGAAAAAAAGATGAAAATCCCTCCGAGACAATGGACTATAGCCCATGGTCTCGGAGTGATTTTCGTCTTTTTTTCAAATCCTCAAAAATGATGAAAAACACTCCGAGACCATGGGCTATAGCCCATGGCCTCGGACGGCATACTATAGCATGCCGTTTTTGATCATTTTTGAGGATTTGTAAAAAAGATGAAAATCACTCCGAGACCATGGGCTATAAAACGACGAGTATAATAAACTGGAAGAAAAGTAACAAGTGTGTGTTCTGGTCCTGTTGATTGAGCTGAGCAGGACCTATAAACCTTCAAGGTTTATAATTCCTTCTCAGCTCAATCAACAGGACCAGAACACACCTGGGCTGGCTGCCAGGATCAAATCCACCAATGGGGAGGCTGTCTGTGTCCTGTCATGGTTTCTCCTCTGTATTATCTGATTAACATCCACGATAACACTTAAAAGCACTAAAGACACCTTTGATGCACAGCACCATTCAAATGCTCTGTACATGATCCCAAGGCCCCATTTGAAAAGTGACAACAAGAAGAACAACTTACAACCTAAAACTCTCTGCGAGCTCTGTGGCACCCTTGTTAAGATGATGTTCATGTGAGTCAGAGGTTGTGAGTTCAGCATAGCTGAGTTCCTGCTACTTTCACTTTGCAGCATGTTTTGGAGAATAACATCCAGAAGAGAACTGGAAAGAGATGGAAAGCTGAGGAGATTCTCAGAGAGCATGGTGGCCTCTGTGATAAGCTGCTGTCTATTAGAACCACAGTCGTGGGTTCAAGTTCAGCCCATGGCCTCAGACGGCATACTATAGCATGCCATTTTTCATCATTTTTGAGGATTTGAAAAAAAGATGAAAATCACTCCGAGACAATGGACTATAGCCCATGGTCTCGGAGTGATTTTCGTCTTTTTTTCAAATCCTCAAAAATGATGAAAAACCCTCCGAGACCATGGGCTATAGCCCATGGCCTCGGACGGCATACTATAGCATGCCGTTTTTCATCATTTTTGAGGATTTGAAAAAAAGACGAAAATCACTCCGAGACCATGGGCTATAGTCCATTGTCTCGGAGTGATTTTCATCTTTTTTTCAAAATGGCCTCGGAAGGCATACTATAGCATGCCGTTTTTCATCATTTTTGAGGATTTGAAAAAAAGACGAAAATCACTCCGAGACAATGGACTATAGCCCATGGTCTCGGAGTGATTTTCGTCTTTTTTTCAAATCCTCAAAAATGATGAAATACCCTCCGAGACCATGGGTTATAGCCCATGGCCTCGGACGGCATACTATAGCATGCCGTTTTTCATCATTTTTGAGGATTTGAAAAAAAGATGAAACTCCCTCCGAGACAATGGACTATAGCCCATGGTCTCGGAGTGATTTTCGTCTTTTTTTCAAATCCTCAAAAATGATGAAAAACACTCCGAGACCATGGGCTATATCCCATGGCCTCGGACGGCATACTATAGCATGCCGTTTTTCATCATTTTTGAGGATTTGAAAAAAAGACGAAAATCACTCCGAGACCATGGGCTATAAAACTACGAGTATAATAAACTGGAAGAAAAGTAACAAGTGTGTGTTCTGGTCCTGTTGATTGAGCTGAGCAGGACCTATAAACCTTCAAGGTTTATAAGTCCTTCTCAGCTCAATCAACAGGACCAGAACACACCTGGGCTGGCTGCCAGGATCACATCCACCAATGGGGAAGCTGTCTGTGTCCTGTCATGGTTTCTCCTCTGTATTATCTGATTAACATCCACGATAACACTTAAAAGCACTAAAGACACCTTTGATGCACAGCACCATTCAAATGCTCTGTACATGATCCCAAGGCCCCATTTGAAAAGTGACAACAAGAAGAACAACTTACAACCTAAAACTCTCAGAGAGCTCAGTGGCACCCTTGTTAAGATGATGTTCATGTGAGTCAGAGGTTGTGAGTTCAAATCCAGCTGAGTTCCTGCTACTTTCACTTTGCAGCATGTTTTGGAGAATAACATCCATAAGAGAACTGGAAAGAGATGGATAGCTGAGGAGATTCTCAGAGAGCATGGTGGCCTCTGTGATAAGCTGCTGTCTATTAGAACCACAGGTCGCATGGGTTCAAGTTCAGCCCATGGCCTCAGACGGCATACTATAGCATGCCATTTTTCATCATTTTTGAGGATTTGAAAAAAAGATGAAAATCACTCCGAGACAATGGACTATAGCCCATGGTCTCGGAGTGATTTTCGTCTTTTTTTTCTCAAATCCTCAAAAATGATGAAAAACCCTCCGAGACCATGGGCTATAGCCCATGGCCTCGGACGGCATACTATAACATGCCGTTTTTCATCATTTTTGAGGATTTGAAAAAAAGACGAAAATCACTCCGAGACCATGGGCTATAGTCCATTGTCTCGGAGGGAGTTTCATCTTTTTTTCAAATCCTCAAAAATGATGAAAAACGGCATGCTATAGTATGCCGTCCGAGGCCATGGGCTATAACCCATGGTCTCGGAGGGTTTTTCATAATTTTTGAGGATTTGAAAAAAAGATGAAACTCCCTCCGAGACAATGGACTATAGCCCATGGTCTCGGAGTGATTTTCGTCTTTTTTTCAAATCCTCAAAAATGATGAAAAACACTCCGAGACCATGGGCTATATCCCATGGCCTCGGACGGCATACTATAGCATGCCGTTTTTCATCATTTTTGAGGATTTGAAAAAAAGACGAAAATCACTCCGAGACCATGGGCTATAAAACTACGAGTATAATAAACTGGAAGAAAAGTAACAAGTGTGTGTTCTGGTCCTGTTGATTGAGCTGAGCAGGACCTATAAACCTTCAAGGTTTATAAGTCCTTCTCAGCTCAATCAACAGGACCAGAACACACCTGGGCTGGCTGCCAGGATCACATCCACCAATGGGGAAGCTGTCTGTGTCCTGTCATGGTTTCTCCTCTGTATTATCTGATTAACATCCACGATAACACTTAAAAGCACTAAAGACACCTTTGATGCACAGCACCATTCAAATGCTCTGTACATGATCCCAAGGCCCCATTTGAAAAGTGACAACAAGAAGAACAACTTACAACCTAAAACTCTCAGAGAGCTCAGTGGCACCCTTGTTAAGATGATGTTCATGTGAGTCAGAGGTTGTGAGTTCAAATCCAGCTGAGTTCCTGCTACTTTCACTTTGCAGCATGTTTTGGAGAATAACATCCATAAGAGAACTGGAAAGAGATGGATAGCTGAGGAGATTCTCAGAGAGCATGGTGGCCTCTGTGATAAGCTGCTGTCTATTAGAACCACAGGTCGCATGGGTTCAAGTTCAGCCCATGGCCTCAGACGGCATACTATAGCATGCCATTTTTCATCATTTTTGAGGATTTGAAAAAAAGATGAAAATCACTCCGAGACAATGGACTATAGCCCATGGTCTCGGAGTGATTTTCGTCTTTTTTTTAAATCCTCAAAAATGATGAAAAACACTCCGAGACCATGGGCTATAGCCCATGGCCTCGGACGGCATACTATAACATGCCGTTTTTCATCATTTTTGAGGATTTGAAAAAAAGACGAAAATCACTCCGAGACAATGGACTATAGCCCATGGTCTTGGAGTGATTTTCGTCTTTTTTTCAAATTCTCAAAAATTATGAAAAACCCTCCGAGACCATGGGCTATAGCCCATGGCCTCGGACGGCATACTATAACATGCTGTTTTTCATAATTTTTGAGGATTTGAAAAAAAGATGAAAATCCCTCCGAGACAATGGACTATAGCCCATGGTCTCGGAGTGATTTTCGTCTTTTTTTCAAATCCTCAAAAATGATGAAAAACCCTCCAAGACCATGGGCTATAGCCCATGGCCTCGGACGGCATACTATAGCATGCCGTTTTTCATAATATTTGAGGATTTGTAAAAAAGATGAAAATCACTCCGAGACAATGGACTATAGCCCATGGTCTCGGAGTGATTTTCGTCTTTTTTTCAAATCCTCAAAAATGATGAAAAACCCTCCGAGACCATGGGCTATAGCCCATGGCCTCGGACGGCATACTATAGCATGCCGTTTTTCATCATTTTTGAGGATTTGAAAAAAAAGACGAAAATCACTCCGAGACAATGGACTATAGCCAATGGTCTTGGAGTGATTTTCGTCTTTTTTTCAAATTCTCAAAAATGATGAAAAACCCTCCGAGACCATGGGCTATAGCCCATGGCCTCGGACGGCATACTATAACATGCTGTTTTTCATCATTTTTGAGGATTTGAAAAAAAGATGAAAATCCCTCCGAGACAATGGACTATAGCCCATGGTCTCGGAGTGATTTTCGTCTTTTTTTCAAATCCTCAAAAATGATGAAAAACACTCCGAGACTATGGGCTATAGCCCATGGCCTCGGAAGGCATACTATAGCATGCCGTTTTTCATCATTTTTGAGGATTTGAAAAAAAGATGAAAATCACTCCGAGACAATGGACTATAGCCCATGGTCTCGGAGTGATTTTCGTCTTTTTTTCAAATCCTCAAAAATGATGAAAAACACTCCGAGACCATGGGCTATATCCCATGGCCTCGGACGGCATACTATAGCATGCTGTTTTTCATCATTTTTGAGGATTTGAAAAAAAGACGAAAATCACTCCGAGACCATGGGCTATAAAACGACGAGTATAATAAACTGGAAGAAAAGTAACAAGTGTGTGTTCTGGTCCTGTTGATTGAGCTGAGCAGGACCTATAAACCTTCAAGGTTTATAAGTCCTTCTCAGCTCAATCAACAGGACCAGAACACACCTGGGCTGGCTGCCAGGATCACATCCACCAATGGGGAAGCTGTCTGTGTCCTGTCATGGTTTCTCCTCTGTATTATCTGATTAACATCCACGATAACACTTAAAAGCACTAAAGACACCTTTGATGCACAGCACCATTCAAATGCTCTGTACATGATCCCAAGGCCCCATTTGAAAAGTGACAACAAGTAGAACAACTTACAACCTAAAACTCTCTGAGAGCTCAGTGGCACCCTTGTTAAGATGATGTTCATGTGAGTCAGAGGTTGTGAGTTCAAATCCAGCTGAGTTCCTGCTACTTTCACTTTGCAGCATGTTTTGGAGAATAACATCCATAAGAGAACTGGAAAGAGATGGATAGCTGAGGAGATTCTCAGAGAGCATGGTGGCCTCTGGGATAAGCTGCTGTCTATTAGAAACACAGGTCGTGGGTTCAAGTTCAGCCCATGGCCTCAGACGGCATACTATAGCATGCCATTTTTCATCATTTTTGAGGATTTGAAAAAAAGATGAAAATCACTCCGAGACAATGGACTATAGCCCATGGTCTCGGAGTGATTTTCGTCTTTTTTTCAAATCCTCAAAAATGATGAAAAACACTCCGAGACCATGGGCTATATCCCATGGCCTCGGACGGCATACTATAGCATGCTGTTTTTCATCATTTTTGAGGATTTGAAAAAAAGACGAAAATCACTCCGAGACCATGGGCTATAAAACGACGAGTATAATAAACTGGAAGAAAAGTAACAAGTGTGTGTTCTGGTCCTGTTGATTGAGCTGAGCAGGACCTATAAACCTTCAAGGTTTATAAGTCCTTCTCAGCTCAATCAACAGGACCAGAACACACCTGGGCTGGCTGCCAGGATCACATCCACCAATGGGGAAGCTGTCTGTGTCCTGTCATGGTTTCTCCTCTGTATTATCTGATTAACATCCACGATAACACTTAAAAGCACTAAAGACACCTTTGATGCACAGCACCATTCAAATGCTCTGTACATGATCCCAAGGCCCCATTTGAAAAGTGACAACAAGAAGAACAACTTACAACCTAAAAATCTCTGAGAGCTCAGTGGCACCCTTGTTAAGATGATGTTCATGTGAGTCAGAGGTTGTGAGTTCAAATCCAGCTGAGTTCCTGCTACTTTCACTTTGCAGCATGTTTTGGAGAATAACATCCATAAGAGAACTGGAAAGAGATGGATAGCTGAGGAGATTCTCAGAGAGCATGGTGGCCTCTGTGATAAGCTGCTGTCTATTAGAACCACAGGTCGTGGGTTCAAGTTCAGCCCATGGCCTCAGACGGCATACTATAGCATGCCATTTTTCATCATTTTTGAGGATTTGAAAAAAAGATGAAAATCACTCCGAGACAATGGACTATAGCCCATGGTCTCGGAGTGATTTTCGTCTTTTTTTCAAATCCTCAAAAATGATGAAAAACCCTCCGAGACCATGGGCTATAGCCCATGGCCTCGGACGGCATACTATAGCATGCCGTTGTAGTGTATTGCCATTATTTGTCATATATTGAGTGTCCAGGAAGCACTTTTTACCCTGTTGCATAAATGATTGGAGAGGCCAGGCATGTCCTTATTTCTGTATCATTTTATTAAGGACAAAGCTTAGTTACCAAATTCATGATCAGTCCATTCCAGAGCCATCCTAGAGCAGTCCCCTCATAGCTGTCCCCACCTCATCTGGAACCTGGCTACAGATCTCACTCTGACTGACTGGATTCTCGACTGACCTCTCTGACTGGATTCTGTGGATTCTCACTGGATTCTCTGGATCTCCGCACATTTGAGACCCTCTTTATAATTCTCCCCAAATAGTGCATGTAGGGTGTGCACCCCAACGCCCTTGTATGTGTGTACGCATGTGCATGTGCGTCCCCAGACCACCGCATACTAAGTAGATGGTCACTTCTATAGATTATTAACACAATGGTATCCACGGTTCAATACAATAGCCTTTACAATTTCATAGCAGACCTTTTCAACTGATCACATAGGCCGTTCTTGGAATGTGTCTGTGGGCCAGCTAATATCAAGCCTCTCAGAGCTCACATGCAGAAACTCAGTCAGTGCAGGTTTGTCCTGCATAAACAGTATATGACATTATACAACATTATATGGATATTTCATCGTAATGTGGCTCTGTAATATACGACATAGTCCTCCCTTGACACATGAGACAACATGTGTCACAAACTTATAGGAAGGAGCCACATTAGAATCCCCCCTCTGGCCGATACATGACTTACTTACTGGAACATCAGCAATTCAAAGAAATCACACAATTACAATAGAATCCAAAAATACCCTCAACAGTTTCCAGCATTCAAATTACATAAAACCATCACCAGTGATCTTCATTACATTTACATCCTCATCATCAGTATGCTTGACTCTCTCTGTGTTTACTTCATTACATTTCATTTCATCTCATTTCATTTCATACACTTTAACACAAAAACACAGTAAAAATCGTTTACACCCCAATAACTTATCTGTAGTATAATCCCTATCACTTTCAACAATCACATAACTCAAACATGAATAATGGCATCAATGATTAGTACACATATCTGACACTTAACACAATACATTGTCGCTTCTCCAACCCCTTTTGCTTTTACTCAAAAGCACTCCAATTATAGATCAATGTGTGTTATAACCTTTCAATCGTGACATCTAAAACACCTAGCTTCAGTTAATGTCATGACTAAATTATAGCTATAATCATCCAATACTATTGACCCTCAAAAGTTTAGTTCTCCTTTAGGACATGCAGAAATTATCCATACATTATTTCAACCCTCCATATTTCCAAGGCTGGGGAAAAACATCAGATAACATCAGATACAACCCCACTATTTTCAACCCAATGAACGATAACGGTACAAATCACATCTGAGTATCAGCATTAATCCCTCACAACATGCAGCTAATTCACAGATCAACTTCCAACACATATACGTCAAAAAACAGAGTAATCTATGTAACAATAGATAACTCCACAGTCTTGGCCAAATACCTTCATTGACTTTTCCCCATTCACAAATTTAGTTGAATAACAATACGCCCTTTATCTAATCTTAGGACGGATTACACTTAAGCGTACGGCAGGGCCACTACCTCTCGTCTAACAAAGAGACATCTACTAATATTATTCCGGTACACATTATTATTCATTTTCCCAAATCTAGGCATATTCATCCCCATCAAGTCAATTTCTCTAATTAAAATGCCCTACGACAAAACCATCAACATACATGCCTATTATGTTGAATTAGACAAACACAGACACACATTTGAAATCAGATGTAACGATATTCATCTGATATAAAGATTCTTCTGTAACGTTGCCCCTCTCGTTATCTCACGTCGACTGTTCCTTCAGCCAGCATGGCCAAATGAGGCTGTCCATGCCAACAGGTCGTATGCATGATGCAGTGTCCTGATGCACCGCACAGTTGTTGTCGAGCTGTCCTCTCTCCCAAACTGAACTGACTTCTCCATCTCCCCCCTTTCAGTCATGACAAAATGACTGAAAATGAGAAGGTGCAACTCTTTACAGTGTAGGCCACTGCAAGGCAGAAACCCATGCTGCAAAGTGATGCGTTGCTGGGAGCCTGTAGATCTGTTGAATTGAGCCGAGCCTCCTCCTCTCGGTGCCCGCCGTTGATGAACGCCTCCCTTTGAACACTGAATCGCCGAGCCGAGCAGAGTAGAATGGACCCCCCTCACGATCGCTGCTGAAGAGGTGACGCTGGTGGTGCTCGCTGACCCCTGACTGCAGCCCCTCTCTCCGGCCGTCTGCTGCCGTGGTGATGAAAACCATGGTGCACACCACTGCTGAAAGCCGCCGGTTGACCATAGCCGTAGCAGAGACGATGACGGTCCCCGCCGAGCAGACTGAACTAAACTTAAATCCTCAATTCCAATACTCTGAATCCCTACAAGTTGTCATGGCCTTCCAACCACTTAAACAACAAGGTCAAGCACTCCCAGACACACTCCGTGACAAAACAAAGTTCTTTTCCTCAATCCGTCCCAGAGGAGCAGACTGCCCCCCCGAGCGCGAACAATGAGGCCACGATCTAGCTCGCCATTATTTGTAGTGTATTGCCATTATTTGTCATATATTGAGTGTCCAGGAAGCACTTTTTACCCTGTTGCATAAATGATTGGAGAGGCCAGGCATGTCCTTATTTCTGTATCATTTTATTAAGGACAAAGCTTAGTTACCAAATTCATGATCAGTCCATTCCAGAGCCATCCTAGAGCAGTCCCCTCATAGCTGTCCCCACCTCATCTGGAACCTGGCTACAGATCTCACTCTGACTGACTGGATTCTCGACTGACCTCTCTGACTGGATTCTGTGGATTCTCACTGGATTCTCTGGATCTCCGCACATTTGAGACCCTCTTTATAATTCTCCCCAAATAGTGCATGTAGGGTGTGCACCCCAACGCCCTTGTATGTGTGTACGCATGTGCATGTGCGTCCCCAGACCACCGCATACTAAGTAGATGGTCACTTCTATAGATTATTAACACAATGGTATCCACGGTTCAATACAATAGCCTTTACAATTTCATAGCAGACCTTTTCAACTGATCACATAGGCCGTTCTTGGAATGTGTCTGTGGGCCAGCTAATATCAAGCCTCTCAGAGCTCACATGCAGAAACTCAGTCAGTGCAGGTTTGTCCTGCATAAACAGTATATGACATTATACAACATTATATGGATATTTCATCGTAATGTGGCTCTGTAATATACGACACCGTTTTTCATCATTTTTGAGGATTTGAAAAAAAGACGAAAATCCCTCCGAGACAATGGACTATAGCCCATGGTCTCGGAGTGATTTTCGTCTTTTTTTCAAATCCTCAAAAATTATGAAAAACCCTCCGAGACCATGGGCTATAGCCCATGGCCTCGGACGGCATACTATAGCATGCCGTTTTTCATCATTTTTGAGGATTTGAAAAAAAGACGAAAATCACTCCGAGACAATGGACTATAGCCCATGGTCTTGGAGTGATTTTCGTCTTTTTTTCAAATTCTCAAAAATGATGAAAAACCCTCCGAGACCATGGGCTATAGCCCATGGCCTCGGACGGCATACTATAACATGCTGTTTTTCATCATTTTTGAGGATTTGAAAAAAAGATGAAAATCCCTCCGAGACAATGGACTATAGCCCATGGTCTCGGAGTGATTTTCGTCTTTTTTTCGAATCCTCAAAAATGATGAAAAACACTCCGAGACTATGGGCTATAGCCCATGGCCTCGGAAGGCATACTATAGCATGCCGTTTTTCATCATTTTTGAGGATTTGAAAAAAAAGATGAAAATCACTCCGAGACAATGGACTATAGCCCATGGTCTCGGAGTGATTTTCGTCTTTTTTTCAAATCCTCAAAAATGATGAAAAACACTCCGAGACCATGGGCTATATCCCATGGCCTCGGACGGCATACTATAGCATGCTGTTTTTCATCATTTTTGAGGATTTGAAAAAAAGACGAAAATCACTCCGAGACCATGGGCTATAAAACGACGAGTATAATAAACTGGAAGAAAAGTAACAAGTGTGTGTTCTGGTCCTGTTGATTGAGCTGAGCAGGACCTATAAACCTTCAAGGTTTATAAGTCCTTCTCAGCTCAATCAACAGGACCAGAACACACCTGGGCTGGCTGCCAGGATCACATCCACCAATGGGGAAGCTGTCTGTGTCCTGTCATGGTTTCTCCTCTGTATTATCTGATTAACATCCACGATAACACTTAAAAGCACTAAAGACACCTTTGATGCACAGCACCATTCAAATGCTCTGTACATGATCCCAAGGCCCCATTTGAAAAGTGACAACAAGTAGAACAACTTACAACCTAAAACTCTCTGAGAGCTCAGTGGCACCCTTGTTAAGATGATGTTCATGTGAGTCAGAGGTTGTGAGTTCAAATCCAGCTGAGTTCCTGCTACTTTCACTTTGCAGCATGTTTTGGAGAATAACATCCATAAGAGAACTGGAAAGAGATGGATAGCTGAGGAGATTCTCAGAGAGCATGGTGGCCTCTGTGATAAGCTGCTGTCTATTAGAACCACAGGTCGTGGGTTCAAGTTCAGCCCATGGCCTCAGACGGCATACTATAGCATGCCATTTTTCATCATTTTTGAGGATTTGAAAAAAAGATGAAAATCACTCCGAGACAATGGACTATAGCCCATGGTCTCGGAGTGATTTTCGTCTTTTTTTCAAATCCTCAAAAATGATGAAAAACCCTCCGAGACCATGGGCTATAGCCCATGGCCTCGGACGGCATACTATAGCATGCCGTTTTTCATCATTTTTGAGGATTTGAAAAAAAGACGAAAATCCCTCCGAGACAATGGACTATAGCCCATGGTCTCGGAGTGATTTTCGTCTTTTTTTCAAATCCTCAAAAATGATGAAAAACCCTCCGAGACCATGGGCTATAGCCCATGGCCTCGGACGGCATACTATAGCATGCCGTTTTTCATCATTTTTGAGGATTTGAAAAAAAGACGAAAATCCCTCCGAGACAATGGACTATAGCCCATGGTCTCGGAGTGATTTTCGTCTTTTTTTCAAATCCTCAAAAATGATGAAAAACCCTCCGAGACCATGGGCTATAGCCTCGGACGGCATACTATAGCATGCCGTTTTTCATCATTTTTGAGGATTTGAAAAAAAGATGAAAATCCCTCCGAGACCATGGACTATAGCCCATGGTCTCGGAGTGATTTTCGTCTTTTTTTCAAATCCTCAAAAATGATGAAAAACCCTACCAGCCCATGGCCTCGGACGGCATACTATAGCATGCCATTTTTCATAATTTTTGAGGATTTGAAAAAAAGACGAAAATCCCTCCGAGACAATGGACTATAGCCCATGGTCTCGGAGTGATTTTCGTCTTTTTTTCAAATCCTCAAAAATGATGAAAAACCCTCCGAGACCATGGGCTATAGCCCATGGCCTCGGACGGCATACTATAGCATGCCGTTTTTCATCATTTTTGAGGATTTGAAAAAAAGATGAAAATCCCTCCGAGACCATGGACTATAGCCCATGGTCTCGGAGTGATTTTTGTCTTTTTTTCAAATCCTCAAAAATGATGAAAAACCCTACCAGCCCATGACCTCGGACGGCATACTATAGCATGCCGTTTTTCATCATTTTTGAGGATTTGAAAAAAAGATGAAAATCCCTCCGAGACAATGGACTATAGCCCATGGTCTCGGAGTGATTTTCGTCTTTTTTTCAAATCCTCAAAAATGATGAAAACCCTCCGAGACCATGGGCTATAGCCCATGGCCTCGGACGGCATACTATATTATGCCGTTTTTCATCATTTTTGAGGATTTGAAAAAAAGACGAAAATCCCTCCGAGACAATGGACTATAGCCCATGGTCTCGGAGTGATTTTCGTCTTTTTTTCAAATCCTCAAAAATGATGAAAAACCCTCCGAGACCATGGGCTATAGCCCATGGCCTCGGACGGCATACTATAGCATGCCGTTTTTCATAATTTTTGAGGATTTGAAAAAAAGATGAAAATCACTACGAGACAATGGACTATAGCCCATGGTCTCGGAGTGATTTTCGTCTTTTTTTCAAATCCTCAAAAATGATGAAAAACCCTCCGAGACCATGGGCTATAGCCCATGGCCTCGGACGGCATACTATAGCATGCCGTTTTTCATCATTTTTGAAGATTTGAAAAAAAGATGAAAATCCCTCCGAGACAATGGACTATAGCCCATGGTCTCGGAGAGATTTTCGTCTTTTTTTCAAATCCTCAAAAATGATGAAAAACCCACCGAGACCATGGGCTATAGCCCTTCGCCTCGGACGGCATACTATAACATGCCGTTTTTCATCATTTTTGAGGATTTGAAAAAAAGACGAAAATCACTCCGAGACAATGGACTATAGCCCATGGTCTTGGAGTGACTTTCGTCTTTTTTTCAAATCCTCAAAAATGATGAAAAACCCTCCGAGACCATGGGCTATAGCCCATGGCCTCGGACGGCATACTATAACATGCCGTTTTTCATCATTTTTGAGGATTTGAAAAAAAGATGAAAATCCCTCCGAGACAATGGACTATAGCCCATGGTCTCGGAGTGATTTTCGTCTTTTTTTCAAATCCTCAAAAATGATGAAAAACCCTCCGAGACCATGGGCTATAGCCCATGGCCTCAGACCGCATACTATAGCATGCCGTTTTTCATAATTTTTGAGGATTTGTAAAAAAGATGAAAATCACTCCGAGACAATGGACTATAGCCCATGGTCTCGGAGTGATTTTCGTCTTTTTTTCAAATCCTCAAAAATTATGAAAAACACTCCGAGACCATGGGCTATAGCCCATGGCCTCGGACGGCATACTATAGCATGCCGTTTTTCATCATTTTTGAGGATTTGAAAAAAAGATGAAAATCCCTCCGAGACAATGGACTATAGCCCATGGTCTCGGAGTGATTTTCGTCTTTTTTTCAAATCCTCAAAAATGATGAAAAACCCTCCGAGACCATGGGCTATAGCCCATGGCCTCGGACGGCATACTATAGCATGCCGTTTTTCATCATTTTTGAGGATTTGAAAAAAAGACGAAAATCACTCCGAGACCATGGGCTATAAAACGACTATATAATATAAACGAGTATAATAAACTGGAAGAAAAGTAACAAGTGTGTGTTCTGGTCCTGTTGATTGAGCTGAGCAGGACCTATAAACCTTCAAGGTTTATAAGTCCTTCTCAGCTCAATCAACAGGACCAGAACACACCTGGGCTGGCTGCCAGGATCACATCCACCAATGGGGAGGCTGTCTGTGTCCTGTCATGGTTTCTCCTCTGTATTATCTGATTAACATCCACGATAACACTTAAAAGCACTAAAGACACCTTTGATGCACAGCACCATTCAAATGCTCTGTACATGATCCCAAGGCCCCATTTGAAAAGTGACACCAAGAAGAACAACTTACAACCTAAAAACATCTGAGAGCTCAGTGGCACCCTTGTTAAGATGACGTCCATGTGAGCCAGATTGGGAGTTCAAATCCAGCTGAGTTCCTCCTACTTTCACTCTGCAGCATGTTTTGGAGAATAACATCCAGAAGAGAACTGGAAAGCTGAGGAGATTCTCAGAGAGCATGGTGGCACTCTGTGATAATCTGCTGTCTATGTGAGCCACAGGTCGTGGGTTCAAGTTCAGCCCATGGCCTCAGACGGCATACTATAGCATGCCATTTTTCATCATGTTTGAGGATTTGAAAAAAAGACAAAAATCACTCCGAGACCATGGGCTATAGCCCATGGTCTCGGAGTGATTTTCGTCTTTTTTTCAAATGGTCATAAATTATGCAAAACGGCATGCTATAGTATGCTGTTCGAGACCATGGGCTATAGCCCATTGTCTCGGAGTGATTTTCGTCTTTTTTTCAAATCCCTAAAAATGTGGAAAAACGGCATGCTATAGTATGCCGTCCGATATGGGCTATAGCCCATGGTCATAAATGATGAAAAACGAGGATTTGAAAAAAAGACGAAAATGACTCCGAGACGATGGGCTATAATAGCCCATGGTCTCGGAGTGATTTTCGTCTTTTTTTCAAATCCTCAAAAATGATGGAAAACGGCATGCTATAGTATGCCGTTCGAGACCATGGGCTATAGCCCATCGTCTCGGAGTGATTTTCGTCTTTTTTTCAAATCCTCAAAAATGATGAAAAACGGCATGCTATAGTATGCCGTCCGATATGGGCTATAGCCCATGGTCATAAATGATGAAAAACGAGGATTTGAAAAAAAGACGAAAATGACTCAGACGATGGGCTATAGCCCATGGTCTCGGAGTGATTTTCGTCTTTTTTTCAAATCCTCAAAATGTATGCAAAACGGCATGCTATAGTATGCCGTCCGATATGGGCTATAGCCCATGGTCATAAATTATGAAAAACGAGGATTTGAAAAAAAGACGAAAATGACTCCGAGACGATGGGCTATAGCCCATGGTCTCGGAGTGATTTTCGTCTTTTTTTCAAATCCTCAAAAATGATGGAAAACGGCATGCTATAGTATGCCGTTCGAGACCATGGGCTATAGCCCATCGTCTCGGAGTGATTTTCGTCTTTTTTTCAAATCCTCAAAAATGATGAAAAACGGCATGCTATAGTATGCCGTCCGATATGGGCTATAGCCCATGGTCATAAATGATGAAAAATGAGGATTTGAAAAAAAGACGAAAATGACTCCGAGACGATGGGCCCATGGTCTCGGAGTGATTTTCGTCTTTTTTTCAAATCCTCAAAAATGATGAAAAACGGCATGCTATAGTATGCCGTCCGATATGGGCTATAGCCCATGGTCATAAATGATGAAAAATTACGATTTGAAAAAAAGACGAAAATGACTCCGAGACGATGGGCTATAGCCCATCGTCTCGGAGTGATTTTCGTCTTTTTTTCAAATCCTCAAAAATGATGAAAAACAGGATACTGGGCTGCTATAGTATGCCGTCCGATATGGGCTATAGCCCATGGTCATAAATGATGAAAAACGAGGATTTGAAAAAAAGACGAAAATGACTCCGAGACGATGGGCTTTAGCCCATCGTCTCGGAGTGATTTTCGTCTTTTTTTCAAATCTTCAAAAATGATGCAAAACGGCATGCTATAGTATGCCGTCCGATATGGGCTATAGCCCATGGTCAAAAATGATGAAAAACGAGGATTTGAAAAAAAGACGAAAATGACTCCGAGACGATGGGCTATAGCCCATGGTCTCGGAGTGATTTTCGTCTTTTTTTCAAATCCTCAAAAATGATGGAAAACGGCATGCTATAGTATGCCGTTTTAGACCATGGGCTATAGCCCATCGTCTCGGAGTGATTTTCGTCTTTTTTTCAAATCCTCAAAAATGATGAAAAACGGCATGCTATAGTATGCCGTCCGATATGGGCTATAGCCCATGGTCATAAATGATGAAAAACGAGGATTTGAAAAAAAGACGAAAATGACTCCGAGACGATGGGCTATAGCCCATGGTCTCGGAGTGATTTTCGTCTTTTTTTCAAATCCTCAAAAATGATGCAAAACGGCATGCTATAGTATGCCGTCCGATATGGGCTATAGCCCATGGTCATAAATGATGAAAAACGAGGATTTGAAAAAAAGACGAAAATGACTCCGAGACGATGGGCTATAGCCCATGGTCTCGGAGTGATTTTCGTCTTTTTTTCAAATCCTCAAAAATGATGAAAAACGGCATGCTATAGTATGCCGTCCGATATGGGCTATAGCCCATGGTCATAAATGATGAAAAATGAGGATTTGAAAAAAAGACGAAAATGACTCCGAGACGATGGGCCCATGGTCTCGGAGTGATTTTCGTCTTTTTTTCAAATCCTCAAAAATGATGAAAAACGGCATGCTATAGTATGCCGTCCGATATGGGCTATAGCCCATGGTCATAAATGATGAAAAATTACGATTTGAAAAAAAGACGAAAATGACTCCGAGACGATGGGCTATAGCCCATCGTCTCGGAGTGATTTTCGTCTTTTTTTCAAATCCTCAAAAATGATGAAAAACAGGATACTGGGCTGCTATAGTATGCCGTCCGATATGGGCTATAGCCCATGGTCATAAATGATGAAAAACGAGGATTTGAAAAAAAGACGAAAATGACTCCGAGACGATGGGCTTTAGCCCATCGTCTCGGAGTGATTTTCGTCTTTTTTTCAAATCTTCAAAAATGATGCAAAACGGCATGCTATAGTATGCCGTCCGATATGGGCTATAGCCCATGGTCAAAAATGATGAAAAACGAGGATTTGAAAAAAAGACGAAAATGACTCCGAGACGATGGGCTATAGCCCATGGTCTCGGAGTGATTTTCGTCTTTTTTTCAAATCCTCAAAAATGATGGAAAACGGCATGCTATAGTATGCCGTTTTAGACCATGGGCTATAGCCCATCGTCTCGGAGTGATTTTCGTCTTTTTTTCAAATCCTCAAAAATGATGAAAAACGGCATGCTATAGTATGCCGTCCGATATGGGCTATAGCCCATGGTCATAAATGATGAAAAACGAGGATTTGAAAAAAAGACGAAAATGACTCCGAGACGATGGGCTATAGCCCATGGTCTCGGAGTGATTTTCGTCTTTTTTTCAAATCCTCAAAAATGATGCAAAACGGCATGCTATAGTATGCCGTCCGATATGGGCTATAGCCCATGGTCATAAATGATGAAAAACGAGGATTTGAAAAAAAGACGAAAATGACTCCGAGACGATGGGCTATAGCCCATGGTCTCGGAGTGATTTTCGTCTTTTTTTCAAATCCTCAAAAATGATGGAAAACGGCATGCTATAGTATGCCGTCCGATATGGGCTATAGCCCATGGTCATAAATGATTAAAAACGAGGATTTGAAAAAAAGACGAAAATGACTCCGAGACGATGGGCTATAGCCCATGATCTCGGAGTGATTTTCGTCTTTTTTTCAAATCCTCAAAAATGATGGAAAACAGCATGCTATTGTATGACGTTCGAGACCATGGGCTATAGCCCATCGTCTCAGAGTGATTTTAGTCTTTTTTTCAAATCCTCAAAAATGATGAAAAACGGCATGCTATAGTATGCCGTCCGATATGGGCTATAGCCCATGGTCATAAATGATGAAAAACGAGGATTTGAAAAAAAGACGAAAATGTCTCCGAGACGATGGGCTATAGCCCATGGTCTCGGAGTGATTTTCGTCTTTTTTTCAAATCCTCAAAAATGATGGAAAACGGCATGCTATAGTATGCCGTTCGAGACCATGGGCTATAGCCCATCGTCTCAGAGTGATTTTCGTATTTTTTTCAAATCCTCAAAAATGATGAAAAACGGCATGCTATAGTATGCCGTCCGATATGGGCTATAGCCCATGGTCATAAATGATGAAAAACGAGGATTTGAAAAAAAGACGAAAATGACTCCGAGACGATGGGCTATATCCCATGGTCTCGGAGTGATTTTCGTCTTTTTTTCAAATCCTCAAAAATGATGGAAAACGGCATGCTATAGTATGCCGTTTTAGACCATGGGCTATAGCCCATCGTCTCGGAGTGATTTTCGTCTTTTTTTCAAATCCTCAAAAATGATGAAAAACGGGATAATGGGCTGCTATAGTATGCCGTCCGATATGGGCTATAGCCCATGGTCATAAATGATGAAAAACGAGGATTTGAAAAAAAGACGAAAATGACTCCGAGACGATGGGCTATAGCCCATCGTCTCGGAGTGATTTTCGTCTTTTTTTCAAATCCTCAAAAATGATGCAAAACGGCATGCTATAGTATGCCGTCCGATATGGGCTATAGCCCATGGTCATAAATGATGAAAAACGAGGATTTGAAAAAAAGACGAAAATGACTCCGAGACGATGGGCTATAGCCCATCGTCTCGGAGTGATTTTCGTCTTTTTTTCAAATCCTCAAAAATGATGCAAAACGGCATGCTATAGTATGCCGTCCGATATGGGCTATAGCCCATGGTCATAAATGATGAAAAACGAGGATTTGAAAAAAAGACGAAAATGACTCCGAGACGATGGGCTATAGCCCATGGTCTCGGAGTGATTTTCGTCTTTTTTTCAAATCCTCAAAAATGATGGAAAACGGCATGCTATAGTATGCCGTTTTAGACCATGGGCTATAGCCCATGGTCTCGGAGTGATTTTCGTCTTTTTTTCAAAACCTCAAAAATGATGCAAAACGGCATGCTATAGTATGCCGTCCGATATGGGCTATAGCCCATGGTCATAAATGATGAAAAACGAGGATTTGAAAAAAAGACGAAAATGACTCCGAGACGATGGGCTATAGCCCATGGTCTCGGAGTGATTTTCGTCTTTTTTTCAAATCCTCAAAAATGATGGAAAACGGCATGCTATAGTATGCCGTCCGATATGGGCTATAGCCCATGGTCATAAATGATGAAAAACGAGGATTTGAAAAAAAGACGAAAAGGACTCCGAGACGATGGGCTATAGCCCATGATCTCGGAGTGATTTTCGTCTTTTTTTCAAATCCTCAAAAATGATGGAAAACAGCATGCTATTGTATGCCGTTCGAGACCATGGGCTATAGCCCATCGTCTCAGAGTGATTTTAGTCTTTTTTTCAAATCCTCAAAAATGATGAAAAACGGCATGCTATAGTATGCCGTCCGATATGGGCTATAGCCCATGGTCATAAATGATGAAAAATGAGGATTTGAAAAAAAGACGAAAATGTCTCCGAGACGATGGGCTATAGCCCATGGTCTCGGAGTGATTTTCGTCTTTTTTTCAAATCCTCAAAAATGATGGAAAACGGCATGCTATAGTATGCCGTTCGAGACCATGGGCTATAGCCCATCGTCTCAGAGTGATTTTAGTCTTTTTTTCAAATCCTCAAAAATGATGAAAAACGGCATGCTATAGTATGCCGTCCGATATGGGCTATAGCCCATGGTCATAAATGATGAAAAATGAGGATTTGAAAAAAAGACGAAAATGACTCCGAGACGATGGGCGATAGCCCATGGTCTCGGTGTGATTTTCGTCTTTTTTTCAAATCCTCAAAAATGATGGAAAACGGCATGCTATAGTACGCCGTTCGAGACCATGGGCTATAGCCCATCGTCTCAGAGTGATTTTCGTCTTTTTTTCAAATCCTCAAAAATGATGGAAAACGGCATGCTATAGTATGCCGTTCGAGACCATGGGCTATAGCCCATCGTCTCGGAGCCATTTTCAAATCCTCAAAAATGATGGAAAACGGCATGCTATAGTATGCCGTTCGAGACCATGGGCTATAGCCCATCGTCTCGGAGTGATTTTTGTCTTTTTTTCAAATCCTCAAAAATGATGAAAAACGGCATGCTATAGTATGCCGTCCGATATGGGCTATAGCCCATGGTCATAAATGATGAAAAACGAGGATTTGAAAAAAAGACGAAAATGTCTCCGAGACGATGGGCTATAGCCCATGGTCTCGGAGTGATTTTCGTCTTTTTTTCAAATCCTCAAAAATGATGGAAAACGGCATGCTATAGTATGCCGTTCGAGACCATGGGCTATAGCCCATCGTCTCAGAGCCATTTTCAAATCCTCAAAAATGATGGAAAACGGCATGCTATAGTATGCCGTTCGAGACCATGGGCTATAGCCCATCGTCTCGGAGTGATTTTTGTCTTTTTTTCAAATCCTCAAAAATGATGGAAAACGGCATGCTATAGTATGCCGTCCGATATGGGGTATAGCCCATGGTCATAAATGATGAAAAACGAGGATTTGAAAAAAAGACGAAAATGACTCCGAGACCATGGGCTATAGCCCATGGTCTCGGAGTGATTTTCGTCTTTTTTTCAAATCCTCAAAAATGATGGAAAACGGCATGCTATAGTATGCCGTTCGAGACCATGGGCTATAGCCCATCGTCTCAGAGCCATTTTCAAATCCTCAAAAATGATGGAAAACGGCATGCTATAGTATGCCGTCCGATATGGGCTATAGCCCATGGTCATAAATGATGAAAAACGAGGATTTGAAAAAAAGACGAAAATGTCTCCGAGACGATGGGCTATAGCCCATGGTCTCGGAGTGATTTTCGTCTTTTTTTCAAATCCTAAAAAATTATGGAAAACAGCATGCTATAGTATGCCGTTCGAGACCATGGGCTATAGCCCATCGTCTCAGAGTGATTTTAGTCTTTTTTTCAAATCCTCAAAAATGATGAAAAACGGCATGCTATAGTATGCCGTCCGATATGGGCTATAGCCCATGGTCATAAATGATGAAAAACGAGGATTTGAAAAAAAGACGAAAATGACTCCGAGACCATGGGCTATAGCCCATGGTCTCGGAGTGATTTTCGTCTTTTTTTCAAATCCTCAAAAATGATGGAAAACGGCATGCTATAGTATGCCGTTCGGGACCATGGGCTATAGCCCATCGTCTCGGAGCCATTTTCAAATCCTCAAAAATGATGGAAAACGGCATGCTATAGTATGCCGTTCGAGACCATGGGCTCGTCTCGGAGTGATTTTTGTCTTTTTTTCAAATCCTCAAAAATGATGAAAAACGGCATGTTATAGTATGCCGTCCGATATGGGCTATAGCCCATGGTCATAAATGATGAAAAACGAGGATTTGAAAAAAAGACGAAAATGTCTCCGAGACGATGGGCTATAGCCCATGGTCTCGGAGTGATTTTCGTCTTTTTTTCAAATCCTAAAAAATTATGGAAAACAGCATGCTATAGTATGCCGTTCGAGACCATGGGCTATAGCCCATCGTCTCAGAGTGATTTTAGTCTTTTTTTCAAATCCTCAAAAATGATGAAAAACGGCATGCTATAGTATGCCGTCCGATATGGGCTATAGCCCATGGTCATAAATGATGAAAAACGAGGATTTGAAAAAAAGACGAAAATGACTCCGAGACCATGGGCTATAGCCCATGGTCTCGGAGTGATTTTCGTCTTTTTTTCAAATCCTCAAAAATGATGGAAAACGGCATGCTATAGTATGCCGTTCGGGACCATGGGCTATAGCCCATCGTCTCGGAGCCATTTTCAAATCCTCAAAAATGATGGAAAACGGCATGCTATAGTATGCCGTTCGAGACCATGGGCTCGTCTCGGAGTGATTTTTGTCTTTTTTTCAAATCCTCAAAAATGATGAAAAACGGCATGTTATAGTATGCCGTCCGATATGGGCTATAGCCCATGGTCATAAATGATGAAAAACGAGGATTTGAAAAAAAGACGAAAATGACTCCGAGACGATGGGCTATAGCCCATGGTCTCGGAGTGATTTTCGTCTTTTTTTCAAATCCTCAAAAATGATGAAAAACGGCATGCTATAGTATGCCGTCCGATATGGGCTATAGCCCATCGCCTCGGAGTGATTTTTGTCTTTTTTTCAAATCCTCAACAATGATGAAAAACGGCATGCTATAGTATGCCGTTCGAGACCATGGGCTATAGCCCATCGTCTCGGAGCCATTTTCAAATCCTCAAAAATGATGGAAAACGGCATGCTATAGTATGCCGTTCGAGACCATGGGCTCATCTCGGAGTGATTTTTGTCTTTTTTTCAAATCCTCAAAAATGATGAAAAACGGCATGTTATAGTATGCCGTCCGATATGGGCTATAGCCCATGGTCATAAATGATGAAAAACGAGGATTTTAAAAAAAGACGAAAATGACTCCGAGACGATGGGCTATATCCCATGGTCTCGGAGTGATTTTCGTCTTTTTTTCAAATCCTCAAAAATAATGGAAAACGGCATGCTATAGTATGCCGCTCGAGACCATGGGCTATAACCCATCGTCTCGGAGTCATTTTTGTCTTTTTTTCAAATCCTCAAAAATGATGAAAAACGGCATGCTATAGTATGCTGTCCGATATGGGCTACAGCCCATGGTCAAAAATGAAAAACGAGGATTTGAGAAAAGACGAAAATTATTCCGAGACCATGGTCGTGGGCTTCGCATCCTCCCCGTGTGGCATTGCCTTCTACTAGGGTTGTCCCCATCAGATGGGGTGATCGGAAATTGGGGCCAATCGTCATTTTCAAATGATTGTAATCTGCTCGGGAGCCAGCTCGGGCTGGTCCCTTAATAAATAGACTTGGTAACCTAACTGTAGGGAGTACAAACACAGTACAGAACCCAGAAGTACAGTACAGAAGAAGAAGTAAAAAATCCTCAAAAATTATGAAAAACGGCATGCTATATAGTATGCCGTCTGAGATGGGCTACAGCCCATGGTCAAAAATGATGAAAAACGAGGATTTGAAAAAAAGACGAAAATCACTCCGAGACCATGGGCTATAGTCCATTGTCTTGAGTGATTTTCGTCTTTTTTTCAAATCCTCAAAAATGATGAAAAACAGCATGCTATAGTATGCCGTCTGAGATGGGCTACAGCCCATGGTCAAAAATGATGAAAAACGAGGATTTGAAAAAAAGACGAAAATCACTCCGAGACCATGGGCTATAGTCCATTGTCTTGAGTGATTTTCGTCTTTTTTTCAAATCCTCAAAAATGATGAAAAACAGCATGCTATAGTATGCCGTCTGAGATGGGCTACAGCCCATGGTCAAAAATGATGAAAAACGAGGATTTGAAAAAAAGACGAAAATCACTCCGAGACCATGGGCTATAGTCCATTGTCTTGAGTGATTTTCGTCTTTTTTTCAAATCCTCAAAAATGATGAAAAACAGCATGCTATAGTATGCCGTCTGAGATGGGCTACAGCCCATGGTCAAAAATGATGAAAAACGAGGATTTGAAAAAAAAGACGAAAATCACTCCGAGACCATGGGCTATAGTCCATTGTCTTGAGTGATTTTCGTCTTTTTTTCAAATCCTCAAAAATGATGAAAAACAGCATGCTATAGTATGCCGTCTGAGATGGGCTACAGTAGCCTGGTATCCAGCCTGCTTCGCTACGTTCGGCGGATTTTTTTTTCTCTCTTCGCTTATCAGTCTGGAAAGCCTCCCATTGGGAGGTTTTGCAGAACTACACTAGAACTACATATGTTACGTAGTCAACGTCGTTGCTGATTGGATGTTGTTCCAACGAATGAGAGTAGCGTTAGGCAACCTACGTCATCAGCCAGCGCCACCCTCCATGCTTTTCACACTGCGCTTTGCTATGACGTCTCACTGGTGCTTTGTCCCGGCCCGCACCACAGACCAATCAGAAGCCACGTTAGGTTTCGAAGCTTTTGGCATGTCCCGCCTCCCTTGGAGATAGGAGGCTTTCCAGACTGATAAGCGAAGAGAGAAAAAAAAATCCGCCGAACGTAGCGAAGCAGGCTGGATACCAGGCTAGGGCTACAGTCCATGGTCAAAAATGATGAAAAACACGCTTTTTCGTCACGCTTTTCCGTCAAAAAACCATGTAAAACCATGTAAATACAACAAATTGAGCAGGGCACCGCAGGGAGTTGAACCCCATTCTGGTAAACCAGGAGTACCACACCAGTGCCTTAGCTTTTGTTTTGTAATTTACAGGTCCAAAAGCAATCACATTCATCATTCGTCATTTCACAATTTACATTGTAGGCAATAAAAGAGAATACAGAAGCACAAAGCTAACATTTTCAAATTTGCTAAATATTATTTTAGTATGCCCTCCGAGACCATGGACTATAGCCTTTCGCTTTTCACCTTTTTTTCAAATCCTCCGAAATCGTAAAAAACGACATACTATTGTATGCCCTCCGAGACCATGGACTATAGCCTTTGGCTTTTCCGCGATTTTCACCTTTTTTTCAAATCCTCCGAAATCGTAAAAAATGACATACTATGCCCTCCGACACCATGGACTATAGCCTTTCGCTTTTCCGCGATTTTCACCTTTTTTAAAAATCCTCCGAAATCGTAAAAAAACGACGTACTATAGTATGCCCTCCGACACCATGGACTATAGCCTTTCGCTTTTCCACGATTTTCACCTTTTTTCAAATCCTCCGAAATCGTGAAAAACGACATACTATAGTATGCCCTCCAACACCATGGACTATAGCCTTTCGCTTTTCCACGATTTTCACCTTTTTTTCAAATCCTCCGAAATCGTAAAAAATGACATACTATGCCCTCCGACACCATGGACTATAGCCTTTCGCTTTTCCACGATTTTCACCTTTTTTCAAATCCTCCGAAATCGTGAAAAACGACATACTATAGTATGCCCTCCAACACCATGGACTATAGCCTTTCGCTTTTCCACGATTTTCACCTTTTTTTTTAAATCCTCCGAAATCGTAAAAAATGTCATACTATGCCCTCCGACACCATGGACTATAGCCTTTCGCTTTTCCACGATTTTCACCTTTTTTTCAAATCCTCCGAAATCGTGAAAAACGACATACTATAGTATGCCCTCCAACACCATGGACTATAGCCTTTCGCTTTTCCACGATTTTCACCTTTTTTTCAAATCCTCAGAAATCGTAAAAAACGACATACTATTGTATGCCCTCCAAGACCATGGACTATAGCCTTTCGCTTTTCCGCGATTTTCACCTTTTTTTCAAATCCTCCATCCTGAAAAACTATAGCGCGCCACTCAATGACCTTGACCAATATCAATGACCTTGAGCAGTATAAATGACCTTCATAAGACTAGTAAATGACCTTGACCAGTATAAAGTACAAAGTATAAAGTAGTAAATGACCTTGACCAGTATAAAGTACAAATGACCTTGAACAGTATAAATGACCTTGACCAGTATAAATGAACTTGACCAGTATAAATTACCTTCATAAGACTAGTAAATGACCTTCACCAGTATAAATTACCTTGACCAGTATACATGACCTTGACCAGTATGCAGTCCGTGACCATGGACTATAGCCTTTTACTTTTCCGCGATTTTCACCTTTTTTTCAAATTCTCCCAAATCGTGAAAAACGACCTACTATAGTATGCCCTCCGAGACCATGGACTATAGTATTTCGCTTTTCCACGATTTTCACCTTTTTTTTTAAATCCTCCGAAATCGTAAAAAATGTCATACTATGCCCTCCGACACCATGGACTATAGCCTTTCGCTTTTCCACGATTTTCACCTTTTTTTCAAATCCTCCGAAATCGTGAAAAACGACATACTATAGTATGCCCTCCAACACCATGGACTATAGCCTTTCGCTTTTCCACGATTTTCACCTTTTTTCAAATCCTCAACAATGATGTAGAATCGCGCACTATAGCGCGCCGCTCAATTACCTTGACCAGTATAAATGACCTTGACAGGTATAAATGACCTTGACCAGTATAAATTACCTTCACCAGTAAAAATTACCGTGACCAGTATAAATTACCTTGACCAGTATAAATGACTTTCATAATGACCTTGACCAGTATAAATTACCTTCACCAGTAAAAATGACCTTGACCAGTATAAATGACCGTTGTTACGACCTTATATGGAGTCTAGAGGCCTAAGGAGTAACACATATAGCTAGCAAGGAACCAAACCAGAGTAACCAAATAATAATTCACATTTATTGTAAATAATGGATCTTTACAGCATTAGAATAGGGAGAGCATGATCTTCAGGGTGGCCAAAGCCAACACAACAAACAAAAGCCCCACCCTACCTGAAAAGGAAATCCTAAAACTACACCAAACAAATTACAGGTCTATGCTCCCTGACTAAATAAAAACAGAGTCAAAAAGGGGGACAAAAGAAAATGGCAGCACACCCTTACCAGCTTCCCTTTTGATTTGGATTAACACTCAAGAAATGTTTTGACATACTGCAATTGATTTCTTAACTACAAAACCTCTTAGCTATTGTCTGTACTTTAAACACACAGTAAGTAAAGTTACCTTATTAAGCACACAGCAGAATATGGAAAGGACACAGCCTACAGACTCAACAGGAATGAAATGCTAGCTACACAAAGGTTTCAGCACATGGAGGTGACGGATGGAAAATGGGCTGAAGTGGTGTTCATCACAGGTTTTTATAACGACTGGCTGATGAGATGAGGCCCAGGTGTGCCTCCAAATAAGCCACTCCTCCAATCTCCACTCAACTCCACCCTCCAAACACCATGTAGGGCACAGAAATCACAAAAATCACTCAGGAGGGTTAACACACAATATGAGGCCACATAGGGCCGTAACAACCGTGACCAGTATAAATGACCTTGACCAGTATAAATGTCTGTGCGTGTGCATGTGTGTGTGCGTGCATGCACGCTTTGAGTACAGCAGAAAAAGTACAAGTCAAACGCAATTTTTGTTTTCACTGTGAGTGTCCTGATACATTGAGGTACGCCCTGTGCGATCGTGGTATTGGTATGATAACAAATTATAAGAGCGAGGTAAGAATTGTGTTCCTGAAGAGAATATCGCCGACTCCATGGAGGAATGTTGCATTGAAAAGATAGGAGGACAGGACGGTACTCTGGTATAAAGATAGGAGGACAGGACGGTACTCTGGTCGCTTTAAGCGCTGTAGTTCACATTCAGAATGTGTCTGTGGTCTGGTAGTCACATTGTGTGAAAGGCACCTCCCCCCGCACCACCCAACAAGCAGACTTCCAGAAGATTGAGTCTGTCCTTGAAAGTGACCTCCAAGAAATGTCAAGCTACTACAATACAACCACCTGAAACCCAACCCATCAAAAACCCAACTATGCAGCTTCCACCTGAGGAACCGAGATGCGAAAAAAAGAACTGAGCGTCACTTGGGATGGTCACAAACTCTCCAACCATACCCACCCCATGTAACTTGGAGTTACACTGGACAGGACACTCATCTTCAAAAAACACCTGGAGAACACAAAAGCCAAGGTCAACACCCACACCTGTGAAATAAATGTTTACACACCTCATTCAAGTTGCAGGCAGGCAGGCAGGCAGGCAGGCAGGCAGGCAGACAGGCAGGCAGGCAGGCAGGCAGGACGAGACAGGCAAGCACGCAGGCAGGACGACACAGGCAAGCACGCAGGCAAGCAGGCAAGCAAGCAAGCAGGCCGAGGCAGGCACGCAGGTAGGCCGGCCGGCCGAGGCAGGCAGCCAGGCAGGGGCAGGCACGCAAGCAGGCAGGGCGAGGCATGCACGCAGGCAGCTGAGGCATGTGGCAAGCAGTCAGGCAAGCTCGCAGGCAAGAACGCAGGCAGGCGCAAGCACACAGTCAGGCGAGCCAGTTTCAGACAGGCAGGACAGACAGTTTGTGGCAGACCGAGGCAAGCAGGCTAGGCGCAGGAAAGCAACAAAGTGCAGGCAGGGGGACTATCCGGCCTAAGGCTGCACTGCAAGGGTTGGAGCCTGGCTTGCTGCAAATGCTGGTCTGGGCTGGCTGACTGTTGGCTGCACAGGCTGTCTGGGCATGCTGAGTCTGGGCTTGTAAAAAATATCGCTGCGCTGGCTTGCTGGGCTCGCATTCTGAGCTGGCTGGCTTGCCAGGCCGGCTGGTTCTGTTGCTGCAAGGCAGGGCGGGGCAGACCGGGCCAGGCAGACAGAGAGCCAGGCCGCGAGAGAGGCCTGGCTGAGCTGACTGGGCAAGGCTGGCTGCAATGGCTGATTGCAAGGGCTGATGTGCGCTGGCTTGGCAGCCTGACCTTCTACACTGGCTGACTGGCGGGGCTGGCTGGCTGCGTTGGCTGACTGAGCGGGCTTGCTGGCTAGAGCCTTCCAACGGCGTCTACCTTGATCTCCGTCCTAAGAAAGAAAGACAGAAAAAGAAACACACATAAATTCAGAACGACTTAAACCCTCTATATTTAATAAAACAATTCTGGACAGGAATCCTGTATTGCAGGGGTGCCCAAAAGGTACATTGTGATCTACCAGCAGATCACAAAGGCTGTGCAGGTAGACCACATGGCATGCCCCTGTATATAATCTATCACTTGAATTAAGGTGACTTGATTGATTGACATAAAAAAAGGCTGCTCAAATGTTGCACACAAACATCAGTAGCATTACAAAGTTATTGTGACAGTAATAATTGCTATAGTGTGTGTTCAGTAACACTAGCCCCATTTACATGCAGAACTTCATTCGGAATTAATGGATTCATTCCAGTCATGAGAATAAAAATGCTCATGTAAACACCTCAATTGGAATAGAATATCCCATTCCGAATGAATTTTCATTCCAGTCTGGAGGGGTGGTATATACCGTTTGAATCGGTATAGATCACCATATAAACACTTTATTTCCGAATGCTACTGGAAGTTTGGAATACATGTATTATTTTACACATGTCTGCCCTTAGTAGACTATAGTGCTTTATGCCCATGTCCAAGCAGGGATGGCCATTTGGATACATTTTATGTGCGCAGAAATGCGCTATTTTACCCATTAGAAAAATACACCAGTTTTTTTGTCTGTTACATTACAATTCCACTTGTTTAATCTGTATCCTGACTGCATTCCTGATTGGATGAAATTGCAGTTTCAGAAAATGCTTTTTCTGTTGGAGAGACCGGGAGACCTCTGTTACTGAACAAACACTATAGCAATGATTACTGTCACACTATAGAGCTATTTAACACTGTTACTGAACACACTCTATAGCAATGATTACTGTCACACTATAGAGCTATTTAACACTGTTACTGAACACACTCTATAGCAATGATTACTGTCACAATATAGAGCTATTTAACACTGTTACTGAACACACACTATAGCAATGATTACTGTCACACTATAGAGCTATTTAACACTGTTACTGAACACACACTCTATAGCAATGATTACTGTCACACTATAGAGCTATTTAACACTAGTGTTACTGAACACACACTCTATAGCAATGATTACTGTCACAATACAGAGCAATTTAATTTAGGTAACCAAATTGACCCCAATAGTAGATCTTTACACTCTCAATAGTTTAATTGTTGTTAAGCTTCTGCTTAATTTCCAAAAAACTACACAATTAGAGAATGTAGAAGATTGCTACTTTTGATCATTTGTTTGTACAATGCTGGTGATATTTATATCTATTACTGTAGTGGAGTGGTTAGTTACTGTGCTTCGCTAACATGAGTGCCCGGGATTGTTTCCCGCCAATTTCAAACAATGTTTGTTTTCTTCCTGCCAATTTCACATAATGTTTGTCCTTTTACCAACCAAACAAACAATACTCTTTTCATTGTTTATTCAGCATTTGAGCCACGGACCACCATTTGAGGTCATTTAGCCTCTCAGATCCATTTGAGCCACTGACCACCATTGTGAGAGTCTATAAATGTAAAATGGTGGTCCGTGGCTCAAACATGTTCTAATGACATCACTAATGAAGTTACTTGTTATAATGTTTATATATGTTACTACTACTCTTTAAAACCGTGTTCCAGTACTGTTGGTGGTTTGCAAACATCAGTGCCCGCGTTCTCCTCCCCGTCGAGGACTGAGAGTTTGTTTCCTACTTAACAAACAAAATTGTTTTTGCATCTAGTCGAGGTCCATTATTCATTCAGTATCTGAGCCACGGACCACCGTTTGAGGCTATTTAGCCTCTCAGACCCATTTCAGCCACTGACCACCATTGTGAGATGTCTATAAATGTAGAGTGGTCGTCCGTGGCTCAAATACTTACTATGCACTACACCCTTTAAACACAAAAAAATAATTTGGGAGACACTTTGATCTAATGCAGTGTTTTCCCAAACTGTGGGTCTCACTCAACAGTAAAACAGTAAACAAACCAACACACACTTGAGTTATGACTGTACTTTTCAAGGTGTATAACTTTGCTTAAAGCACCTCCAAAACAGCACCTCCCCCGTAAGGAGTACGGACAACCCTCAACCGCCTGAGGACAGGTGTGGGACGTTTCAGTACAGCCATGCAGAGGTGGGGTCTCACAGACAGTGTCCACTGTGGGGTCTCACAGACAATGTCCACTGTGGGGTCTCACAGACTGTCCACTGCGCATGTGGGGATCCACTACAGACTGTGGAACACGTGCTGACCTGCTGCCCCAAATACCGGCCATCGAATGGTGATCGTGGCTTAATTGACCGTCCTAGACGATGACACACTGGACTGGCTTGCTGCAACGGAGCTGAAGGTCTAAGGACATACAGCACGACAGAAGACCATATACAACCAAACCACACATATAAATACTCCACCCTAAAAAAATGTAATGATAAGAATGTTAAATAAATAGTTGAAATTGCATGAGGCATAAATGGAAAATAGGAATCAGTTTCTAGTTTGATCAACCATAATACACTTTGAACATCTTCTTGTTATTTTTTTATGCTGCTCTTAATCTTCTTTCATGTAGGTATTCCCGGACAGATCGTCCAGTCCCACACATTCCTCCCTCCACATCATAATAGATAAGATTGTCCACCCATCTCCTCAGCTGGTCCTCCTGGGGTGACAGAAGAGGGTCCACCCATCTCCTCAGCTGCCGGTTTCCTGATGAAAAGCTGATCAATCCTGGTCCAGCATCATCTTCTTCACACCATCATGTTAGGTACCGTGGGATGTGTAGGGCAGTAACTAATTTAAGTAGCCTACATGTTATTAAGTACTGGAATACTTAAGGCCTACTGTAATGGAAATACAATTTCTATTATTTTTAGGCTATTGATTTATCGATTATCGAGTTATACTATGGTTCACTAAAACAAAGAAACAGTGAGTCCGTAAATTTCTTGGGCATTCATTTTTTGAGTGGTGTAAACCACTCATACGACTGGCTTTGTTAGTATACGTGTCTGTCTGTCTGTCTGTGCTCAAAAAATTAGCATGGTTGCTACGGTCACCCAGTTCACCCGGGTGTGATTTCATTACCTCAGACATTACGTCAGACCACAGCTGATCAGGCTATATAAGACCTTACACCACTCAGTTCACACGGGTGTGATTTTTTTCAGCCATATGGGGTTTAAGTGGTTAATAATACCATCTGATACAAAAACCACATATCTGCTGATATATCATGACTAATCACTAATTGTGTTCTGTACCTATAGTGCAAAATTAAATATGGGGGGACACAGGGGCACTGTTTGGGGGCACACTGTCTGGGGGGGCAATCATGGGGGGACATGACAAAAATCATGAAACCATGAACTAGGCCTATAGTATGTCGTTTCTTCGTGATTTTCATCTTTTTTTTTTCAAATGCTCATGAAAACCGTTTTTCATGGTTTTCAAAAAATTATGAAAATCATGAAAAACAACATAGGCTACTATAGTAGGCTATGTCGTTGTTCATGGTTTAAAAATACATGAAAATCATGAATCCTTTTCGACGACATGTCGTATTGCATGGTTTTAAAAAATTATGAGAATCATAAGAAGACATATGTATGTCGCTTTTCATCGTTTTTGACAACATACTATCCATCCTGGCTGATATGGGTCATATCCTTCAGACTATGCCAGACGGCAAAGGCTTGGTCCAACACTTACTTACTTTACTTACGCCTGTAGCCCAACTTTGGGCATAGGCCACGAACAAGAGCTCTCCAGACATCTCAGTCCTGGGCCATCCTCTTCAGCTGTCCCCATGTGTGGCCAGATCCCCTCACATCTGCATCCAGGTCACGGCGCCAGGTGTTTCGTGGTCTGCCCCTCTTCCTTCTCCCTTGTGGGTTCCAGAACAAGGCATATCTTGTGATGCTAGATGCAGGCTTGCGAAGAGTGTGGCCGATCCATCGCCAGCGCCTTTGGATGATTTCTTCCTCCACCGGGTGTTGACTTGTTCGCTGCCACAGTTTCCGGTTACTGATTTTATTTGGTCAGCGTATTCGGAGGATTCTTCTGAGGCAGGTGTTTATGAATGTCTGGATTCTTGTCATGGTGTTTAAAGTTGTTCTCCAGGTTTCTGCTCCGTACAGCAGGACCGGCTTCACCATAGAATTAAAAATCCTGATCTTTGTGTTTATGGGAAGATCTGAGGCTCCCCAGACATTCTTCAGCTGATGGAAAGCTGCTCTTGCCTCGACTTTTACGTCGACAACACTGCCTTGATAAGTGAAGCTCTCCACCTCCTCTAGTGCTTCACCTTCTAGTTTGATGGGGGTAACGGGGGTAACGCTGTCTGTATTTATTTTGAGGACCTTGCTCTTTCCTCTGTGGATGGTGAGGCCAAGGCGTGTTGAGTTTGATGAGACTATGTTGGTTTTTGCTTGCATGGTCCAACAGGTTGGAGTGAAAAGCGAGTCTAGCATCTTGGACAGACCAGTTACCAAACTCCCTCTTTTTTTGAGGCAGCTACATAGAGGCAACAGCAAAGCCCCCGACCGCACGCACGCGCACACACACACACACGCTTGCAACAAGGACATTCATCTTCAAGAAGAAGAAATACGTTTATTTATTAATTTCTTATGATAAAAAAAGGAAACCATATCATTTGAAAAGTAAAAAAACATTTAAAATCATGTAGTTATATTAACTTTACAATGCTCTAATTGTTTATTCTAAAGCCAACACTTAGGGGCCGGAATGTTGGAACCAGTTTTATGTTTTCAGTTTTTGCCCTTATTTATTTTTGAGCTCCTATGTCCAGCTGTTAGTGTATGTGCAACTGCTAACACCAACTTTGTCCTAACACAAACATCAAATCCCATTGACAATGAATGGACAATTTTGAGTGTTCGTGTAAACACAAACATGCGTAACACAAACATTGAAGACGAAGGTGAGGACGCAAATTCTGATTGGCCGGAATGAGATGATGTATGATGATGTACGATGATAATATCACCCTAACTCTGATCCAGAGCTCTAATCAATGCCTTCATTAGAGCTCTGCTACTCTTCTCTTCCTGGCTCACATGAAACGCAGACCAGCCTCTCCTCTGTTGTGGAAATAAAAATAACGTTTTACCTACTCACCAATACAAAGGTGGCTGGTGTTATTAGAAAGCCTACTTTCCTTAGTGGACGCATTCTGAGCCCCCCACCCACACGTATAAAATGCACTTTTGGCCAGAAAGGTATTTCTTTTTCACCCGAAGGAAAAATCTTGTCTATGAGATTTTCTCTTGGCAATATCGGTAGAGGGCGCAGTGGAGTAACTAAAAGTATTTGTTTCCTGGTGAAAATAAAATCCCTTTCTGGCCAAAAAGTGCATTTTATATGTGTGGTGGGGGGCTCAAAGTGTGTCCACTTAGGAAAGTAGGCTTTCTTTTTTTTTTAAATTAATTTTTATCCCACGATTTTGCAACCCAGTTTTTTCACGCAGTGCCAATTATCTAATGTAATCATGGGCGCTACGCTTCCTCTGCCAACCTGGGGGGGGGGCAGCGGACTGACCTCATGCCTCCTTCCATGCATGAGGAGTCCAAGCTGCTTCTTTTCACCTGAAAGGGGGGAATTTCCCTGGCCGGACGTAGCGCGTGGAAGGAACACGTTATTCCGACCAGTTCCTTTCCCCTCCATCAGGCGCCCCGGCTGGCCAGGGGGAGGTAGTTTAGAGACCAGGATTACTGCATGTTTTTGTGAGGGTACCTACCCTATAGGGAACACGGGGAGAACATGCAAACTCCACACAGAAAGGCCCTTTCGCCAACCCCACCTCGGGTATGGGCACTGATGACGCGGAGGAGGGAACACGCACAGCGTCCCCAGCGGGAATCGAACCCAGGACCTTCTAGCTGTGAGGCGACATTAGAAAGTAGGCTTTCTAATAACACAAGCTGCCTTTGTATTGGTGAGTAGGTGAAACGTTTTTATTTTCGTAACAAAGGAGAGGCTGGTCTGCGTTTCATGCGAGCCAGGAAGAGAACTGTCCCATAGCCTTAATGCAACGGCAGCAAAGGGCATTAGGGCTATGGACCAGAGCTAAGATCCCCCCTCACGTCACACGGGTGTGATTTTTTTAGATACTATTTTTGGACCTTTTTCTGTTTGATTATTCAAGTAGACATTTGTTGAACATAATAAATATTTTCTTTCGTTGAAGTACATTTCCTCTCTGCATATTTTTTGTTGGAAATAATGAGTCAAGACCCCCCCAGTACAGGGCCCTCACCATGCGTGGAGATAGGGGTTTAGATGTTAGGATGCCTCTACACTGTCTGCGTGGACATCACAATGCTGTCTGGACAAGCATCAGCCACATTTTGTTTTGTTTTTTCAGTTCGCTCTCTCCTGTTCCTCCACTAGGAAGCACTCTGCCCCTCCGCTCATCCATGAGTTGTCACCTAATTGCCTAGACTATTTCCTCCAAATAATTTAGAAAATGGTCTTGAATAATGTAAAGTAGCAGTAGGCTATACATGATGTGAACATGCACAGTAGCCTATAATAAAGATATTCAACAGAAACGATTATGCAAGATTATTGCAATTATCTAAAATAATTCTGATTAGGCGATTATGTAATAATAATTGTGACAGGCTTATGGAGTCTACACAAGAATGCTACGAATGGCACTAGGTGTCACATTGACGGACCACATCAGAAATGTGGTCCTCTAGTCCAGGGGTTCTCAACCTGGGGGTCGCGACCCCTCGGGACCCCCCCAAATTTTATTTTGGGGGGGTCCCCAAATTATCTTAAAAAAAAATGCAACTGAATGGCTGGAAAATGTTAATTTAGAGTTTACACAAACCGTTGAGAACCCCTGTTCTAGTCTACGCCTACCACAGGTCACAGACAGTCAGAGAGAGAAGGATGAGGCTGGCAGGGCACTGTGTCAGGCACCCGGAACTAGTGGCAAAGATTACAGGATGTATAAAGCACATTCACAATAAAGCACATTCATGTATAAAGCACATTCATGTATAAAGCACATTCATAATATCTCCATTCCTAGACACATTATAGAAAGGAGAGTAATTGGAAAGGTAGACTAACAAAGGGATTAAACAAAAGGTTGTCCTATGAAAATCTTTTCTCTGCCGACAAATATCTGTGTCAGAGCAACAACATGCTTAGTTGATCCTCTGTAGGGCCCAATGATACCCCAAACAGGCTTTAGCAGGGTCCAGTTAGGGCTTGGCATGACCTTGTTACCTAAGTCAGATGGGGCTGCTTTGGAAGTTTTTCTTGTTTGTTCTTCTTTTTTTTTTTGGTCAATTTTGTCTTTTTAAAGCAGCTGATCAAAGGTATTGTCAAACAGCAAAACCTATGTTTTGTTGGATTTGGGTAAGAGTGTGAAATTTTAGGCCCAGTCACGATTATATGGCTTTTTGCCCTAGGCATTAGGCAGCCCATAGCCTAATTATGAACCACGTGCAAAGCCTACACAATATAATCATCAACTCTGAGTGTACAAATTGACCCAAATGGACCCGTAAGGATTTTACTGTTCAACAATGAATGTGTTCTCTCCAGTAATCTCCATCCTATGCCACATGTAGAGATTCACTTTGGTAGAGTGTGCTCTTAAGGGGAATGAGTTGTGTCAGTGTGATTCTCTGTTGTTAGGCAGGGTTGAGGCACTCCTCATACTGAGGAGTATGGAGGTGGCGTGGGGGGATTGGATGGTGGCTCATTCTTACTGTCGAGCCTCCTCCTGTCCTCAACAGGGCTCCACCTGTGCGGGAGCTGCCTCCTCATGCTCTTCCTCTTTGGCTTGCGAGGCCTTCTCCTCGCCACCTCGTCGTGTGTCCCTGGCTGCACGGGTTCGCTCAGAGTGTCCGACGACTCATCGATGTACGCAAAGTTCTCCCCGAAGAAATCCAAGAGCTGGCAGCTCGGAGAAGGAAGAGGAGGAGTCAGAGAAGGAGGAGGAGGAGGAGGCATTTGGGGAGGAGAGGAAGAGGGTAGGAGAGGTGGAGTGGAAGGTGTGTGTCTGTGCACGTCTCCTTCCTCAAACACAGGCGTCTCCTCTTTCAGATGCATCTCAGTGGGCAGGTCTCCTCCATCTGGCGTGACATGTGTGTCTAAGGGCCTCTCTGCTGGCTCTGTGCCGCTGTTCTGGAGGACCCGCTCCATGCTGCTGACTGCCTCACTGGGCTTGAACATGTGTTGTGCCAAGGAGGAAGCAGAGGAAAAAGAGGAGGATGTGGAGTCATACAGAGACTCGGAGCCAGACCTGTGCGTGGCTGCATCTGGTGAGTCCAGCTCGCAGGTGGAGCGGGCCACAGGGAGGGAGAGCGAGCGAGCAAACAGCCTGGGATCAACTCCGGATCCGGGCCCGACCCTTGGCACCGTGGTGCCTCCGGTGCCCTTAAGTCTTGGCCTGGCCATCAATGCGTTCTCAGCAGCCAGGGGGTGTGCCAGGGGGTGGACCTCCAGCCGGTTCATGGAGCGTGAGAGGCTGGCCCAGCGGTTGGGCAGGTGTCCGTTCTGGGACCCTCTCTGAGCCCGGT